>NC_059198.1:18881094-19188872 GCF_020615455.1 Coregonus clupeaformis | reverse complement strand
TTAAGGATTCACATGTGAGACCATGTGCTAAACAGAGTGAGTAAGGTAGTGTAGTAAACAACCAAATATTTCAAGACTAAAAGTGGTGAGAGTAGTAGCCTACAATAAGGAAAAACTCCAGGTAAAAATACACTTAATCTAGTTCTTGGCCTATATCCTAATCTGACTTTGGTGCAGGTCATGTTGTTCTTCACATTACCGTCTCTGGTAAACACACACTATATCAAATCAAAAGTTTATAATCTCACATGCACAGGATACAGAAGGTGTAAACGGTACAGTGAAATGATTGCTTGCATATTTGCATAGTAGCAATATCAAAAATAGTGTCCAGATAAAAATATTTTATAAATATTTTATAATTATTAGATGATGCTTACCCAGACACTAGTGGTGTGCCGAGTAGTCAGACAAAAAAAGTTTTGTAACTGATACATTTTCTGGATACGATTATGATCCAAGTATTTTTTGTAATTATCTGTGATCGGAAGAAGAAAAAAATGTGGGTGCCAGCAAGCATGTTTCTCATGTGTCAGTCACAGAGTTTCTAAACCATATTGTACTGTCTTTGAGTCAGTCATGTGTGTGGTCTAAATAACTCAACTGGCTAGTTTGCCTGTCTGTAAAGAGAAAGGCGGGCAGTACGTTGATCCTGCTGCTCTGATAGGGTGAAGATGTATTTCTCCGTCCACTCGCTTCATAATTTCACCCGATCACTTTTCCTTCCATGTTTTCGGTCTGATCATTTAGATTGCTGCTGCCTGCTACTATGATCAATCAGATGGCGAGGACGTTTGCTGTCAAGCTATCAATGTGCATAATATCTAACAAGTGGGGCAAGGGTAGGGAAAAAGATGAAACGCTAATGTGCATTCTGACTGAGTGACAGCAAACTTGGCTGCCCGCTGCAAATTGAGGACACACAGACACACACACACCCCTCCACGCGCTGCTCCTAATCTGCAGCTTTTTTGCAGTGAGAACGCGCAGGGGGGTATTTTGCCATCTATTTATGCATATTACGAATATAATCCGATCCGAATATCAACTGTCAATTTACGGATACAATTATGAATATGAGTATGTCATGTCGGCACACCCCTACCAGACACGCTTGTCTAAATTAATGGGTCATGTGAAAGAAATGCTATAACCACCTCCCAGCCACATCTAGCTAAGTGGATGGGTCACTATTGTCTAGACATTTACAAATGTTCATGAAATACAATAGATGGTCGTAATCACTCAGACACAGCTGGCTAACTTGATGGGTCATGGAATCATCTGGCGAAGTGGAATCTTTTTTTTTAGACATGTAGCTAGCTGGCTAGCTAGCTAAACAATACTACTAGCAGTACAAACTGATTTTCATAGCTAGCCACTGTGCATGAAATGCTGTAGTATGAATCTGCAGGTAGCTAAAGCTAACCAACTAGGTTCAATGTTAGCTAGCTAGCTAACAGTACGCTTTAACTTGCAATGAAAATGACTTTCTGACAAAATTAGAAACGTATAATAATCTGAAAATGTAGCTAGACTCTTACCCGTATACATGGATGAACGATTCACGGCAGACTAGAACCCCTTTAACTCTGTTTTGTTTGTACAGCTTGTTTGACCTGCGCTGTGTCAAGTCACTCCGGTTCACACTGACCGTGTGCAGAAAGTAGTCCATTACAACTTGAAATACAATAGATGGCCGTAATCACCCCCAGACACACCTGGCTAACTAAATTCAGGGCAGCAATGTTGTTGATAGCAGTAGCAATACTTTTGCAGTTCTCCATGCAAGTATTATCTACATATACTGAGCAGCTCATGTTATAGACAGAATCATGCTACTTGCCAGACCAATCCAAACTCATCTCTGGGCATGTCCAGCCCATCCATTATCTCAGCCAATCATGGCTAGCGGGAAGGTTCCTGTCTTTTTCCGTGGCTAAACCAACAATTTTATTTGTATTTACAGATGGCATACAAGTTTGTTATTAGGGCACATGAATGTCCCAGAAGGAATTTCTGCAAAATAAACACATTTTGAGGTAGTGACGTGTGACATACGCCAAGCTTCCTGAAACGGGTCACGTATGATATACGGGCCAGATTTCTTTATTTTGAAAGTCACATATCTTGAAAACTTGATTGCTGATATGCAACACATTTTGGGACTTTATCAACAATGGACTAATGAAACAAATACCAAAAGATAGTTTTTGGTGAAGTTGTCCTTTAAGGAGATGGATTGGGGGTATGGCCCTGCGATAGACTAGCGTCCTGTCAAGGGGGGTACAGGTACTTGCAGGTTTATGCCCTAATGGGTCGTTCTGGCTCACGCAAGGCTTACTTACTAATTCACTTTTTCAAACCCTCCACTTTACATCTGTTGTTATATTTTGATTGCCAAATGAAAGAAGGTAAAGTGTAACCAATGGTTTTCAATGTGATTCGTTTTTTAATATATTTCACTAGCTAGCTACTCCAGGGACACTAGAAACGCTTAAAGTATATTCAAATATTATTTGAACCGAGGCGTCTCTCTAATGTGTCCAGGGCAGCCAAAGTGTTTCTGACCCGTTCTCTGGAGATGCGTCAGCGTGTGTTGGGGCCGGACCACCCTGACTGTGCCCAGTCCCTCAACAACTTGGCGGCCCTACACACTGAGAGGAGAGAGTATGAGACCGCAGAGGACATGTACGAGAGAGCCCTGGACATCCGGAAGAGAGCCCTGTCCCCTGACCACCCCTCCCTGGCCTACACCCTGAAACACCTGGCCATGCTCTACAAACGCAGGGTGAGTTTAGGAGATGGGACGTGTCTAGCAAAGCCACCATGGGGCTGTTGAACAGACCCTATAAAGCGTAAAAACTAAGAGTATACATTAAAGCAGTGGTATTCGAAGTCGGGGTCGCGACCCCTAGTGGGGGGGTTGTGTCATTAGATTTGGGTTGGGGTTGTGAGAAATTCTTGCCAAATAAATGGGTTCCCCAGACATTCTGGTGGAAAAAATTGTGTCCCCGCTGAAAAAGTTTGAATACCACTGCATTAAAGTATACATTCAAATGCTTTTAGTCCACTCCAGATGTAGGATTAATCTGAATGCAACCGTCCCATATCTGGTAAATTTATGTGCATTGCTGTTTGAAAGTTAGCCTAGAGAGCTCTAATTCTTATTCCTCACTCACTCACCTCAAATTCTATTAGCTTGTAGCTTGTGTGTAATCCTGATTTGTGAAGCTGACAGGGGAGATGTTTGTGTTGTCCAGGGGAAGCTGGAGAAGGCTGTTCCTCTGTATGAGCTGGCTCTGGACATCAGGGAGAAGAGTTTTGGACCTAAACACCCCAGTGTGGCCACAGCATTGGTCAACCTGGCTGTACTCTACTGCCACCTGGTGAGAGGACCAACACTTCAAACAGTTAACTGCATACCAGACCTGGGTTCGAATTGAAAAATCCTTTCAAATACTTTAAGCATTTCATTGAGTCTGCCTGGAGTGCCAGAAGGGTGGAGTTTGCAGTTTTGGAACTTTTCTATTGGTTTATTAAGCTAGGCAAGCTCAAACAGGCACAGATAAAAACATATATATATATTTTTTATGTATTTGAAACCCAGATCTTTTGCATACAAGAGAAAGATGGGAACTGCTGGAAAGCATTTAGCTGTATATGGTTTGATTTCAAGACTGTCAAGACTCACTGTCTCTCCTTAGAGACTCTGTCTGGACATTTGGTTAAGTACTTATGTTATATCTGTGATGTGTTATTGTGTGTCTGGCAGAAGAAGCACAGTGAAGCGCTGCCCCTGTATGAACAGGCTCTCAGAGTGTATGAGGACAGTCTGGGACGCTCACACCCACGTGTCGGAGAGACGCTGAAGAACCTAGCTGTACTCAGGTGAGTGCACACACACACCCCACAAACATATACTGTACACACACACACACATATACACATGACCTGTCCCAGACACACAAACACCTTCTCTATTCTTGTATGTGCTCTGGAACGCACCCAGCATCACACAAATACACACACTCAAAAAAGACACATCACAATTTTAAATCTTATTTTTATTGATATAAAATAGACAGTAACAAAACTTACTATACCTACCAATCCTATATTTTCTATTTGATCTTATCTCACTTCTACTTCTACAAAATAGATCAGTGATTTACAGGAAGCCCATCTCTACAGCCAACCCCAACACCCCCGGAATGGCTCCCAGTTTCTCCATCTCTTCATCAGAAAATACTTGTAAAACTCCATCCTCGTAAAACTCCCTCCGCACTTTCCTGTAGAACTCCACCTTGCGCCTCATCTCCATGTCCTTGTGGAACAGACAGCGTTTCTCCTGCTCAGGCAGGTGTTGGTTGTGGTAGCAGAAGCTGGCAATGTTTAGGGAGTGGGATTTCCAGTACCACTCACAATGCAAGATCTCTGAGAAACTCGGGATGACCTGACCTAAAGTCACATACAAAACCAATTCTATATGTACCTAAATGTATTTTAAACATGAAAAAATACAAAATGTTTTGTAATGAAACAAATCCTGGTAAGAATACAGTGTTAGATTTTTACCATTGATGATGGGATTTGAAGGTCTTGCAGGAAGATACTGATGACCCTGTGCCATCAATGTTCGGGACTGGCTATATTGCTGGGTGTGGAAGCTCATTAAAAAAATATATAATATTAGATAGCAGAAGCAAGTCGCACATCAAGTCTTGGGGTTGTCGCCACCAAAACTGAGTTCCAAATCAACATTGGTTCTTATCAACCAAACATTCTAACATTTGAAATTCTACTAAAGTTGCTCTTTTCAATTGTGATGTCATGATATTTAAATTAAATTGTATTCTTATGAATAGAATCACCATGGCAAAGAAATAGATTGGGTTTCAAATCAACACTGTTGCTCTCAACAACCAAACATTCTAAATTCAAACATTCGACCAACTTTGATTTGGTTGATTTTGTATTTTTATATGATTTTAAAATGGAATTGTCATGACATTGAAAAATAATGAAACATACACACACTCACCATCTTATTGTTAATACTAGTACTATAAGCTGAAGGACTAGTTTTATTTTCATTAGTAATCTCTTTATGAACCCTGTTACCTTTTCTCTCTCTTTTCTGTCCATCATCCTGTCTTCCCTCCTCTCTCGCTCCCAGCTATGAGGAGGGGGACTTTGAGAAAGCAGCAGAGCTCTACAAGCGAGCCATGGAGATCAAGGAGGCGGAGCCGTCTCTGGTGTGTGGGAAGGCCCCGTCTCGGCACTCGTCCAGTGGGGACACGTTTAGCCTACGAGGGCCAGCCCCTCTCCAACATGCCCCCAGGTGATCCCTCCCTCTACCACCTCACCCGTGGGGGACCTAGAACACTGGGGCTCTTTCCCAATTTGTCTTCCCTCGATTCCTCGTGTGACCTTTGCTCATCTCCTTATAGAAATGCATTAGTGGAGAAGGTCCAAGGGTAGGGATCTTGGATCTTCTCCTCCAACAATATTCTTTGAGAAGGAGATGGTGAGATAGGGTCCGGGGAATCACGGAAAGAGAATTGAAGTAGAGCCAGGATCCACAATCTGCATTCCTGAGAAGAACGTCCATCGAACTCTCAATGGTTCTTTATGCTGCTTTGAGATGGAACGGTGTTGTAATGTCGCCTGTCAAGTGTACTGTAGCTAACTGCCTTTATGGAAATATGAAGTATGCTTTATTTAATGTCTGTTAAATGGCTTTATTGTTTTGTTTAAAAAATATATATATTATTAATGTAATCATGTATTATTATTATTATTATTATGAAAGAATGTGAAATGATGTCAACACCGCCCTTGTCAGGGCCTGAAACTCAGGTTAAGAAGGTTTTTTATTCCATATTCACAAATGTTTCCACATTTCAATGACTCTCTGTTAGTACCTATGGAAGTGTGTAGCTGTTGAAATTACATTTGAATTTGATAATGGTAATTGGATGATTAATCAATATCACCACTAACTGTAAGTCGCTCTGGATAAGGGTGTCTGCTAAATGACCAAAATGGAAATTCCTATTGATGTACGCTTCCATAACTATCGTATGCATGCTCATATAAAAACAAATATTGGAGCTGTATTGTTACAGAATACTGAGCTCAGGTACTTTTGCTGTGCCGGTTATGCAATCAGTGCCAAGTCTTCATGCAGTACAGTAATAGATATGAATGCATATTGTATTTTATTCATGTAAACTATGACATATGCCTGTTTCAAGATGGAACCTTGATCTCATGCCATGGTGCATATCAATAATTGTATATCACTGAGCAGTTTAAATGTATTTACCTCACATAAAGTACTTATGCAAGTAAAATAATGGGTTTCAAACCCATGCCATCAGTTTTTCAACAGAATTCTGCCCTATTGCAGAGGTTCTGACACTCTATTTTAGAACATGGAGAGACAGTAAGATACAGTATACCTCCTGCAATGGAGATTTGTGTGGTGTCAATGCTTAGTTATTAAAGGTGGTACACAGCAAATTCTCCAGTGTTAAATCAACACAGTGTTAAATGTAACTGTTCCAGTGTCTATATGGGTCCACACCTTTCAGTGTTAAATTAAAACACTGCTTACTGTAAAGCCTTGTTTGCATATTTCACAGAATGCCTTGCCTTCTGAGTGAACTGTAGAGTTACCACCCATGACTATTTGTTAGTGACAGAGACATGGTTGTTGCATTCGTAAATGTTCAGTCTTGTGGCCTTCACCAAGTGAGATCCTAAGCGAATATGCTATCATTCAAATTTAATTTAGGACAATACAATATGTATTTCATAAGGCCTTATTTTGAGGGCCTAGTTTTACTCTAATACAGTGGCCTGAAACTCATGGTTTACAGGCCACATCAGGCCTGCAAGTCACATTATGCTGGCTTGCAAAGTTATGTGTAATTCCTATTGGAATCCAGCCAGTGGGGATATCCAGCATTTGGAATTGTTATTCACCTGCATTCGGAATGAATTCCAGGGTTGGAAAAACTAAGATATGAGACTACCTCTGGAACAACCATTTCAGTAACGGATGCAAGTAACAGATTGGATTAGTTCAGAAAAATGCATGTTATTTATATTTGAGTAGCATAAGATTAATTAATCAATCAACCTACATGCAAAAACATAGATATTGAATCAAACATTCTAAAGATCTGCTTGGATAACACTGGTTATTAATACCAACACTGGGGTTATTTTACACAACTGAGTGTTAATTTAACTCCTGAATCAACATTAGAAATGTTACACTGAAACATCAACACTAGGTAACACTGGCCAATTTGCTGTGTAGGTTCACTGCGATGTTGAGTGTTGGATCTCTTACCACACAATTTCACTGGGGTGTATTCACTAGACACCAAATGGAAGAAAACGGACCGAAGCGGTGAGGAACTACCCTGAACTTGTCCAATAAAAAAAACGTGTTTTTGTTGCAAAACATTTTGGTACTTTGTGCACTAATGAATACGACCCTGGTTGAGCCTTCATTGTCTGTGTGAATGTACATGAAGCCAAAGGTGACGTAAGGTACCAAAACCCTGCCATTTTATATGTGCCAAACATATAGTACAAGTGCATTGTCTTACTGTGTACTCATGTCACTGTGTAAGAATCTGTCAATGAAAAAGTAAATACCATAAACTAATCAACTGTATTCTGGCTAATAAATACTTTATTGAAACAAGGTGTGTACAGAGTCAGTCAGTACAGTTTCAGCAGAGAACGTTTTGGTTACAGGTATATCAGTTTAAACAGCTGAGAGCATGACATGGAGTAGCACTGGTCCATCGCGCCACTACAACAATGAATGCAGAGCCCACTTGTTGTCGTCGCGGTATGGACCAAAGCTGGACAGGGCGCAGATACAGTAAAGGCAGGTTTGTCATGCAGAGAAATGTTGGGCCTCATTCACTATCATTCAAAATGTTTTAGAAGAAGGTGGGAAATGCATTAACAATCCAATTTAATTCATTAATAAGAATTCTATAAAGTAGTAGTAGTTGGTCAGAGGCTTAGGGCTTTATTCAATCTGTACCGCTGAAGCGTTACAGATTGTGTGATAGAAATGTTAAGGTAATTTCCGATTGAGCCGACATACGCAGCATTTACTGTGAATGCAGTCTCCACTAATGCGGGAATATTGCCTTTAAATTTAAATCACGCTGTAATGCTGAACTTCCGCGATATGGATTGAATACAGCCCTTTATCCACTTCTTCAATTTCGAGTGTTACAATCGTTCCTCTCAGTCAACAGCTGACACACAAGCATAATTCATTATACTGCTAACATCTGTATGTACCTGGTCCATTACATCAAAAAGATAATTTAAGAGAATTACATACGATTTTAGGATAGGTTATTTCAACTGCCAGTTGCTGATGCTGAAATTCAAATTGAATTGACAGCTATATGCTTCCATACTGAATGGGCTTACACTAGTAAATTCCTACCCTTAGGGAATATGAAGATAATTCTCAACAGCAGCACTTAAAGTCATTAACCATGCATTGCATTTGCTTTGTGACGGAGCAGAAGCACTTGCATGAAGGAGTATTGATACTGTAGTAGCGTTAGTGGGTAAGAAAGAACTCACTCTATTTTAGAACATGGAGAGACAGTAAGATACAGTATACCTCCTGCAATGGAGCTTTGTGTGGTGTCAATGCTTAGTTATTAAAGGTGGTACACAGCAAATTATCCAGTGTTAAATCAACACAGTGTTAAATGTAACTGTTCCAGTGTCTATATGGGTCCACACCTTTCAGTGTTAAATTAAAACACTGCTTACTGTAAAGCCTTGTTTGCATATTTCGCAGGATGCCTTGCCTTCCGAGTGAACTGTAGAGTTACCACCCATGACTATTTGTTAGTGACAGAGACATGATTGTTGCATTAATTAATTTTCAGTCTTGTGGCCTTCACCAAGTGAGATCCTGAGCGAATATGTTATCATGCAAATTTAATTTAGGCCAATACAAAACGTATTTCAAAAGGCCTTATTTTGTGGGCCTAGTTTTACTCTAATACAGTGGCCTGAAACTCATGGTTTACAGGCCACATCAGACCTGCAAGTCACATTATGCTGGCTTGCAAAGTTATGTGTAATTCCTATTGGAATCCAGCCAGAGTGGGGATATCCAGCATTTGGTTATTAATACCAACACTGGGGTTATTTTACACAACTGAGTGTTAATTTAAAACTGAGTTAATTTAACTCCTGAATCAACAGAAATGTTACACTGAAATATCAACACTAGGTAACACTGGCCAATTTGCTGTGTAGGTTCACTGCGATGTTGCTGAGATAAGCGATGCATGACGATGATAACGATGATTGTCTGGTCCTAGTTACATCTTCCTCATCTGAGCCATCAGCTCCTCTAGACTCTGTTCCGTTTCCTCCACCGTCTCCCCTCCTGATGCCCCTGTCTCCTGGACAAGAAGACAAAGGTCATTATTAGTCTAAACTTACTTGAGATGCCTTATTGGAGCAGTGTTTAGCAGGTCTGCCTAGTGGCTGGAAGACCCGGGTTCGAGACCAACAAGGAGCATTGCATTGTCGCCATTCGTTAAGAGATCGCTACAATAATATATTATTCTTATAAGGTTTGTATGGTACTGACCTTCTCAGGGATGGTGTAGGCCACAGTGATGCCCTCTGGGAGGTCAGGGACTGGGCCTGAGG
Organism: Coregonus clupeaformis; assembly: GCF_020615455.1. Taxonomy (NCBI): domain Eukaryota; kingdom Metazoa; phylum Chordata; class Actinopteri; order Salmoniformes; family Salmonidae; genus Coregonus; species Coregonus clupeaformis. Next base: position 19,179,143 of record NC_059198.1, on the reverse strand, counting down.
CGGCCTTGAGTTCCTCGTCTGTCTGCTCCGACACAAGTTCAATACCTAACAGAGCAAAAACATAGGTCAGTAATGGTAGCTAGACAGGACCACTTACAATGGACAATACATTTAGGTAATATCAACGCTCTAGCTAACTCACCCCAGTCGTTCTCCTCGTGAACCACCGCCGCCTCTACCGCCTCCTCTGCAACCTTTTTCGGCCGCTCTGCCTCTTTTTTCTTTGGGCCACAAAGCACACACACCAATGAATTACAACTGTTCCAGGTCATGTACATCCCTCACACAGCCCAGGTCATGATATATGAGAGAGAGAGAGAGAGAGAGAAGAAGAAAAGAGCGAGAGAGAGGCCTCCTTGGTCAGTCACCTTATAGTCCTCCTGCTGTTTCCTGCAGTGGCGGTCATCACAAGTGGGGTTGGCCTTCATGGCCATAGTTGGGAAGAAGTCCTGCATAGCATTGTAGCCCAGGTAGTGGCTGACTGTGCCAAACTTCAACAGGTACCTGAGGACCACAAACCACTATTAGAATATCTTCATAGGAAACCCTGTTATGGGTATTTGTGAATTGTGGGCTATGATCAGGGTCGTATTCATTAGGGCGCATCATAGCAAAAAGCTTCACACCAGAAAATGAAGTGTTTCTTATTGGACAAGTTCAGGTAGTCCCTCCCGGTTTCAATACGTTGTATACCATTTGGTGCCTAATGAATATGAAGCAGGACTCATTTACAAACAAATGTCACTCAGATCTTACTTGAGGACGTTTTGGACCAGGATCCCTGCCACCACGCCCATGGTGGTGGGTAGGCTGGCAGCACACACCCCCTCCCTCTTCAGGGTCTTCTCATCAATGTTGGCCGCCACCACCAGGGGAGGAGCACACTGTCACATTGAGGAGGAGATAAGTACACTGCACAGCATTGACATCAACAGGGCCATGTTCAGAGGATGTAACATTACAGAACGTTCAGATAGAAATGTACCGTGTAGAACAGACGTTCAGAATGTTTCATCACTGAATACACCCCAGGTGATCACTTTCAACTCCATAGCATCAACTCATGTCATCTATGGCAAACAAAGCTTGTGTTTTGGGTAAGTTCACAGACATCAATTTATATGGAGTAGAGAACAATATTGCTTAGGAAGTATATATTAAGCTGCCAGAAAGAAAAAACGTAAGTTTAGGCATAGGGGTGGAAAAGGGTATAGGGGTGAAAATTAATTAAGGTTAAGAACAACAAGGGTTGGGTTAAGGTTAGGAATAGCTTCAGTGAGTTAAGATAAGGGTTAGGGTTATGGAAAGGCATAAAATGTAACATTGGGTTAGTGTACCGCCATCTGCCACAATTCATTTTCGAACACTGTCTTTTGCCTATACAGTAAGTTTGTGTTGTGACGTACTGCGAAGCAGGCCGTCTCCCCAGGGATGATGAGCTGGATATGTCCAGACACAGCGTTCTCACTCACACCTGACTCCATCCAGATCTGACCCAGCTCGTTACACGCCTAGGCAGCAAGAAGATGACCAACATACATCATCTGATCTTCACCAACTCAATAATGTATGTTTTATAGTCAGGGAATGAGGGATATATGTTAGTACTGACTGTGTTGATGGCCATCCGGGCCTCAAAGTTGTCCACACAACTCAGGACCAGGTCCACAGCCTTTCCTTCTTGAAGCGCCCCATGACTGAGACAACACACAGATGAACAGAAGAGCATACAGACTAACCTTGTAGCGAACATGTGGAAATGTTTTTAGTTATTTGTAATGTAGGCTTCCCAGTGGTAAAGACGTAGGATCTTAATTTGATCATCCTGTTGCAGGAGAACTTTCCTGTAAAACTTGTAGTGTATTCGAGGGTTGAAAAGGCTTTCGAATTTTATCATTTCCACTTTGAAATTTCAGACTTCTACAAAAATGTCCATTAATTATAAATCACATAATAATTCACATTTCTTGTTGCTGCAGGATTATCTTCCTGCTGTAGCAAACTGGCTCAAATTAAGATCCTACATCTCTAGATGCTGAAACTTTAACCAAAAGAACCCCCTTCCTAGATTATTGTTATGTGATTGTACAGTGCATTCGAAAAGTATTCAGACCAGTTGACTTCTTCCACATTTTGTTACGTTGCAGACTTATTTTAAAATTGATTAAATCGTTTTTTTCCCCTCTCATTAATCTACACACAATACCCCATAATGACAAAGCAAAAAACAGGTTTTTAGATTTTTTTGCAATTTTATACAAAATACTAAACTGAAATATCACATAAGTATTCAGACCCTTTACTCAGTACTTTGTTGAAGCACCTTTGGCAGCGATTACAGCCTCAAGTCTTCTTGGGTATGACGCTACACGCTTGGCACACCTGTATTTGGGGAGTTTCTTCCATTATTCTCTGCAGATCCTCTCAAGGTCTGTCAGGTTGGATGGGGAGAGTTGCTGCACAGCTATTTTCAGGTCTCTCCAGAGATGTTAGATCGGATTCACGTCCGGGATCTGGCTGGGCCACTCAAGGACATTCAGAAACTTGTCCCGAAGCCGCTCCTGCGTTGTCTTGGCTGTGTGCTTATGGTCGTTGTCTTCTTGGAAGGTGGACCTTCGCCCCAGTCTGAGGTTGTGAGCGCTCTGGAGCAGGTTTTCATCAAGGATCTCTCTGTATTTTGCTCCGTTCATTTTTCCCTCGATCCTGACTAGTCTCCCAGTCCCTGCAGCTGAAAAACATCCCCACAGCATGATGCTGCCACCACCATGCTTCACCGTAAGGATGGCACCAGGTTTCGTCCAGACGTGATGCTTGGCATTCAGGCCAAAGAGTTCAATCTTGGTTTCATCAGACCAGAGAATCTTGTTTCTCATGGTCTGAGAGTCCTTTGGTGCCTTTTTGCTAACTCCAAGCGGGCTGTCATGTGCCTTTTACTGAGGTGTGGCTTCCGTCTGGCCACTCTACGATAAAGGCCTGATTGGTGGAGTGCTGCAGAGATGGTTGTCCTTCTGGAAGGTTCTCCCATCACCACACAGGAACTCTGGAGCTCTGTCAGAGTGACCATCGGGTTCTTGGTCACCTCCATGAACAAGGCCCTTCTCCCCCGATTGCTCATATTGGCCGGGCGGCCAGCTCTAGGAAGAGTCTTGGTGGTTCCAAACTTCTTCCATTTAAGAATTATGGAGGGCAATGCATTCTTGGGGACCTTCAATGCTGCAGACATTTTTTGGTACCCTTCCCCAGATCTGTGCCTCGACACAATCCTTGTCTCTGAGCTCTACAGACAATTCCTTCGACCTCATGACTTGGCTTTTGCTCTGACATGCACTGTCAACTGTGGGACCTTATATAGACAGGTGTGTACCTTTCAAATCACGTCCAATCAATTGAATTTACCACAGGTGGACTCCAATCAAGTTGTAGAAACATTTCAAGGATGATCAACGGAAACAGGATGCACCTGAGCTCAATTTCGAGTCTCATAGCAAAGGGTCTGAATACTTATGTAAATAAGGTATTTGTTTTTTTTATTGTATAAATTTGCAAACAGTTCTAAAAACCTGTTTTCACTGTCATTATGGGGTATTGTGTGTAGATTGATGAGGCAAAACATTTATTTAATCTATTTTAGAATAAGGATGTAACATAGCAAAATGTGGAACAAGTCAAGGGGTCTGAATACTTTCCGAAGGCACTGTATGTGTTTATCTCAGAGTTGTCCTCATCATGTACATTACAGTATCCAATTTCATACTGTTATGCAATGATGTTTTCTAATCAACTTGAATTTGAGAGTCAGAGAACAGAGAGAAAACACTCATGCTGTATGGAACAGCACAGTGGAGCAATTCAATACTGAAAACGCTCTGTACAAATGACCACACAAGCAGTATGGCACTTATGAGAAAGGAGAGGACAGCACTTATCACCTTATGCGATCCATGAAATGTGCAAAATTGTCCATGGTGGTGATGTTATCGTTGTGGGTCTCAAACTGCACATCTGGGTTGATAGTCCTGTTGACATAATTAAAAAAATATGCAAGCACCTTATAGTGACATGATATAATATAAAACTATGTAAATATCTGGGGTATCACACATGGGGTGCATTAACCAGCCCCCCCCCTCCCTCCCTCCCCTAACAGGTAACTGTACCTGAGTGTGTGTTCCGCTGCCTCTACTTTGCTGAGGCCAGCCTGGTGAGGCTGGAAGAACAGCCTGTTCATATTGGCCAGCTCCACTTTGTCATAGTCAAACAGGATGAGCTGTACAAAGAGAAGGCGCATAAGGTAGAATGACGCAATGCATGTTGCATTGATGGACATTGTCCATCGGCAGCATAAGGTTGAAACGGATGATATAAAGACATGTTGATGTAGTAATGTGAAATTTGTATTACCTTACCAATGCCACATCTTGTGAGCATTTCTGCAGTCACGCTTCCAACTCCTCCAACACCCACCACAGCTACAGTGAACGTCCGGATTTTCTGTTTAACAGTAGGATAGAAACACATGCCATGTTATTGTCATATTAGATCTGTATAAAGTTAAAACATTCCTGAAATCCAGGAATCCTCCAACAGTGATTTCTAGAAAGCCTCGGAATATTGGGGAAATACTGGAATTGTGCAACATTTATGTGTATCAGATAATAGAAATTAATATCTTACCTCATAATCTTCAACAATGCCCATTCGCTTCAAAGCCATCAGACGACTGCAAGGTAAGAAAGAACATGTTGAGGTAAGCAGTTTACACCATATGGGATGTGCCGGCCATTTTTCTAGGGTGTCAACCAGATCAGGTAGCTAGTCTTGTGTATTTATCACAAATGACTCCATTCGCGGCCGTTAGATTTTGACAGCTAACATAGCTACCTGTAAGGGTTTGAATCTACTACTTCAGCACTCATTTGGTCGATCCTTGGTCTGTGATGAGGTTGGTTGTTGTCAGCAGGTTCCTCGGCACACATCGCCGTACATCGCTTTTGCTTACACTTGATCAACTCATTCTCCAGCTCCCTCACTCGTAGCTTCAGTTCTTCGACTGAGGTCATGTTTCTATAAGGAATAAGGCACACTAGCTACTCCGTTGTTCAAATGTAAAATGCCTAGATTGCAAAGCCTTAACAATTAAAGAAAGATTACAAGCGATGGATGATAACTAGTACACGTCTACACAGCTCGAATCAGCTGGCAGCCTGAGTTTCTGTAAATTACGTCCGGGCGGAAACAAACTGCGGTGAGTAAAAGTGTTCCTATTTGTAAACGATCTCTACGGCATCTGTCAATTCTATGATCGCTCAGTACGTGCCTTCAGCAAATAATGTGCTTTTACAGATCCGTGAAATGAGCTCAGTCGCTCTTGCAGTGACGGTTTACAGAAAACGTCAAAACATCTGACTTGCGCAAGGTTTGATCTGTAAAGCATTGATGCTAAAACGAAACAATTCGACTATCTATATTGTAGGATATTTTTTTATTCATTCACCCGTATGACTTTTACCTTTGCTTTTACAAATGATTAATCCACACTGAAATATGGAAGACCAAACAACTTCTGTTCGGGAACAGCACACGTTCAACATCTTCAGCGATATCTAGCTGGAAAGATATCTAGCTGGAAAGACATAAGGAGTGTCGAACAATGACAAGCTCACTGTCAGACATGGCAGTTAAGTTCACCTTTTAGCTAAAGTGTTCCATAGAAATGTGCATGCTTCATTACATTTTGTGAGTCAGGGTCCAAGCCTTCCGTGTCTGGTCATTTCAGTGCTGGACAGTCCAACCCCACTTTCCTTATCCAGACACCTTCTGACATTCATAAAAAAATGTCAATTGTAAAACATTTAAAAAGTTATCATTTTTAGATAAAACTATACTAAATATAATCACATTTCACCAAATAATTGATTTAAACACACTATTTTGCAAAAAAGGTCTACTGTAGCCTCAACAGCACTTTGTAGGTTAGCACCATGGTGTAGCCAGAGGACAGCTAGCTTCCGTCCTCCTCTGGGTACATTGAGTTCAATACAAAACCTAGGAGGCTCATGGTTCTCACCCCCTTCTATAGATTTACACAGTAATTATGACAACTTCTGGAGGACGTCATCCAGCCTATCAGAGCTATTTCAGCATGAACTGCCACTTTGTCCACCCAATCAAAGGATCAGAGAATTATCTAGTACTGAAAGCATAAGTTACAGCTAGCTAGCACTGCAGTGTATAAAATGTGGTGAGTAGTTGACTCAAAGAGAGAAAGACAATAGTTGAACAATTTTGAAAAAATGAAGGAGAAGCAAGAAAGAAATAGAGAGAGAGAGATTTTTTTTCACTTTCAGTTTCACTTACTTAGCTAGCAAATGCAGCTAGCTAGTTTAGCCTACTGAAACACCCTGCTCAAACAGAAGGGTGCTATGTTAGCTAGCTGGCTATGACTTTCCAACAAAACACTGGAACTCTTTCAAGTCAAGGTAAGCTTTTGGTATTACTAATATATTGCCACCGGGGCCTGCCGGTGTAACTGCTTACTGACTGTACACTATAACATTACTACATGATTGTAGTGGGTTTACTAACGCGTTAGTTCTATTATCTATGCAGACTATGACGTTCTTGTTATGATGAGTTTCTGGTATTGAGAAGTTCAAGATGCAATAATTTACTTAGACATTCTATGGAGATTTTACCAAGCATTTATTTGATCACGAGCCCGTGGGTTCATCTAACAAACGGACATAACCTTGCCCCCTTGTCAGGTGAACTGCCCACATACCCAAATCTCACATCTTTTATACTCTTGGTTACACATTTCTTCAACCACATCTGGCCATCGTCAATGAGCACTCCCATTCTTTGATGTTATTACTCTTTACCCCAAGTCAGTATCCTGTCCATCAATCATGCTATCCTAAACATCAGTAATCTCTTTTGACATAACGGAATGTAGACTCCGTGGCACCAAGCCAATGATCTACTAACTCTAACCTGTTCCCCAAGATACTATGACATGACATCATAACACTATAAAAACCTCATATCAGTTCTTTAGCTAATAAGGTGACAACGATGTAGGCTATGTGTAGCGGTTTGGCTTGGAATGTTTTTTTTCGCCTGGTCACATACAGCTGATGTGTTGTGAATTGAAGTCCATAAGCAAAGGGAAGAGGTGAGAGGAGGAGAGCGCATAGATGCGGCAAGCGATACAAAGTGGCTGCTATGAAAGTGAACTGTGTTTACGTGTGATCAGGGGTGTATTCATTCTGCCGATTCTGTTGAAAAATGTTTCTTAAACGGAAGCAAACGGAACAAAACCGGGATAAACATACCTGAATTTGTCCAATAGAAACTCTTGTTTGCAACTGTTGAACTACTGATTACACCCTATATCAGCTAGATGCAGGCAAGAGTGAGCAAGGCGGTATTGAATGTCACTGTCTGTCCCTGTGTCACTGTCTGTGACCTCAAATTTGTCACTCAACCTGTGTGCACCTACGTTGTAAACTTTCATTCATAGGCTAGGTTGTAGCAACCTTGTGATGGGTATAGGGAAAATCCGAGTGTCATGTAGTAGCCTAAACCTATCACTGTTATATTGAACTGGGTGAATGGAATATGAATGAGAGTCATCCAATATGCTGTAATAGAAATAAGGCCATGCTCATGAAAAAATAATCGTCCTCCCTCATCTTAAACGGCACTGATCGCCTCTGCTTCTGACCGCTATATCCTGAGAAAGAAACCACCTGGTATGCTGCTACCAGGGGCTCACAAGGTAGTTATGTTGCAGAAACCTTTGAAATGATTTGCAAATGAGTAAGAACACTGTAGTAAAAGGCACTGCTGATTGACATAGTTGTTTTTGTCCAGTAGTGGGAGACAACGTAGGCTAAACAGCTGGCTTTGATGCTCTACTCTGTCAATGCTTTTGATTTTACACATTATGTTATGTATGAATTGCTCATATTTATTTGAAAGGTTTGACATTTCTTCTCTGTCTTTGGTGTGTTGAGGTGGACAGAGAGTATCGGGTGCAGAAGGCCTTGTTCTCTGCTGGGTTCCCAGTAACCCAGCCTGCAGAGGAGAGGGCAGCCCTGTTTGTGGCAGCAGGGGAGGTTCTGGCCCATCTTCACTCCCTGGACCTAACCACCCTGGACCTAGAGGGGTACGGGAGAGGGCCTGGCTACTGCAAGAGACAGGTAGAGGATGGATATCCTCCACAAATTCCCATCCCAGTCTCTTTTCAATGTTTTTATAGTCGTTTTTAATTATACGGTTCACAGGGGAGAAAAATAACATAATAAAACTGACAAAAATGATACATAACAGAACAAAAACAGCCAATACATAACATAATCCATTCCGTTCTCAAAGTTAATTAAAGTACTTTATTTTACCATTTATTACCCAGAATTGGCTGATGAGCAACATGTCCACCAATGACAATCGAATGAAGTGGCCCTCGTCCATGGGTATTTTCGAGTGGACAACCTGATATTCCAGCCTACTGAGGTAGTGTTGTGGGCCTTCCTCCGTCTCAGTGCTTGATCTAGGATCAGATATGCCTTTTAGATCATAATGAATAAGATCACATGGACAGGTGGGACCTGATCGTAGATCATCTACTCTGAGACACTTTATGAATACGGGCCATGCTTTTATTGTATATGGGGGTAACTTGGTAGGGGGATTGAATTTTATGTGTGTTGGTGTATGCTCTCTCTCCAGGCACGTGTGGTGGCTGTGTTGGACTGGGAGGTATCCACCACGGGCCAGCCAATGGCAGACCTGGCCTACTTCCTGATGCCCAACTATTGGCCCAGTAGCCTCAGAATCCACAACAGCATGGGCAGCCTGAAGGGTGTGGAGGGTATGACCTCTGAACTCTTATATCTGACACTGTTAGAAATGCTGAAGGCAGGGTCAGCTTCTGATCTCTAAACCCTAAGTTAAAAGTCCCACTCCAGCTATTTTTGAACTTTTTCCATTGAAAACCTATATTCCAAGTATAAATACAGTAAAGTACACACACTAAGCTTACCGTATGCTTCCCAGTCAAAACAGTTTATGCATATATTATGACTACATTGCGACGTTTTTGTTCATTTTGGGATTTGGCATTTTTGGGGGGGGTTCATACACACAAAATGTTTTCTTGAGGCAAGTCGAAGTTCAGTGGCCGAAGTCTATGCCCCTTCGTCAGTGATCGGTCAACAGTACTACTAGTAGGAGTGTGAACATTTGTTGTCATTCAGCGAGAGACGACTAGTTTTCATGCACATTTTTTTCACTTGAGAAATACTGAATCAATTTTTTTTATAAATACATTTTTAGGGGGGGGGTAGATCAGCTTTAATATATCAGATAGATTGTAACTTCCATCAATGTAATTGTCTGCATCACTTCCAATCCCCCATATGTTTTTTTTTTCTCAAATATATATACAATAACATACATATACACATATCCTTTAAATAAATATATTTCCCTTTATTACTTTCCAACCCCACCACCCCTTCCCTAATTGGAGTAAACTAGTGAACAACAACGCTTAGGCCTCTACTTCTGTCGCGATCGTTGAGAGACGGATCAGACCAAGGTGCAGCGTGAAAAGCGAACATGTTTATGAACTAAATAAACATACAACGTAAAGTGAAGTCCTCCGGCTATACACATACAAGCCCAAACGGAACAAGATCCCACAACTAAGGTAGGCAACCAGGCTACCTAAGTATGATCCCCAATCAGAGACAACGAGCGACAGCTGTCTCTGATTGGGAATCACACCCGGCCAAACATAGAAATACAACCTAGATCTATCACATAGAAATACACTAACATAGATCTCAACAGAAAACTCACACCCTGACCCAACCAACGAGAGTTCTCTCGATCAGGGCGTGACAACTTCCAGCATACTATATACATTTTATGGACACAATAATTATATTTAGTTTGTTTTTACTCCTGAACTTCCTCTACCCTCAACCTCTCCGATCATTTTCATGATGTCCATCCGGTTTGCTTCTATATGCCATATCTTTCTAACTGCTCTTTCACAAAATCTCTCAACCTATAACCTATATACTTATTATGGACACAGTATGCTTTACATTAGTTATCTTGTTGTTATTCGTTGTTGTTAGTTGTTATTAGTCCCATCCTTCAGCTCCATTCAACACCTCCCATCTATCTCTTAACACCATCCATATTGGATTTCTATTTGCCATATCTTTTTCAACTGTACTGTGATGTTTCACAAAAGTTCTGAACCCTTCTATTCTCATTGTTTCTACAGTTTGTAAATTGAAAATAAACATTTTTGCTAAAAGTATTATTATATTATTGATCGATTGACTATGACTTTTCAGATCACCCAGTAGTGCTATCTGCAGGGTTAGCTCCAGGTAAATATTGCAATCCTTCAGCCATTCCTGGACCTGTGACCAAAAACAAGATACAAATGGACAGTACCAAAACAAATGATCTAATGATTCTGTCTCTTCGCAGCAAAATCTGCAGAGCTGGGAAGATTGTATCCCCCATATAAATAACATTCTATTGGTAGCAAGAATTTTGTATAATAATTTAAATTGAAAAATTAGTTTTGAATCCGGCGTCGTTTTGCGTATAAGTTTATAAACACTATGCCATGGAATCGGTACGTCAAAAATCGCTTCCCAACTATTTTGCAATCTATATGGGACGGCTGTCAATCCTTTGGTCCCCTTCCACTTTCCTCTTCCATTTTTGTGGTAATGCTGCAATTATTTGGTTGTAATTTTGGGTAGAGCAGACATTTCCATATGTTTTTGTTAGTTGCATGTGCAACATAACTCCACCAGTCCTACCTATGATATAATTTACGAAGATTATACCTTTTTTATTTATTTTTTCAATCAATTAGTATATTTGAGTTTAAACACAATATTTGTTGCATTATTTGTTCTGTCATTTCTGGAGGATTAAATTGAAATTGCAAGCTTGTTTTAGAAATAGTGATATTTGGGAGATTATTTCCTTTTCAAATAACTGAAAGTGAGAGGTTATAATCTGAATAAAGGGAAAAAGGCCATTCTTGAACATGGGGTGAGACAATCAAACATCTTAGCTACTGTAGATATAAATTTGCGCGACTAAGACCTCGTCAAAATTAATGACAGTGTTCTTGATTTATCTTAGATTAATTCTGACTATTTTGAGGAAGTGTTTCTGACTATGTTGTTGCTACGGTGGCTCAAGAGTGACAAACAACAATAATATTGCCATTTTTCTCGTTTTTCAAGCGAAGGTCTTTAGGGAGTATGAGAGCACAGATGGTCGCTTCGCCTAGCTGAGTTCTGCTAGGAGCAAATCGAACCTATGTATGCGGACGCCTTAAGTTTCCAATGTCTGTATTTCTCTCTCAATGGCCAGGTGTACCCACTCCTGAGGACCTGATCTCCATCTACTGCCGCTGCCGGGGGATCCCATCCTCTCTGCCTCAGCTAAACTTCTACCTGGCCCTCTCTGTCTTTAAGATGGCAGGGATTGCTCAGGTTAGTCTCTCTCTTTCACACACACACACACACACACACACACACACACAAATGCACACAGAGTGCATTAAGGAGTCTATAATTACTACCCATAGAACTGTGTGATAAGATGCACCTTTTCACTGACGGCACGTTAGATAGACTGGTGTAAATGAAGGAACACAAACGCACTGTAGCAGTTGCTCTTGATGGGTTCTGACTTCTAAACTTGAAATATTGTTAATCATCAGGTATCCTATGGAAATCAGAAGGGCCACAGTCTGGTTTCTACACCAGAAGTTAATGGTTATCTGTAGGAGGAATGTACTGTATATGGTGGTGTCAATTAAGGTTGGATATGAGCCAGGGGCTTGGAATGTACTGAGGAAAGGAAAGGCAGTCACATGGTTGCAGTTACTGATAACGGTGGAGAGCTGTGGATTAGTGAGGAATGGGGTCCGAGGTCAGGTCAGGTCACATTAAGGGAGAAGTACCAGTTTATTTTTCTCTTGTCTGCTTTCATTATCTTTCGTCTGTACCTGAACACGGCAAACCAAAGCAGACTCCTGGTGTGTGATCTGTAAAGATGAGAGGCTTAACTTAAAAACTTGTTTTTCATCAATCCGCATTGGCTTTCATCTATCTCTGACCCCCGGTTGAAAATAGACACCATTGGCATTTTCCCTCTTTCATGCTGATAGGAAATTCAGGAGGATCATAAATGGATCACAGCGGATCATAAATGGTGATTTTTCTCGCTTTCTTCTGTCTGTCATTCTCCCTCTCTCTTTCTCTCTCTCTCAATCTCTCTTTCTCTTTCTCTCTCTGTTTTAGGGGATCTATGCCTACCACCTCCTGGGCAATGCCAGTGCTCCGAATGCCGCTCAGTTTGGCCAGAGTGTGGAGCCATTGGCCCAGGTTGGGCTGCAGATTGCAGAAAGTTATGTTGGTTCACATGATACTAAAACTACACCCTATCATCGCTTAATAGTACTACTTAAGTATTTTTTGGGGGTATCTGTACTTTCCTTTACTATTTATATATACTTTTACTTTTACTTTTACTTCACTACATTCCTAATGACAATTATGTACTTTTTACTCCATACATTTTCCCTGACACCCAAAAGTACTCGTTACATTTTGAATGCTTAGCAGGACAGGAAAATTGTCTAATTCACACACTTATCAAGAGAACATCCCTGGTCATCCCTACTGCCTCTGATCTGGGAGACTCACTAAACACAAATGCTTTGTTTGTAAATTATGAGTGTTGGAGAGTGCCCCTGGCTACCCGTAAATAAATAAAAAACAAGAAAAGGATGCTGTCTGGTTTGCTTTATATAAGGAATTTGAAATTATTTATACTTTTACTTTTGAAACTTAAGTATATTTTAGCAATTCAATTTACTTTTGATACTTAAGTATATTTAAAACCAAATACTTTTAGACTTTTACTCAAGTAGTATTTTACTGGGTGACTTTGAGTCATTCTCTATTAAGGTATCTTTACTTTATGAAAATTGGGTACTTTTTCCACCACTGCGTAATTACAAACTTGTATGGGATCCATAAATATGAATAAAAATGTAAAATTATGAGTCTAGTTTAGCCAAGGAGAAAGCACTGAGCTATTTAGGGAGAAAGGCAGGATCTATGATTGGCTGAGATAATGAAGGGGTTGGATATGCTGAGAGATGAGTCCTGATTGGTCTGTCATGTCACAGGCTTCTGTCTATAACAGAATTGGGGCTTCCATGGTCAGTATATAGATAATCTTTACTACCACAGGTTTTTGGAAATATATAGTATATGGGCAACTGCAAAAGTGTTGCTACAGCTCCAGGGCTGGGTGGTAAACCGTATTTTATTATATACTGGTATTGATGCACGGACCGGTTTGGATTTTTACTTTACCGTACATAACGGTATTTCAATGTTTGGTTTGTTAAATGGAATATAAATGGAATAACTGAGTGATGAAACTCGAAAAATTATGGCAATCCGTTCTTACCGGCAGTATGAGACTAACAGTTGAGAACTGCTCATTTGCTAGCAAGAGCTTTGGGTGCACACATATACTTCTTTGCCATGATTAAGGTGCACACATGTACTTTTGTTTTTACATGAATCTGGCCTGTGAGGCATTGCTGGTGCCAAAAGCACCCTAGAAATCGGCACAATGCCACTTGTGGCGAAAGTAAGAACTGCCATTGAATCCATTGAAAATACATGGTCATAAACCACGTTTCCATCCCCCCATAAATCTGTGAATAAAGTCATACCAGTATATATATAAAAAAATGTTCGTTCGACATGGTAGGATCTTTTTGTGTAAAATTTATAATGCGTGAAAACGCCTTTATTTACATTTTAGTCATTTAGCAGACACTCTTATCCAGAGCGACTTACAGTTAGTGAGTGCATACATTTTTCATACTGGCCCCCCATGGGAATCGAACCCACAACCCTGGCGTTGCAAGCACCATGCTCTACCAACTGAGCTACAGGAGGCTTTATAAGCAACTGTTAATAAAATAACCATCATATGGAAGTAAACTTGAAGTCAAGCGATGATATGGTGTGTGGTCCTTCCACTACGACTCGGGAAACCATGCAGTTTATTAGGCTACAGATGAAATAAGTTATGATGGGTGGTGAAAGTGCACGGTGATGAGCTTGCAATAAATATCGAGGGTCTTATTCTGGTGACATGATGATCGATGCTTGACTGCCGTTTGACAAATAAGAATATTCTCGCTCTTATCCATAATAATCTCGTCATGTACACTACAGCCTACCCCACTGTTTCTGCAAGCTGTTGGCTAGAGTGCATGTGCCAAGACCAGAGTAGGCACATTTGATATTTCACGCAACAGTTTTTATGACAAAACTATCAGTAGAGTTGAAAATGCAATAGAAACACATTGAACTTTAGATTTTTATTCTGTACATGAAAACTTAAGCGCACTGATTTTTATCCACAACAAGTCAGTTTGGTGGAAACACACCAAATATTTTCTTTATGTGGATTTTAGCATATTCGCATTAAAATGTGTCGCCAATTGGATGGAAACCTAACTATTGAGGAGAATAATTATTCTGACAAAGGAAAAGTGACTTTTTTATAAAATAGAGGCATACAAAGACAAAAAAAATGTGATACAGTGTGGAAATGGTAACAAATGAGTGAAGGAAATGCAGAAATTTATGAAAATGCTGAATCATTTTTGGTTGAAGTTTGAACTATTGAGGAGAATAATTATTCTGACAAAGGAAAAGTGACTTTTTTTTATAAAATAGAGGCATACAAAGACAAAAAAAATGTGATACAGTGTGGAAATGGTAACAAATTAGTGAAGGAAATGCAGAAATGTATGAAAATGCAGAATCATTTTTGGTTGAAGTTTGATTGAACAGTATGAAACAATCAGAAGAGAGAACGCCCCATTAAAACCACTTAGAATGCATTTGTTTCCACCCTAGGGTCATGCACTACATATTGCATATTTAGAACTGTATTATTCAAAAACATAAAATAACGTCATACCGTCAATAATGAGAACAATATTGTGATATGATATTTCAGCCATATTGCCCAGCCCTGTACAGCTCTCAAAAGCATTGCTGCCCTGAATTTAGCTGGTGCTATCGACAAAGATCAGTGGGAGTTTAAGTAAAACGATTACTTTCAGGAGGACAACGCCATGATGACTCATGCGTTTGCATGTGAATTCTTAAAGAGATGGCAATGGTTTAAGAGGGTGTGAACGATGCTGAATGGGCGCAACCGAAGAAAGAGTTCTCTGGAAAGTGTGAACATCCTTCTATGGTATTGCTCCTACTTGTCTCTAAGTGAGATAACAAGTTTGTCAAATTTCAAAGAAGCATAACTTTTCCATGTTTCCTCCTACTGCAGTGTATGATATACCATTTTAAAGCTCTGAGTCTGTACAAATCTTAAACATTTGACATAATATCACATAGAGAAATTCTGTCACATTGTTAATTCTGTCACATACCTCATAAAGAACATCTGGAACTTATTCAATGGAAACAACAACCCTCTTTTCTACTCCTTAGTACCAAACATGTGGAGGACCTCCATGCTCCCCCTGTCTACAGAGGCAAACACAACCATAGACCTAGGAAGTGTCCAATGACACTATCACATCACAAATACATTTTGCAACTGGTAACGTAACAACCACCAGATAATGTTATAAATCATCATATAACGTAATTTATAACAGAATAATTACATTCATATGAAACATGATTACCAGTATTGTGTATTAGACCTGCACATGTGCTAGCACGAGCAGCGCGAGCTTCCTTCTTTTGCGCGAGTGAAGTGAGTTTGGAAAAAAGCAATTTCTTAAAGAAAAAAATAAGCAAACACGTTTGGTGTTTGCCAAAAGCCATGTGGGAGACTCCCCAAACATATGGAAGAAGGTACTCTGGTCAGATTAGCTTTTTGGCCATCAAGGAAAACGCTATGTCTGGCGCAAACCCAACACCTCTCATCATCCCTAGAACACCATCCCCACAGTGAAGCATGGTGGTGGCAGATGTTTTTCATCGGCAGGGACTGGGAAACTGGTCAGAATTGAAGGAATGATGGATGGCCCTAAATACAGAGAAATTCTTGAGGGAAACCTGTTTCAGTCTTCCAGAGATTTGAGACTGAGACGGAGGTTCACCTTCCAGCAGGACAATGACCATAAGCATACTGCTAAAGCAAAACTTGAGTGAGTTAAGGGGAAACATTTAAATGTCTTGGAATGGCCTAGTCAAAGCCCAGACCTCAATCCAATTGAGAATCTGTGGTATGACTTAAAGATTGCTGTACACTGTACAGATTGCTGTTTTCTGTTTTTTTGTCTTATTTCTTGTTTGTTTCACAATAAAAAATATTTTGCATCTTCAAAGTGGTAGACATGTTGTGTAAATCAAATGATAGAAACCCCCCAAAAATCCATTTAAATTCCAGGTTGTAAGGCAACAAAATAGGAAAAATGCCAAGGCAGGTGAATACTTTCGCAAGCCACTGTACTTGTTTATTTCATTAAACTTACTCCATCTTATTTTTAATTACGTTTTGATTTATAACTCCAGCAGATGACTGGAAAAGCGGGAAAGCCTATCCATTCACTTACACCAAAATAGACCATTAACACGCTTAAATGAGTCGCTAATGAGGAAATAAATTAAGAAAAGAAAGCACAATTAAAGCATCATTAAATGTCTCCCAGCTTGAAGCGTTCGCTCTCTCTCTTTTTCCCTCTTTCTCTCTCTCTTTCCCTCTCTTGCTCTCTCTCTCTCTCTTTCTATGTTGCATGGGTGGAAAAATCTGAAAGGCCTAAAGTGTATAAAGTAAACTGTGACTCCTCCCGTGCCATTTCAACAATACTTTAAGAGTCTGAGAGCAGCTACTACCCAAAGCAGGGCTCATTTTCATCGATCTACCCAAACAGACTGAGTTAAACCAGAGTGGGAACACCCTCTGAGCCCACATGAGTCATAGAACAAGCAAACGCAGAAAGGACCATGTGAAACGTTGGGTCTCGTGCACTTAAAAATGTCCTTTAAAGACTGTGACTGTGTTTAAATAATTGTTTATTTCATATATTGACTCAGTTTCAAGTTGTATTAGTCGTATGTACGGGATACGCATGGTATACATCGTCCAATGCTTACTTGCAGGTTCCTTCTCGACAATGCAACAACAATAAGAAATAATAAAAGAGAAGAATACGAACATAAAGTAAATTGCTCAGTAGAATATAATCAAGATTTTAGCATAAGTATAATACAGGAAGGCACAATTTGTATATCGTGTGTGGATTAAGAGGGTTTATTTTGGGGATCTTTGACAAAGTTGCAGACACCAGTGACTCACCGGCTATATTTCCAACCGTTAGCTAATGTTGTTTTCAGTTTCATTTTGAATTGGATAACATGAGATTTACGGGCTGTGGCGGAATGACATTTTGTCAACTGGTGATTGTCATACAAATAACTGCTGGTTTTATGTTTAGCATCTCCAGCTTCCACGCATAGCCTACAAGCCACTGATACAGACCTTTGGAACATCTACATAAAAAAAAGTATAATAAATCCATTTAATATATCCTACACCATCACAATAAATCCATTATTTATTTTAGGCAAGTCTAAAGAAACATGATATTAAGAAAATGTAGCCTATTTCAGAAGAATAGAATAGCATATTCTGAATAGTCCTTATGTTAGGCCCTGACTGGGCTTATTAGAACACGTTTCACTAGGCTCTGTAGGCAATGGGCTCTCTAACTGTGTTCCAGGGGTCTTGGGCCTATAGGCTACTTTTTGAGTTATTTGGCCACTTTAGTTGTGATACAAACCTTTCTTGGCTATTTCTCGCATGGAATAGCCTTAATTTCTCAGAACAAGTAAAGACTGACGAGTTTCAGAAGAAAGTTATTTGTTTCTGGCCATTTTGATCCTGTAATCGAACCCACAATTGCTGATGCTCCAGATACTCAACCAGTCTCAAGAAGGCCAGTTTTATTGCTTCTTTAATCAGCACAACAGTTTTCAGCTGTGCTAACATAATTGCAAAAGGGTTTTCTAATGATCAATTAGCCTTTTAAAATGATAAACTTGGATTAGCAAACACAACGTGCCATTGGAACACAGGACTGATGGTTGCTGATAATGAGCCTCTGCACGCCTATGTAGATATTCCATAAAAAATCAGCAGTTTCCAGCTACAATAGCCATTTACAACATTAACAATGTCTACACTGTATTTCTGATCAATTTGATATTATTTTAATGGACAAAAATAATGATTTTCTTTCAAAAACAAGGACATTTCTAAGTGGCCCCAAACTTTTGAATGGTAGTATATGCCTGTAGATGTTGCTAACAGACCTTTTCAGTCACTGTCCGATCTAGGACATATTCCAGATGTTCCTTGAGTCACAAAATGTGGTTTGAGTCCCTTCTCATTAAAAACAATTCTACATGGCATTGAACATTGGCCTGTTGTATTCAGTATCGGCACGGAACTTATCCTTAACCCTTTCAAGACTGTCTAAAGCCTAGAGCATTTAGTCTTTCAATAATCAAATCTGAGAGGAGTTGAATATGTATGGTCCTGTGTGGCTCCTTTTCGTAGAGCACGACGCTCGCAACGTCTGCAACGTGGGTTCAATTCCTGCTGGAGCCGCCCATATGTAAATTAATGCACGCACTACTGTAACGAGTACATTCTGTAAATTTTATAACACAAACATGCCTTGTTTTCCCTCTAAACGGTTGCTTCTAGTGCCAGCAACAATATAATCTCGCCAAGTGACTTTTTATCTATTTAGTCATTCATATCTGGTGTGTATCAGACTGTGAAACACTGTCTGCGTCCCAAATGGCAGTGTGTTCCCAAATGGCACACTATTCAATATATAGTGAACTACTTTTGACCAGAGCCCTATTGGCCCTACTGAAAAGTAGTGCACTATATAGGAAATAAGGTGCCATTTGGGATACAACCACTATGGAATTATCCCTCTTATGGCATGGGTGTCTACAGCAAACTGTGCCAATATATCCTCCAAAAACCGTCTTCGAGGGCATTATCACTTTTAGACAACGGGTTACCAACATATTCAAATAATGATTGACATATTTTGATTAAAAACTTTATTTTGATTAATTTATTCATACTATTTCATCCTTCCACAATATATAGTCCCGACACAAATCTAGGATTGCTACCCAAGCCGGCTGGTCGTTCGTTCTATTGGTTCAGTTGCCAGTCGTTCAGTCTTTTTGTTCTGTATCTATGGACGCGACCCAGTCTAAATGTTAGTCTAAAAGAAATGTGAGATAATGTCTAGATGCTTTTTATAGTGGAGATCAAGTTCATAAATTGCTTGGCTGGGCTGATGGGACAGTGGATTGTGCAGTCAGATGGAACAGAGTAAATAGGCATTTTAACGTCATAGATTTAGCCGGTGGTAACTTGTGGGATAGACACCGGCTGGAATGTGCTTTTAACCAATCAACATTCAGGATTAGACCCTCCCATTTATAAGTCATGTGTAGAAGTGGCAGTTGGCACATATTCACTTGGCTTAGGCATATCATTGACAATCACATGATGACACTGATACCCTGCCAGTATGTGACTATATGAGTCATTGGCTTCAGATGCTGTGATTGCCACCAATGATATGATTCAAGGAAAAGGTCAAGGAAGTGGAAGTCCAAATTTGTTGTGCAAGGAGATTTTCTTCAGTAACTACTTTCCTCATTACTGTATTGTTAGTGTTGTTTCTGAGAAGTACAGATAACTGCCAAAATAAAGCAAACACCATAAAGTGTCTTAATAGGGCGTTGGGCCACCATGAGCCAGAACAGCTTCAATGAATATTGGCATACAGTGCGTTCAGAAAGTATTCACACCCCTTGAATTTTTCAAAAAAAAATTGTGGTACAGCCGGAATTTAAAATGGATTAAATTGAGATTTTGTGCCACTGATCTACACACAATACCCCACAATGTCCAAGTGGAATTTTGTTTTTAGAAATGTTTACAAATTAATAGAAAATGTAAAGCTAAGATCTCTTGAGCAGTGGAGGCTCCTAAGAGGAGGAAGGGGAGGACCATCCTCCTCAGTGAATTTCATAAAAATAAAAATAGTGAAACATTAAAAAGGTTATCCTTTTTAGATAAAACTATACTAAATATATTCACGACACCAAATAATTGATTAAAACAAACTGTTTTGCAATAAAGGTCTACAGTAGCCTAAACAGCACTCTGTAGGGTAGCGCCATGGCGTAGCCGGAGGGCAGCTAGTTTCCGTCCTCTGAGTACATTGACTTCAATACAAAACCTAGGAGGCTCATGGTTCTCACCCCCTTTCCATAGACTTACACAGTAATTATGACAACTTCCGGAGGACATCCTCCAACCAGAGCTCTTGCAGCATGAACTGACTGACATGTTGTCCACCCAATCAATAAGGGAATGAATCTAGTACTGAAAGCATAAGCTACAGCTAGCTATCACTGCAGTGCATAAAATATGGTGAGTAGTTGACTCAAAGAGAGAGAAAGACAATAGTTGAACACTTTTGAACAAAATGAATATCTTTAAAAATGAAGAAGCATGGGGGAGAGAGAGAGAAATAGCTATATTTAGTTTTTTTTTTCACTTTCACTTAGCTAGCAAATACAGCTAGCTAGTTTAGCCTACTCAAACACCCGGCTCAAGCAGAGAGGGATGCTATGTTAGCTAGCTGGCTGTGGCTATCCGACACTGGAACTCTTCCAAGGTAAGCTTTTGGTTTTATTAATTTATTGCCACCGGGGGCCCGCCGGTGTAACTGCTAAACTGCTTGCTGAATGTACACTGTACTGCATGATTGAAGCGGGTTTACTAATGCGTTAGTTATAGTAGCTATGTTGACTATTATGTTAGCTAATATGCAAACGAGAGTTTCTATTGGACAAATTCAGGTATGTTTATCCCCGTTTCGTTCCTTTTGCTTCCGTTTAAGAAACTGAAGTCCACAAGTGAAGGGGAAAGGTGAGAGGAGGAGAGCGCGTAGATGCGAGAAGGAATTATACAATGAGCAAAATGTTCATGCTATTTGTATGTGGCTGCTACGAAAGTTTCCTGTGTTTGCGTGTAATCAGGGGTGTATTCATTCCGCCGATTCTGTTGAAAAAGGTTTCTTAAACGGAATTTGTCCAATAGAAACTCTCGCAACTGTTGGTCTAATGATTACACCCTAGATCAGCTAGATTTAGACAAGAGTGTGTAAGGCAGTATTGAATGTGTCACTATCTGTCACCTTTATTACTGAAATTTTACTCTCGACCTGTGCACCTACTTTGTAAACTTTCATTCATAGGCTAGGTTGTAGCAACCTCATAATGGGTATAGGGAAAATGTGAGTATCATGTAGTAGCCTAAACCTATCGATGTTACGTTGAGCTAGGTGAATGGAATATGAATGACAGTCATCCATTGTGCTGTAATAGAAATAAGTCCTCCCTCATCTTAAACATCCGCCACTGCTCTTGAGTCAATAAGTAATCAACCCCTTTGTTATGGCAAGCCTAAATACGTTCAGGAGTAAAAATCTACTTAACAACATTTTAGTCATTTAGCAGACGCTCTTATCCAGAGCGACTTACAGTTAGTGACTGCATACATTATATATATATATATATATTTTTTTTCAAACTGGCCCCCTGTGGGAATCGAACCCACAACCCTGGTTTTGCTTTGTCATTATGGGGTATTGCGTGTAGATTGATGAGGATTTGTTTTTATTTAATCCATTTTAGAATAAGACTGTAACGTAACAAAATGTGGAAAAAGGGAAGGGGTCTGAATACTTTCCGAATGCACTGTATTTTCAAGCATGGTAGTGGCTGCATCATGTTATGGGTATGCTCGTCATCAGCAAGGACTAAAGAGTTCTTTTTTTTGGATAAAAAAACTTGGTTCATTCTGTTTTCCAACAGACACTGGGAGCCAAATTCACCATTCAGCAGGACAAAATAACCTAAAAGGGGGTTGAATACTTATCAAAACAAGATATATTAGTGTTTTATTTTTCATTAATCTTTAAACATTACTTTGTGTAAATTGTTGAGAGAAAAAAAGACAATTAAATCAATTTTAATCCCAATTTGTAACACAACTAAATGTGGGAAAAAAGTCAAGGGGTGTGAATACTGCAGATTCTACAAGTGTCTGGAACTCTATTGGAGGGATCCGACACCAATCTTCCACAAGAAATTCCATCATTTGGTGTTTTGTTGATGGTGGTGGAAAACGCTGTCTCAGGCGCCATTCCAGAATCTCCCATAAGTATTCAATTGGGTTGAGATCTGGTGACTGAGACACACACACACACACACACACACACACACACACACACACACACACACACACTTTAAACCCCCTATGCTCCTTTGAGACCCCTCTTTCAAAGTCACTGAGATCTCTTCTTCTAGTCATGGTAGCCAAAATAATGGGAGAGGTGCTGACTAATGGAATAGTAACTTTTTTTTTGACCCATTCAATTATTACGAGCATATGCAGTGTGTGACCACTTCTTCCTGTAACATGATTCAAGATTCAATTTGCATCATAATAATGTCCGGATATAGGCCTACCATTTACAGATAATCCCTGCATTTATATTTCTCCTACTTATATGCACAGCCCAAGCAGTGTTTTTTTATGTGTGTATGTGTGGCGATGGAGCTTTTAGCCATGTGGTAATGTACTCGAATGACTCCCAGACCCATGGTGAGCCTCGTATCTGGAGGCTACAGTGACCACACACACACATACACACACACACACACACACACACACACACACACACACACACACGTTTTCTATTATCACAATTCTCTATCTGGATGACCTTAGGAGCAGACTTTATCTGAGATGTACACTGTCTGGGCTCCCTACTCCATGTAAGCCTGGACACGTAATCAAATCCATGCTGAACTGTGTTCATTGAAACATGGGTCATATGAAGTGATATTATGAATGCTGACTACGTGGTGCTGAATGGCTGTTGGTCGTTTTCCTCTGGCTCAGTAGCAGACAAAATGGAATTGGTTAAGCTCTTTGCCATTTGGAAGCTCTGCTTAGAAAATGATACTTTAATGCCACTCAACAGCCTGATGTTTTGCTTTATATCTTAACTATTGTATTTTTATCCTGGCTTGTATTATACTTTTAGGCCTCTCCATAAGATGGATAGAGTAGAAAAATTACAGTAGATAGCAAAGTAGAAAGCAGTAACGACAGATAAAGAGAGTGGGAGAAAGTAGAACAACGAAGGATGAAGAGATGGATGAGAAAGAGAAAAGTTTGGGGTCACTTAGAAAAAAAATGTGTCCATTAAAATAACATCAAATTGATCAGAAATACAGTGTAGACATTGTTAATGTTGTAAATGGCTATTGTAGCTGGAAACGTCTGATTTTTTATGGAATATCTACATAGGTGTAATCCAAGTTTATCATTTTAAAAGGCTAATTGATCATTAGAAAACCCTTTTGCAATTATGTTAGCACAGCTGAAAACTGTTGTGCTGATTAAAGAAGCAATAAAACTGGCCTTCTTGAGACTGGTTGAGTATCTGGAGCATCAGCAATTGTGGGTTCGATTACAGGATCAAAATGGCCAGAAACAAATAACTTTCTTCTGAAACTCGTCAGTCTATACTTGTTCTGAGAAATTAAGGCTATTCCATGCGAGAAATTACCAAGAAACTGAAGATTTCGTACAACGCTGTGTACTACTCCCTTCACAGAACAGCGCAAACTGGCTCTAACCAGAATAGAAAGAGGAGTGGGAGGCCCCAGTGCACAACTGAGCAAGAGGACAAATACAATAATCTAGTCTCTAGCCTGCTTTCAGGTTTAAGTCCCTCATGTATAGCCGAGTCTTGTGCCTCACATTTTAAGTCTGAAGCTGTTTACACTAATGCACCATTCGCTTCCCATTCCCCTTAGCACCCAATCAGTCATTCTCAGTGATTTGGGAGACAGTGGAGGAGTTGAGGGTATTGCTGAGTGAAGAGACTGTGATTACTCTCTTGTCCTGAGTGTATCCCTCCATAACCAACCACACACTTAACTGATTTGTTTACCCACCAATCCCAATATCTAAACATCCCAGTGCTTCCCAAATGGCACCATATTCCTTATATAGTGCACTACTTTTGACCAGGGCCCTAGTTAAAAGTAGTGCACTATATAGGGAATAAGGTGCCATCTGGGGCACAGGCCCAGTCATTACAGAGGAGAGGATATGACTAACAGGTCCTGTAAAAGAATAGGAGGTAAACACTGAGGACATTAGCTAGCATTTTTATGATCTAGGGCCTGTCTATGATGGCTCTAGTTCTGTGGATTTTTTTCCACTTTAAGACGATCCCCTGCGTGACTCATTCCTGTGGGAAAAGCTTTTCATTGAGACACTGTTTAACTCTCCACACCACAAAATGCATCTCACTATGCTTTGGGGGCCCAATTTGTTATTCATGGTATACATTTAGCTAGTTTAATTTAGTTTTATATTCGCCATTTTGTCAAAGGAGTTAAATGCGATATGATGTGTACGATCGATTTCAAAGAGTTTAAGATAAAAGTCCTCTTTGAAGACGAGTTTTAAGGAAGAGGATAAATGGCCACACTGAAATGGTTCACCACTGTTCTATGCATTGCACTCAACAACAAACCCCTGTTGCACTTTTAAGTCCAGATTATTTAAACGGAAGGAACATGAGAGGACAGGCAGCGTAATTTAAATGCTGGAATCCCCTTCATGGGGATGCGTCCCAAATGGCACCCTATTCACTATATAGTGCACTGCTTTTGAACAGGGCCCATAGGGCTCTGGTCAAAAGTTGTGCACTATGTAGGGAATAGGGTGCCATTTGGGACGTAGTCCAAAAAAGATCCCCGCTGGTTGTGTAGTGTCTTCCTGCCTGTGTGATGGCCGGATGGAAGCCCTCTCTCTTCTCTCCCTGTCGACTTCTCGCTCTTTGTTTTGTGGAGCTCTCCGGCTTTTCTCTCTGGCAACTCGCTGCTCAATCAGACTGCCTGCTTTCTTTTCTCTCAAAGCCACAGAAAACATTGGAATCAGATGCTTCTGATCTGATGCTTCTGATCTGTAGGCGCCATGTGCTGTGTGAGATTGAATAGGATATGATGAGAGTTGTAATAACATGAGCTTGAGAGAGCCATTCCTTCTCATTTTGAGATTTATTTCAGATGGTTGTCATACAGAAAATAAAACGTGTTTTATTTACATAAGCTTACGCTATACTAAAAATTGACAAGATACTGCATAATATATTATTAAACTATACTAATACAAACATTCATCTAGATGTCAAGTTACTTAACAGTTATTTATGTATAGCACAGGCTTCTAGTAATGCTGGTATAGAGCAACTGCTTAAGGGGCGATCTGTGATTAGTACATATTCATTTTTGGACCTTGAAAATTGATGACAGCCAATTATTCATGAAGAATATAACTTATAAATGCCTCATGAGCTTAATTCAACTGTCATACCCAATCAGAACCCTAAATATAAGCTTGTTTGACTGCTTTGTTGCTGTTTGAATCCCAGATTGCCCCTTGAAAATCCAGTAGAAGTGTTTGTGCATTAGCCCTTTTTGGTCACCATAATCCATAATAAGAGTTTTTAGAAATGTTAGATGGTGAAGGTGCTAGTGTCTTCGTCCTCCGAGACAGAGTGTGAGTGTGTGTGCCCGGCGGAAGTGTGTGTATTGAGCGAGATCTCCACTGCCGGCTCCTCGTTGCCATGGCGACCACCGCGCATTCTCCTCCCGAGGCACTGTCCAAGGCTCTTGGCAACCCTGAGGATGTGTCCTCTGAAGGAGGAGCCTATGAAGGTGTAGAGCATTGGGTTGATGCAGCAGTGTGTGAGCGCTAGGCTCTCCGTCACCTGGAGAGCCCGGTCCAGACCTTTACTGAGGTCACAGTCGGTCACCAGGCCGTAGATGACGTCCAGCGTCCGCCACAGCTTCACCAGGTTGTAGGGCAGCTGGGTGAACAGGAACACCCCCACCACGGCCAGCAGAACCCGCAGGGCCCGCCACCTCCTCTCCCTGCGCACCCCGGCTCCGACCCTAACCAGCGCCCGGCCCACCCAGCAATAACACATCACCATTACCAGGAAAGGCAGCAGGAAGCTCAGCAGCACCTCCAGCAGCTCCAAGGCAGCCTTGGCCGGTCGGGCCATGCTGTGGGGGTAGACGGCTGTGCAGGCCAGCCGGTGGGATGTGTGCTTCACCGTGGAGAACACCATGTCAGGCAGGCCCAGGCAAACAGCTGTGGTCCACACAACGGCACACACTAATATCCATTGTCTCCTGGCCCACGGGCCACTCCCAGCCCGGCCTCCAGCATTGTGTGCCAGCGCCCGATAGCGGTCCACGCTAACACAGGCTAGCAGCAGCATGCCGCAGCTGAAGTTGGTGGTGTAGAGGAAGGAGGTGAGCTTGCAGGCGGCCACGCCGATCCGCCAGCCGTGCACGGCGTCGGCCGCCCAGAAGGGCAGCGTGAAGAGGAGGACTAAATCAGCCAAAGCGAGATTCAGGATGCACACGTCCGTCAGCGTCCGCAGTCGCCGCGGCGACGCGTACACCACCACGACTAGGGCGTTGCCTGCCACGCCCACCACCAGGACCAAGGCATAGACCACGGGTAGGAAGAGACTGCCGAAGGAACGCACCTCGGCTTTGTTGCACACCGAGTGGTAGTCATCGTAGTAGTCACTGTCGTTGGAGCTGGAGTTCCCAAAGTCGTAGTCGTAGTCCTCTTCATCCATCCTCTCTGTTCTCTGTTCTCTGAGAAATAAGGGAATAAAGGAACATGGTATGTTAGGAATGATGTCAAGTCAGTTTAGTCTATGCTGCTGCATTGTTTTTTTTATTTTTTGTAATTTTTTTAGGTGGTAGATCAGCTTTAATATTGCAGATAGATTGTAACTTCCATCAATGTAATTGTCTGCATCACTTCCAATCCCCCATGGTTTTTTCCCGCAAATATATATACAGTTGAAGTCGGAAGTTTACATACACTTAGGTTAGAGTCATTAAAACTTGTTTTTCAACCACTCCACAAATTTCTTGTTAAGAAACTATACTTTTGGAAAGTCGGTCTACTTTATGCATGACACAAGTAATTTTTCCAACAATTGTTTACAGACAGATTATTTCACTTATAATTTATTGTATCACAATTCCAGTGGGTCAGAAGTTTACATACACTAAGTTGACTGTGCCTTTAAACAGCTTGGAAAATTCCAGAAAATGACATCATGGCTTTAGAAGCTTCTGATAGGCTAATTGACATCATTTGAGTCAATTGGAGGTGTACCTGTGGATGTATTTCAAGGCCTACCTTCAAACTCAGTGCCTCTTTGCTTGACATCACAAAAATTGTAGACCTCCACAAGTCTGGTTCATCCTTGGGAGCAATTTCCAAACGCCTGAAGGTACCACGTTCATTTGTACAAACAACAGTACCTAAGTATAAACACCATGGGACCACGCAGCCGTCATACAGCTCAGGAAGGAGACGTGTTCTGTCTCCTAGAGATGAATGTACTTTGGTGCGAAAAGTGCAATCCCAGAACAACAGCAAAGGACCTTGTGAAGATGCTGGAGGAAACAGGTACAAAAGTATCTATATCCACAGTAAAACGAGTCCTATATCGACATAACCTGAAAGGCCGCTCAGCAAGGAAGAAGCCACTGCCCCTAAACCGCCATAAAAAAGCCAGACTACGGTTTGCAACTGCACATGGGGACAAATATCATACTTTTTGGAGAAATGTCCTCTGGTCTGATGAAACAAAAATAGAACTGTTTGGCCATAATGACCATCGTTATGTTTGGAGGAAAAAGGGGGAGCTTGCAAGCTGAAGAACACCATCCCAACTGTGAAGCACGGGGTGGTAGCATCATGCTGTGGGGTGCTTTGCTGCAGGAGGGCCTGGTGCACTTCACAAAATAGATGGCATCATGAGGAAGGAAAATTACATGGATATATTGAAGCAACATCTCAAGACATCAGTCAGGAAGTTAAAGCTTGGTCGCAAATGGGTCTTCCAAATGGATAATGACCCCAAGCATACTTCCAAAGTTGTGGCAAAATGGCTTAAGGACAACAAAGTCAAGGTATTGGAGTGGCCATCACAAAGCCCTGACCTCAATCGTATAGAAAATGTGTGGGCAGAACTGAAAAAGCGTGTGCGAGCAAGAAGGCCTACAAACCTGACTCAGATACACCAGCTCTGTCAGGAGGAATGGGCCAAAATTCACCCAACTTATTGTGGGAAGCTTGTGGAAGGCTACCCGAAACGTTTGAGCCAAGTTAAACAATTTAAAGGCAATGCTACCAAATACTCATTCAGTGTATGTAAACTTCTGACCCACTGGGAATGTGATGACAGAAATAAAAGCTGAAATAAATCATTCTCTCTACTATTATTCTGACATTTCACATTCTTAAAATAAAGTGGTGATCCTAACTGACCTAAGACAGGGAATATTTAATAGGATTAAATGTCAGCAATTGGGAAAAACTGAGTTTAAATGTATTTGGCTAAGGTGTATGAAACCTCCGACTTCAACTGTGTGTATATATATATATATATATATATATATATATATATATATATATATATATATATATATACATACATACACATACATACACATACATACATATATATATATATATATATATATATATATATATATATATATACATATCCTTTTAAAATATATATATACCCCTTTATTAACTTAAAAGAGATCCGTTGACAATATCACTTTTTCATCTGTTATAGACAAGACTTGCTGGATAGAATTATTATTCTCTTTCACATAATTTGGACAGAATGTATCAAATAATATGAAGTATGTATTTTATCTGAACACATCTATTAGGAGGGAACTAGAGAATGGCCATCCATCTGAAAGTTGTAATGCACTTACAGCCAATAACAGAATGACGATCCAAGTTGTCAACAACTATCTGTTCCTGTTATCCTTCCCCCCTCTCACTGCTCTCCCTCTTTCTGACCCGTAGGGGTTCTTTGGATGTTGTGTGTGTGAGGAGTGTGTGCGTGCGTATATGTGTACCTTTACGTGCGTGTGAACTAGAGCTGAAGCGATAACCGAAAATTAACGACACCGACCATACCAATCACTTATCACAGGCATTTTGCTGATATCGTTCATTACGATAAGTAGCCTATACTAGAGAAATATGAAGTTTGAAATGAAATAAGTTCGCTAATATGACTATCCCTGAAAAATCGGACTAATCTTTCTTTAAACACTCTGGGCAGTTTCCCAGACACAGATTAAGCCTAGTCCCAGACTTAAAAGCACGTTCAATGGAGATTCTCCATC
This sequence comes from Coregonus clupeaformis, assembly GCF_020615455.1. NCBI lineage: Eukaryota > Metazoa > Chordata > Actinopteri > Salmoniformes > Salmonidae > Coregonus > Coregonus clupeaformis. The sequence goes on along the minus strand of NC_059198.1, from coordinate 19,149,630 downwards.
AACCTTTTCTGTTTTACTTGAGGACTAGGCCTAATCTGTGTCTGGGAGACTGCCCCACAATGTTCTGTACAGTCATATCTGTTTAGTCTTGAGATAGCTTGTCTCGTAAAATCTATTCTATCTTTGAAGCAGTGTGTAAACTCAGTACTTATCAGTCTGAAGGTGTGGATGGGCCAGATGTTTAGTATTGTTCTAGTAGAAGCCAGAGAGAGATTTATCAAGGTGTTTGCATTCCCCTACTGCAGATATAGATCGCGTGACAGTAGATCTCTGAAGATCAGATCCATACACCAGTGTGTATGTGTGTATGTGTGTGCGTTTGTGTGTTATCACAGTGTGTGAGGACGTGCCCAGAGAGACAACTCCATCAAGACCCTGCCGTTCCCTATTCAGACTGACTCATTGTGCTGACTCTGCCTGGAAATACCAGAAGCTCTGTTTGGGTTCAATGTGAAGTAAATGTATCACTTCAGATTATCCTCACTTGTGTGGATGTGTGAATGATTCTCTGTGAACTGGGCGAAAGCCCATCGTTTTCTATGAGAAGGTGTGTGCGTTCAGGTGTGCGTACGTGTGTTTTAACCGTGCGGTATTTGGCTAAATACAGTATCACACGTGTTTGCTATTGATGTCCGCTTTAACATTCTACAGATAATTACTACAGGTGAGGCTTCTCTTTCTTTACTGCCTCAGTTCAATAACATACTGTAGGTATTTAGGATAGCTTCCAGGTCTGTGACGTTTTCCATCAACATGCTGCTAGCGAGAGCTAGAGATGAGGAGCTGTCAGTGTTCCTACAGAACATCTTGTCTCATGTCCAAATATCTCCAATATCTCAAATATTCAGCTGAAGTTTCACAGCTGTTCTACTGGGTGAGATCTCTGTCAGAGATGTATGGCCAAAAACACATATTCATATTCCATCTCTTGTTAACTACGAGATATTGAGCCCTGAGAAATAAATGATGAGAAAACCATCAAAAACGAATTTGTTAGCGCATATATTCTGCCAGACTGAATATGCCAACATTTCAGAGAAGATATGAGACAGAGATAAAATGTCTGGAGAGCTGAAAAAATTGTACTGACATTATGTGCAATGTGCATTATGTCTTGTCACTACATGTAGTATATACAGTATGTTAATCATTATTACTTCAGCATAATTATCAGGTTAGGCTAAATCGTAAACACACAGGACTTTGAACTTTAAAAGTCCTTACAATCACTGACAATTGAACTTCTGAACGCATGAGTCATAGTCTCTCTATAAATGTCACTCCCCTCACTACAATCCTAAACAGTAAAAGCTAGGCAACTGAGGAAACAAGAAAACAAGGAAACAGAAGTAGCATTATGTTTATCCTCACATAGGCTATAAATACTTTAAACAACTTTCAAGTAATTCAACTTTAAATGTTTAATTTCAACTTGAAATTTTGACAATTAAACTGTCAGTGAAGGAGCTGATTGAGTCTTACCCTTGGTGTCTTCCTGTGGATGTGGGAGATGTAGAGATGTTGAAACAGAGGAGACATCCAGTGGTATGGCGATTTATAAACAAGGACGGTGCTACTCTTAGTTTGTCTCAGCCCATTTTTAACTATATTACTCCACCTCTTTTCCCTACAATGACCCGACACAGTCTGGGAACACCTCTCCGTGTGTGTGTGTTACCATTCAGTCTTCAATAAGAAAGCAGTATAAAAGTGCTGTGGTCTCTCCTGTTGTGCGTGTGTATACACCATCATTGAGAAGAGGGATTTTGACCTCAGTACTGGCACGTGTCAGTCTCCAGTCACACACACACACCATGCTAAATATTTTTGGAGGTATAATTGCTGATAAATTATACTGCAACTATCAATTTACATTTGAAGGCCTTTCGTATATTAATGTTTTCTTTTTGTGATAGAAAATGGCTCTTTATTGCCCATTATTGACAGGAGAGTTAATTACCTGTGGGCTGTTCTCCCCTCTCTTCACAGGATGTCTATACAATCTGAGATGGAAAGAGAAACAACAAACATCTTAGAATGCCACATATTGGTCGTATTAACTGAACCTCTGGGATTTGTTTTGGATCGGCTGTTAAAGACCACCAGATTCTGTTTATTGAGGTGTTGTGATTAGCTAATTGCTTTCTGCCCATTACAAAGATTATTTGAGAAACACTCCTCCCTCTCCCTGGTGACGTTCTGTTGATGTTTGTTTTAATTCTGGGTGCTGTGTGAGCATGTAAGGACTTGTTTGGGACATGCCATCGGGGCTCACCCTCTGCTCTCCTCTAACCTTGATCATATTAATCACTTATATAAGAGTTTGTCACACACACACAGGCATGCACACACACATACATCACAAAGCCCTAGGCTGCCCCTGGGCAAACAGGCTTTCCTAGACACAAGGAAAACCTCACGATTGGGCGGAGGCACATGTGTGTGTTTGTTTATGTACATAGTTACAATTTAGTGTGGGCATAAAGGTGTAAAATCTTGCGAAGTATCTGTCTAGCACAGGGGAATTTTTATGCTGTGTGTGTTTTGTGTGTGTGTGTACTTTTCCCAATCCATGCATATTCTCAAGCTGAAGTTTCTCAAACTGATGGAGTCATGCGCTTGTCTGTTGGGAATAGCTAACTTTTTCAGCCAGATATTCAGTTCCCTATGGAACACACACCATTCGATACACACCTAAATATACATTTTGGGTCAGCTTCTCTCCTCCCCTCGCCCCCCTCGCCCTAGGGACTCTCTTGGACCTCTGCGTTCCAGAGTCGACCCCCGTCCCACTCCTCTCCTGAGACATTTCCATATTGTTTTGGCCCCAAGGTTTTCCTAACCACGTGACCTGACCAGGTCCTAGTTATAGGCTGTACCTACGGTCTGGAGTCTTCCAGGTCAAGGCCACACAGTAATGTTACATATACCATTACACAGCATTATACTTGAGAATACCGTCTATTTTGTTTGTACTCATTTTATCAGCTCCGAGCTGAGTTTTCCCCTAGGTACAGATCTAGGATCAGCGTTCCCTCCCCCAATCCTAACCTTAACCATTAGTGGGGGAAATGAAAAACTGACCCAAGATCAGCGTCTAGGGGCAACTTCACCCTACCCTGTACTAATTTCATCATTCGCAGTATGAGGAAGGATAGATATCGCCCTCTAGTGGCTGTTTTTCAAGACATTTACATTTTAGTCATTTAGCAGACGCTCTTATCCAGAGCAACTTACAGTTAGTGAGCGCATACATTAAAAAATAAAATAAATTCATACTGGTCCCCCATGGGAAATGAACCCACAACCCTGGCGTTGCAAACGCCATGCTCTACCAACTGAGCTACACGGGACTTATCAGTGTTTCCATTGAATTCACTGTAATAATATTACAGTGAAGCCATATTTACTCTGCCATAATAAGCCTTCAACATATCTTCACTATCAATAACACACTCACACCAGCTAAACCATAGAGAGTTGAGAGATTGTGGATTGTGTAGTTCTGAAGAGAAACAAGACAAAGGATCAAAGGGGAAGCAGAAAAGTTTCAAATATAGCATGTATTGGACTGATGTGGTTTAAGATGGGATTACTTATAGGCTGTATGTATCCCAAATGGCACCCTTTTCCCTATATAGTGCACTACCTGTGACCAGAGCCCTGGTTAAAGGCAGTGCACTAAATAGAGAATAGGATGCCATTTGGGACACATCTTTACACTATCTGTCTGTCAGTAGCTCCATCCACGCTCTGCAGAAGGGCCACTAAGTGTGTGTGTGCGTCGAGCGTGCGTGTCCAGTCCACCATACTCAAATAATCATGGGGTATATTCTGGGAGTGTGAAAAGGTTTGTTTCCTGGTTAATAATATGTCCAGAGGATAGACAGCCCAAGCTGAGAATAAACCATGTCTGTTGGTTTAGGGCCACTCCTATACACTCTTAGCAAACAAAAAGGTACTATCTAGAACCTTAAAAGGGACAATTTTTGGTTCCAGGTAGAACCCTTTTGGGTTCCATATAGTACCCTTTCCACTGAGGGTTTGACATGGAAACCAATAGGGTTCTATCTGGAACCAAAAAGGGTTCTACCTTGAACTAATTGGGGTTATATTATGGGGACAGTCGAATAACCCTTTTGGAACCCTTTTTTCTAAGAGTGAGAGGTGGAGGAGTTTATTGTTTTAACATTGTTTTAACGTTTCTGACTGTTCCTCCAGGTGCTGGTAACCCAAACTGCAAGGTGGCCATCGTGACGTGCAAGAGCAGGTCAAATAATGTTGAAAACAGGTAGGTTACACAGCCTTTGTCACAAACAATGTCCGGAGTCCATTGGAGTTTGGGATACATATCTCTTAGTATCGTGGGGTGTATTTATGTCAACAGACATATTTTGAGCATTCAGTACCAATAACCTACTGGTAAAAGTAATTTTTTGGATTGCTTATATTCCATACTGTGTTTCTGTCTGTCTGGACTCTTCTCAGACAGCCTCCTGCTGGGATAAAAGTCTAATAGTCTGAGAGGATAGAAATAATACTTTGTTTGTTGTTTGGTTTTGTATTCTGGGTCCAAACCCCTGGTTCCTGTGTAGTTAGAAGCAAATCACTCGTCTGATTGGGGTACAATTTACGTTTAAGTCCTGCTGAGAAGGCTCTATACGGAAGTGTGTGTGCGTGCGTTTGTGCGTTTTTTTTTCCAACTAAGACCTCCAAGTGATTTATCCCCACTGGGCAAACACTGGCTGAATCAACGAAATGACGTTGAACCAACGTGGAATAGACTTTGAATTGACGTCTGTGCCCAGTGGGTCTGCCTCTCTAAAACACCACCCACTCTGTGGTATTCAAACTGCCATTTATGGCTTTCCAAATTCAATACGCACACCTCTCCTCCTGCCAACCAGCCTCCGTTGGCCTCCAGCTCTCCATTTATGTCCAGTCTGAGAAAAAGAACGTGTTCCTGGCACCTCTGGGGGGTGGGGGGTGGGGGGGGTGGGGGGGCTCAAAGACCTTGGTGTGGCTGTGAGGTTTATATTGTTTTAGCAGAACAGCTGACATAAGGTTCTCTTTCAGTCATTAAAGACGATGATGTGTAGAATGCCTTCTGTCTTTGAATTTCAGTGATCCACAGATAACCGCAAGGCTAAGATGTGGCCAGGACTTGGACATGAAAGAGAGAGAGAGAAAGACAGAGAAAAAGACGGCACGTTAGAAGGATATCAACTCTAACCTCCCCACAGTTCACATTTTCCCAATTTCTCCTCAGTACCATTTGTGCGTCCTAAATGGCACCCTATTTCCTATAAAGTGGACTACTTTTGATCAGAGCCCTATGGGCCCTGGTCAAAAGTAGTCCACTAGCCTATTTAGGGTATAGTGTGCCATTTGAGACGTAGACCATGTGTCCCTTACCAGGGTTCAGACCTCTAATTAGCGTCTGTAATCACAACTGCTTGTTCCCTTCCACGTCGTCTGTTTCTCCTTAAACGCCTTCTCCTTATCTCTATCTCTGGAAAGTAGAGGCAGGTTCCTCGCTCTCTCTCTCTCTCTTGCTTTCTCTCTCTTTCTCGATCTCTCTGTGTGTTTCTCTCTCTCTCATCTCACCACCTTTTTCTCTCTGTCTCTCTCTTTCTCCCTCCATCCAGTTACTGGAAAATATTAATTGTCTCTGCCTAGGTGTGTTGCCTAAAGAGTGCACCGCAAAATCCAGCGCCACCGCCTAGTAACCTTGGTGATATACACTTCTTCCAATACATAAAAAAAAAGTTTGTCTTAGATGTTCTTGATAAATGGTCTGTAATTTCCACTACCGTGTTTACTACGTTAAGCCAGCTGGGGTGAGATGGGGGAAGTTTATAGCAACATTATCGTCGGTTAACTGGATGTATCAACCCCACCCTTGTTTTAAGACATTACTAGACGGTAAGTCTCTCAGATTTTGGTTGCTACAGCAGCACAACTGAAAGACTCTTCCAAACCTAGCTCCTGTTGGTAACCGCAGGACTGAAGAGAAAGACAAAGGGAAAACAAGGGTGAGAAAATGAGAGAGAGAAAGAGAGAGAAAGATAGGGAGGGAGGGAGGAAACATGATTTTTCCATCAGGCTCAATTAGTCCTGGGACAGAGTGTAGGCTGTAATCAAACTCAGCTTTGCAAGGTGGTTTGGTCAACTCACTTCACCCACTACCCATCTGTAGCGCCCACCTGGGTGATGACACAGGGGCCATTTTGTACCTGATAGCTCATCACACACAGCTCTTCAACTTAATATTTCATAGCCATATCAGACGTTTCACCTCTCCCTTCTTCCTGGAAGTCTCTGGCTTATTAAGATTCAGAGCTTGCCTTCTCCCTATACCACTGCTGCTGCCCTCTCTCCTCTCCTCCTCTCCTCCTCTCCTCCTCTCCTCTCCTGTCCTGCTCTCCTCTCTTCTTCTCTCCTCCTCTCCTGTCCTGCTCTCCTCTCTTCTCCTCTGACAGCAGTATCTGCCGTCCAGCCAGCAATGACCTTGGCATCAGAGACAGGGAATGAAAGAAAAAGCTAACTTTAGCCACCGCTTGCTAAAAATCAATGGAAGTGATGGGGGGGTGTATGCGGTACCTGTAAAAAACAGTTGACAGTAATGTAATTCATCCCATAGCCTCTGACGTTACGATATAATTTATGTTACGTTGTCTGTCCACAAGACGGTGTGTGTGTGTGTGTGTGTGTGTGTGTGTGTGTGTGTGTGTGTGTGTGTGTGTGTATACGTGTGATATCATGACACCTCACAGCCGTGCAAGACAGCGTGCTTGTCACTGTGGTGCTTAACCTCACAAGACAACAAAGCACTGTGCACCATCGTGGATGGAGTGAGATTCCTAATGGTTATGTGCTATAGTAGCTGTACAAAGTATGAGTGATAGTACCAAGTTCAACTCTGGCTCAGCATCAGTCCCACCACACATCAGTAACATCTCCATGTCTCTGAGATCTATTGTTCAACAGAAGTGCTGCTCCCTCATTTCTCTATGCCGGCAGCTGATTTTAATATACAAGATCGATCTCGCCTGTCCCTGAATATTCCCTTCTTACTAAATCTGTGGCTGTGTCCTAAATGGCACCCTATTCCCTATATAGTGCGCCAGTATTTTCCCGGCCCTTATTGAGGCATCAGAACCGGCATCAGGTCATACTCGGCAGTATTTCCTGTCTTAGTGTACTCCTATGGCAGAGTCTGGGCCAATAGCAGTGACTCAGCGTGAGTCCTTCATTTTAGTGACAGCCAATGGGATTAACTCCTTTAAATGCCACCCTCTGAGTCCCAAATGGCACCCTATTCCCTACATAGTGCACTACTTTTGACCAGGGCATAGGACTAGCATTAGGGCTCTGATTTAAAAGTAGTGCACTACATAGGGAATAGGGTGCCATTTGGGATGCAGCCACTGTCAGATCTGTCAGCGTTGGAGCTGAGATAAACTTAATAGTGCTCAATACTCTACCGTGTCAAGTTTATCTTCAAATGTTTAGGGTAGCAGCCCAGCATTTAGCTAGTGCTAAGCTAGCAAAGGGATAGTGATTGGGAATTGAATAGTGCTCAATACCCTGGCATAGGCAGTTTATCTATCTATTTATCAAATGTTTATGGTCACAAATTTGTGTTTAGCAGCACTAAGATGTTTAAAAAAAATTACTTGACAGTGTGGGGATTAGGACTATTGAGTGAATGAAATTAGGATTTATGCCATGGTATAAGGTTATTATAGGAGTTAAGGCTCTCAGCTCTGTCGTTGCCAATTAATATATGTTAAATGTTGTTGCATTTAGAACCACAGGATGTTTGAATTGCTCAGCCAGTGCAGACACACACAGCAACTGTATAACTGTAGAGAAACTATAATAAGTCATTACTGGAAAATAGATTGTATCTTTTCAAATGTCATTAAATTGAGGAAAACACGTTGCTTGATAAACAGCTTGATTACTGACACCTAGAGGTCCAATTGAGTTATTGTCAAAACTTTTCATGAGCATTTTATGAGCTGTACATTGTGAGTGAGTGAGTGAGTGAGTGAGTCTGTCTGCTTGTCTGTCTACTAATCTGTCTGTCTATTTGTTGTCTGTCTGAATGTCTCTCTGCCTCTCTGAATGAATGTCTGATCTATTTGCTGTGCTGTGTATCTGTTTCCAGGAGGTGGTGGCCCACTGGATAGCAGAGTGTGGCCTGACCATAGACTAGACTCGCCTGCTGACCCGGCATTCTGCTCACACCCTGGATACACTGGGCAGCAGGACTGCCAGGAAGCAGCTAACACACACCTAATTAGCAGAACAAACCGTGTAATTGTCTCCCTAACTGTTATGTGACAGTACTAAACATACTGGTATATATACTGGTGTCCCGTGTATATAGACAAGACTCATTACAGTGGGGGAAAAAGTATTTAGTCAGCCACCAATTGTGCAAGTTCTCCCACTTAAAAAGATGAGAGAGGCCTGTAATTTTCATCATAGGTACACGTCAACTATGACAGACAAATTGAGAAAAGAAAATCCAGAAAATCACATTGTAGGATTTTTAATGAATTTATTTGCAAATTATGGTGGAAAATAAGTATTTGGTCACCTACAAACAAGCAAGATTTCTGGCTCTCACAGACCTGTAACTTCTTCTTTAAGAGGCTCCTCTGTCCTCCACTCGTTACCTGTATTAATGGCACCTGTTTGAACTTGTTATCAGTATAAAAGACACCTGCGTCTATTCTCCTCCATTCGGCGTTGGCCCACTCCAACGCCTTGCCGGTGAGACAGGAGATGAGGGCGGAAACGCTCTCGTGTCCCGAGGGCGCCGGGTGTACGGTGGCAAGGTAGAGTTCCACCTGTAACAGGAACCCCTGACACCCGGCAGCGGTGCCGTCGTACGCCCTCGGGAGCGAGAGCCGAATCCCACTGGGTTCCGGTTGTTGGACGGGCGGGCTGACCGATGGTGATGGTGCGGTAGGTGGAGGTGTGGGTACATCGCTGGTCTCCCATCGATGGAGAATGTTCATCACCCGGTCCAGGGCGTGCCCGATCTGGTTAATCCGATCGTCTTGACCACGGAGACGCTCCTCCATGATGTCGGTGGGTGCTCCTGCTGATTCCATGCGATGGTGTGTAATTCTGTCAGGTGTTGCTGTAGATTGGTGTGGTGTGGAATCAGGCGCAGGACGCAGAAGTTAAGTCCAACAAAGACTTTTAGTAGAGCACACAAAATACAATCCAAACAGCCCGGAGGCGAGAAAAGCGCACACAGGCGTAAACAAACGAGCGCACAAAACATGTGCGAAAATCCTCTCCTAAAATAAACAAGGAGGAAAGCTACAAATAGCGCACCGAAACGGGTAGCGCAACAACACGACAACGGGAACAATTACACACAACACCTAAACTCACAACAAGGAACTAAATAGGGTGCTTAATGAGACATAACACAAAACAGGTGTGACAAACAGACAAAACCAATCAAACATGAAACATAGAACGGTGGCAGCTAGTACTCCGGAGACGACGACCGCGAAACCTGCCCGAACAAGGAGGAGGGGCCGCCTCGGCCGAAACCGTGACAGTACCCCCCATTGACGCGCGGCTCCAGCCGTGCGCCGCCCGGCCTCGGGGGACGACCAGGAGGACGCGGAGCAGGGCGCGTAGGATGACCACGATGGAATTCGGTCAGAAGGGACGGGTCCAGAATGTCCCTCCTCGGCACCCAGCACCGCTCCTCCGGGCCGTACCCCTCCCACTCCACGAGATATTGGAGACCCCCATCCGGCGTCTCGAATCCAGGATGGTCCGAACAGTGTGCGCCGGAGCCCCCTCGATGTCCAACGGGGGCGGAGGAGTCTCTTCTATCTCAAAGTCCTGGAGTGGACCAGCTACCACCGGCCTGAGGAGAGACACATGGAACGAGGGGTTAATATTCTTGTAATCAATGGGCAGTTGTAACCGGTAACACACCTCGTTCAATCTCCTCAGGACTTTAAAAGGCCCCACAAACCGCCGACCCAGCTTCCGGCAGGGCAGGCGGAGGGGCAGGTTTCTGGTTGAGAGCCAGACTCGATCTCCAGGTGCGTACACTGGCCCCTCACTGCGGTGGAGGTCGGCGCTCGTCTTCTGTCGACGGATGGCTCGCTGCAGATGGACGTGTGCAGCGTTCCACGTCTCCTCCGAGCGCCGCACCCACTCATCCACAGCAGGGGCCTCGATCTGGCTCTCATGCCAAGGTGCCAGAACCGGCTGGTACCCTAACACACACTGGAAAGGGGTTAGTTTAGTGGAGGAGTGGCGGAGAGAGTTCTGTGCCATCTCGGCCCAGGGCACATATCTCGCCCACTCCTCCGGCCGGCCCTGACAATATGACCTCAGAAACCTACCCACATCCTGGTTGACTCGTTCGACCTGCCCATTACTCTCCGGGTGGTAACCCGAGGTAAGGCTCACCGAAACCCCCAACCGTTCCATAAAGGCTCTCCAGACTCTGGAGGTAAACTGGGGGCCTCGATCAGACACTATATCCTTGGGTACCCCGTAATGCCGGAAGACGTGAGTAAATAGAGCCTCAGCGGTCTGTAGGGCAGTATGAAGACCCGGCATGGTAAGGAGACGACAGGCCTTCGAGAACCGATCCACAACGACCAGGATGGTGGTATTCCCTTGTGAGGAGGGAAGGTCGGTAACAAAATCCACCGAGAGGTGAGACCAGGGTCGTTGTGGAACGGGCAGGGGTTGTAATTTACCCCTGGGCAAGTGTCTGGGCGCCTTACACTGGGCACACACTGAGCAGGAGGAGACATAAATCCTCACATCCCTGGCTAACGTTGGCCACCAGTACTTTGTACTAAGGCAGTGCACTGTCCGGCCAATACCTGGATGTCCAGAGGAGGGTGACGTGTGAGCCCAATAAATCAGCCGATCCTGGACCTCGAGCGGGACGTACGTCCGACCCACCGGACACTGTGGAGGGCTAGGGTCGGTGCGTAATGCCCGCTCGATCTCCGCATCGACCTCCCATACCACCGGTGCAACCAGACAAGACTCCGGTAGTATGGGAGTGGGTTCCACGCACCTCTCCTCCGTGTCATACCGCCGAGACAGGGCATCTGCCTTCCCGTTCTGGGACCCAGGGATGTAAGTGATCTTGAACACAAACCGGGCGAGAAACATAGTCCATCGAGCCTGGCGAGGATTCAGTCTCCTAGCTGCCCGAATGTATTCCAGGTTACGGTGGTCAGTCAGAATGAGGAAAGGGTGTTGAGCCCCCTCAAGCCAATGCCTCCACACCTTTAGGGCCTGTACTACGGCTAACAGCTCCCTGTCCCCTACGTCATAATTCCGCTCCGCCGGACTGAGCTTCTTAGAATAAAAAGCACAGGGGCGGAGTTTAGGTGGTGTGCCGGACCGTTGTGAAAGAACTGCCCCGATACCGGCCTCAGACGCGTCTACCTCTACTTGGAAGGGTAAAGTGGGATCCGGGTGCGCCAGCACTGGAGCCGAGGTAAACAGGTCCTTCAGTCTCCCAAAAGCCCTGTCCGCCTCAGCCGACCACCGCAAGCGCACAGGACCCCCCCTTCAGAAGAGACGTTATGGGAGCTGCCACCTGTCCAAAACCCCGGATAAACCTCCGGTAGTAATTTGCAAAACCCAAGAACCGCTGCACCTCTTTAACCGTAGTTGGGGTTTGCCAATTACGCACGGCAGACACACGGTCAACCTCTATTCTCACCCCTGACGCAGACAACTGATAACCCAAAAAGGAGACTGACTCCTGAAAGAACAGACATTTCTCGGCTTTGACATACAGGTCATGCTCCAACAATCTCCTCAATACCCTGCGCACCAGGGCTACATGCTCGGCCCGAGTAGAACTGTATACTAGAATATCATCTATGTACACCACTACTCCCTGCGCCTGCATGTCCCGGAAAATCTCATCTACAAAAGATTGGAAGACTGATGGAGCATTCATTAAACCATATGGCATGACGAGATACTCGTAATGGCCGGAGGTAGTACTAAATGCTGTCTTCCACTCATCGCCCTCCCTAATGCGCACCAAGTTATATGCGCTCCTGAGGTCCAATTTTGTGAAGAACCGTGCCCCGTGTAAGGACTCCGTCATGGTCGCAATCAGCGGGAGTGGATAACTATATTTCACAGTCACCTGATTGAGACCGCGGTAATCAATACACGGACGCAAACCTCCATCCTTTTTCTTCACAAAAAAGAAGCTTGAGGACGCGGGAGAAGTGGAGGGCCGTATGTATCCCTGTCTCAGAGACTCGGCAATGTATGTCTCCATTGCCCCTTTCTCCTCCTGTGACAAAGGATACACATGGCTCCGCGGGAGCGCAGCTCCTGCCTGGAGGTCTATCGCACAATCCCCCTGTCTATGAGGCGGCAACCGTGCCGCTCTAGTCTTACTAAACACGAGTGCCAAATCCTCATACTCAGGCGGAATGTGCAGTGCTGGCATCTGGTTCGGACTCTCCACCGAAGTCGCCCCTACGGAAACACCCAGACATAGCCCCTCACACTGAGCAGACCACCCTTTAAGAGCCTTCTCTCGCCACGAAATCGTAGGATCATGGGTAATCAACCAGGGAAGCCCCAGTACCACCGGATACGCAGGAGAGTCGATCAGATAGAGTTGAATCGTCTCCTCATGACCCCCTGCGTCTTCATCCTAAGTGGCGCCCGTGACCTCCCTAATCAACCCAGATCCCAACGGACGACTATCTAGGGCATGTACAGGGAAAGGCTTATCAACCGGAAGGAGGGGAATCCCTAACTCAACACAGAATTTACGATCTACAAAATTCCCAGCTGCGCCTGAATCGACTAGCGCCTTATGCTGGGAACGAGGTGCAACCTGTGGAAAACAAACAGGTATAGTTATGTGTACGACAGAAAGCTCTGGGTAAGTAGGGCGCCTACTCACCTGGGAGGACTCCCCAATGTGTGACCTGCCGTTTCCCTCACCAGGGGACCCTCCCCAGCACCTAGCCGCGGTGTGCCCTCCACGGCCACAGTTGGTGCAGGAGACCGCCCCCCTCGGGCTCCTTCTTCTCCCCCCCTCTAGCGCCAGCACCTCCGAGCTCCATCGGGCTCGGCTCGGGAGGCGCTGGAGGGTGGAATGGGCGACCCCCACCTGGGACGTCCCGCGGGTCGCGAGCAGGGTGTCCAGCCGAATGGCCATGTCCACCAACTGGTCAAATGATAGTGTAGTATCCCTGCACGCTAACTCTCTGCGGACGTCCTCCCGAAGGCTGCATCTAAAGTGGTCTATGAGGGCCCGCTCATTCCACCCTGCATCTGCCGCTAGAGTCCGGAACTCCAGCGCAAACTCTTGAGCGCTCCTCATCCCCTGCCGGAGGTAGAATAGACGCTCCCCCGCCGCCTTCCCTTCTGGTGGATGGTCGAAGACCGCACGGAAGCGGCGGGAGAACTCCGCATAGGTGACAGTGGCGGCGTCTATTCTCCTCCATTCGGCGTTGGCCCACTCCAACGCCTTGCCGGTGAGACAGGAGATGAGGGCGGAAATGCTCTCGTGTCCCGAGGGCGCCGGGTGTACGGTGGCAAGGTAGAGTTCCACCTGTAACAGGAACCCCTGACACCCGGCAGCGGTGCCGTCGTACGCCCTCGGGAGCGAGAGCCGAATCCCACTGGGTTCCGGTTGTTGGACGGGCGGGCTGACCGATGGTGATGGTGCGGTAGGTGGAGGTGTGGGTACATCGCTGGTCTCCCATCGATGGAGAATGTTCATCACCCGGTCCAGGGCGTGCCCGATCTGGTTAATCCGATCGTCTTGACCACGGAGACGCTCCTCCATGATGTCGGTGGGTGCTCCTGCTGATTCCATGCGATGGTGTGTAATTCTGTCAGGTGTTGCTGTAGATTGGTGTGGTGTGGAATCAGGCGCAGGACGCAGAAGTTAAGTCCAACAAAGACTTTTAGTAGAGCACACAAAATACAATCCAAACAGCCCGGAGGCGAGAAAAGCGCACACAGGCGTAAACAAACGAGCGCACAAAACATGTGCGAAAATCCTCTCCTAAAATAAACAAGGAGGAAAGCTACAAATAGCGCATCGAAACGGGTAGCGCAACAACACGACAACGGGAACAATTACACACAACACCTAAACTCACAACAAGGAACTAAATAGGGTGCTTAATGAGACATAACACAAAACAGGTGTGACAAACAGACAAAACCAATCAAACATGAAACATAGAACGGTGGCAGCTAGTACTCCGGAGACGACGACCGCCGAAACCTGCCCGAACAAGGAGGAGGGGCCGCCTCGGCCGAAACCGTGACACTCAAACAGTCACACTCCAAACTCCACTATGGCCAAGACCAACGAGCTGTCAAAGGACACCAGAAACAAAATTGTAGACCTGCACCAGGCTGGGAAGACTGAATCTGCAATAGGTAAGCAGCTTGGTTTGAAGAAATCAACTGTGGGAGCAATTATTAGGAAATGGAAGACATACAAGACCACTGATAATCTCCCTCGATCTGGAGCTCCACGCAAGATCTCACCCCGTGGGGTCAAAATGATCACAAGAACGGTGAGCAAAAATCCCAGAACCACACGGGGGACCTAGTGAATGACCTGCAGAGAGCTGGGACCAAAGTAACAAAGCCCACCATCAGTAACACATTACGCCGCCAGGGACTCAAATCCTGCAGTGCCAGACGTGTCCCCCTGCTTAAGCCAGTACATGTCCAGGCCCGTCTGAAGTTTGCTAGAGTGCATTTGGATGATCCAGAAGAGGATTGGGAGAATGTCATATGGTCAGATGAAACCAAAATATAACTTTTTGCTAAAAACTCAACTCGTCGTGTTTGGAGGACAAAGAATGCTGAGTTGCATCCAAAGAACACCATACTTACTGTGAAGCATGGGGGTGGAAACATCATGCTTTGGGGCTGTTTTTCTGCAAAGGGACCAGGACGACTGATCCGTGTAAAGGAAAGAATGAATGGGGCCATGTATCGTGAGATTTTGAGTGAAAACCTCCTTCCATCAGCAAGGGCATTGAAAATGAAACGTGGCTGGGTCTTTCAGCATGACAATGATCCCAAACACACCGCCCGGGCAACGAAGGAGAGGCTTCGTAAGAAGCATTTCAAGGTCCTGGAGTGGCCTAGCCAGTCTCCAGATCTCAACCCCATAGAAAATCTTTGGAGGGAGTTGAAAGTCCGTGTTGCCCAGCGACAGCCCCAAAACATCACTGCTCTAGAGGAGATCTGCATGGAGGAATGGGCCAAAATACCAGCAACAGTGTGTGAAAACCTTGTGAAGACTTACAGAAAACGTTTGACCTGTGTCATTGCCAACAAAGGGTATATAACAAAGTATTGAGAAACTTTTGTTATTGACCAAATACTTATTTTCCACCATAATTTGCAAATAAATTCATAAAAAATCCTACAATGTGATTTTCTGGGGAAAAAAATCTCATTTTGTCTGTCATAGTTGACGTGTACCTATGATGAAAATTACAGGCCTCTCACATCTTTTTAAGTGGGAGAACTTGCACAATTGGTGGCTGACTAAATACTTTTTTTCCCCACTGTATGTATCTATTATTACTTTTATTATTACGTGTTTTACTTTTCTTTTATTTCTCTATTTAATTTCTCTCTGCTTTGTTGGGAAGGGCCCGTAAGTAAGTATTTCACTGTTAGTCTACAACTGTTGTTTACAAAGCATTTGACGAATCACATTTTTAATGTAATTGATTTAATTTGATACTAAATGTAATATCATCTAAAGAATGTGCCTGTTTGAAACAGACCCCCTCAGTATGTAAATGTTGTCTGAAACCATCAGAGAATGTCAGTGAAATACAGCTGTCTGCTTCTTGCTTAGAAAGGTCAGTCTGCTATGTCTCTCTCGTGTCACTTTAGTTTATTAGTCACTGTGCACACACAGATGTTTTCAGATCTGTCACACGCACGCACCAACGCATGCACTCTCACACACACACACACATACTAGGTTGTATTCCCAGCTAGCCTGTCCCTATCTGAACTCGAAACCAAACCACAGAGCGAGTCAAAGGAGTCATCCACAGTATCTCTATAATGGGACTCTATAATATGATTGACATGTTATCAGCCTCTGGTGGCATGAGAGCTGCACTGAGGTACACTGACAGGAGAGGTGAGGATAAGGTGAATGGAGGATAGAGGAGATGGAGGGATGATGGACCCGAGGGTAGATGAGTACATGGGTGCATCCCAAATGGCACCCTATTCCCTACTTAGTGCATTACTTTTGACCCGATTTCTATGGGTCCAGATCAAAAGTAGTGCACTATATAGGGAATAGGATGCCATTTGAGATGCACTCCATGAGGTGAGTGAGGGAGCAAGGGAAGGTAATGGGCAGCCAACCCCCCACGTCTGATCTAATAATGGGGAGAAGGGAGACGACAGAGAGGGGTATGTGTCAGATTAATTGTGACAGTGTGACTGGTGTCTGAGGTCAGACGGACTGAGGAGACACTGCAGGAATACAGAACAGATCAGCTTTCCCCTCGGCTGTTGCTCACATCTATCATATCACATCTCCTCACTGCCAGGATACTGTGGGGTTGGACAGATAGTAGCTCTGGTCCAGGGTGTTACGTGCAGTTTGCTGACATTAAGAAGGCTCAGCTTCAGGAATCCGCACGTAATGCTCTGGACCAGAGCTAGACAAATAATGTAGTAGTTATTCTACTAATGTGATCAAGGGAATGGAATGCTAGGAAATACATTGGCCTTTTCTGACGATAAGGTTTCAGTACCACGTATAGTCATCAGGAGTTTAAATAACTTGGAATAGCTGTGCAAATGGAACAGGAGTATAACCTGAGGCCTATTCACCGCTGTGTGCGTGCGCATGTGCGCATTAGAGTGTAGAGTCCAAGTGTGTGACTGTGTTTTTCTGTCACAACAATCCCGCCACTCCCCTGCCTGTGTTCTATCAGACCCACGGCGTGGGAGATTTACCCACAATGCCGAGTCCTGCGGGGGTGTGAGTAGCGCTCCGCTGGTGCTCGGCTCCACACCTCCTGATGTCCTGCTGGTAGCTGTCACAGCAGCACACACACACACACACACACACACACACACCACCGTCAGTGTAAGAAGTTATGACAGGAGTGGTGTCCTGGAATACCTTGTTTCTTCCTAGGAGTGAATAATGCGTTGTGATTCTCCCTAACGCTCGCATTCATTCCAAGATTTCCATCTAAAGCCCCAGTGCTGTTTCTGAGAAATGGGAGACATGTCCTCCAGGCACAAAGACATACCAGGGGTGGATGATCAAAGCCCTAGATAACACTGAACACTCCAACAGCCAGGGTCATCATGAGGCTCTACGCTGACATTTTTTACAAGGAGCACGTGTGCGCCTAAGTTGAACAATTTAGGCGCACACAAATAAATTTAGGAGCACAATGAAATTTTTTTGACATATTAAAGCTAGAATCCTTCATTTTCTAGGCGCACTGGTGCTCCTAAATTATACAATTCCAGGTCGCACAGCGAAATATTATGGTCGCCTTGAAGAGCCCTGCTATGTAGTACACCTATTCCCTATGTAGTGCACCTATTCCCTATATAGTACACCTATTCCCTATGTAGTGCACTGCTTTTGACCAGGACTCTGATGTCTGTTGATCTCTCTCTCTCCAATTCAATTCAAGGGGCTTTATTGGCATGGGAAACATATGTTTACATTGCCAAAGCAAGTGAAATAGATAATAAACATAAGTGAAATAAACAATAGAAAATTAACAGTAAACATTACACTCACAAGAGTTCCAAAAGAATAAAGACATTTCAAATGTCATATTATGTCTATATACAGTGTTATAATGATGTGCAAATAGTTAAAGTACAAAAAGGAAAAGAAATCAACATAAATGTAGGTTGTATTTACAATGGTGTTTGTTCTTCACTGGTTGCCCTTTTCTTGTGGCAACAGGTCACAAATCTTGCTGCTGTGATTGCACACTGTGGTATTTCACCCAATAGATATGGGAGTTTATCCAAATTGGATTTGTTTTCGAATTCTTTGTGGGTCTGTGTAATCTGAGGGAAGTATGTGTCTCTAATATGGTCATACATTTGGCAGGAGGTTAGGAAGTGCAGCTCAGTTTCCACCTCATTTTGTGGGCAGTGTGCACATAGCCTGTCTTCTCTTGAGAGCCAGGTCTGCCTACGGCGGCCTTTCTCAATTGCAAGGCTATGCTCACTGAGTCTGTACATACATAGTCAAAGATTTCCTTAAGTTTGGGTCAGTCACAGTGGTCAGGTATTCTGCCGCTGTGTACTCTCTGTGTAGGGCCAAATAGCATTCTAGTTTGCTCAGTTTTCTTGTAACTTCTTTCCAATATGTCAAGTAATTATCTTTTTGTTTTCTCATGATTTGGTTGGGTCTAATTGTGTTGCTGTCCTGGGGCTCTGTGGGGTCTGTTTGTGTTTGTGAACAGAGCCCCAGGACCAGCTTGCTTAGGGGACTCTTCTCCATGTTCATCTCTCTGTAGATGATGGCTTTGTTATGGAAGGTTTGGGAATCGTTTCCTTTTAGGTGGTTGTAGAATTCAACAGCTCTTTTCTGGATTTTGATAATTAGCGGGTATCGGCCTTATTCTGCTCTGCATGCATTATTTGGTGTTTTACATTGTACACAGAGGATATTTTTGCAGAATTCTGCATGCAGAGTCTCAATTTGGTGTTTGTCCCATTTTGTGAATTCTTTGTTGGTGAGCGGACCCCAGACCTCACAACCATAAAGGTTGTCTCTGTCTATCTCTCTCTTCCATAAGGGTCTAGTCAAAAGTAGTGCACTTTGTAGGGAATAGGGTGCCATTTGGACGGCACCCCTTCCTCACTGCTACGTCTTCACTTCCTGTTTCTCTCCGCGGGAGCTGGATACAGATAAATAGCATTAACAATGTACATAGAACAGTGAAAATGCTAAGTGGATATACATAATACATTAACTTATTATTTTGGCTTTGGAGCTATTAAGATAATGTATTCTCTTGTCTGAAGAGCATATAACAATGGTGACGTCAATGCTTCTTCATGGGGCTTTGTGGGCTTTGACCATAGAAGGAGGGGACTGACATAAGTCCTGCTGAGACTGAGGATGTCCTAATATGGACACTGTAAAGGATGGCTGGATTAGGCTAGCTACTTTATTTACAGTGCATTCGGAAAGTATCCAGACCCCTTGACTTTTTCCACATTTTGTTACGTTACAGCCTTATTCTAAAATTGATTAAATAAATACAAATCAAATCAATCTACACACAATACCCCATAATGACAAGGCAAAAACAGGTTTTTAGAAATGTTTAGAAATGTATTACAATTAAAAAACAGAAATACCTTATTTACATAAGTATTCAGACCCTTTGCTATGAAAATTGAAATTGGGCTCAGGTGCATCCTGTTTCCATTGATCATCTTTGAGATGTTTCTACAACTTCGTTGAAGTCCACCTGTGGTAAATTAAATTGATTGGAAATTATTTGGAAAGGCACACACCTGTCTATATAAGGTCCCACAGTTGACAGTGCATGTCAGAGCAGAAACCAAGCCATGAGGTCGAAGGAATTGTCCGTAGAGATCCGAGACAGGATTGTGTCGAGGCACAGATCTGGGGAAAGGTACCAAAAAATGTCTGCAGCATTGAAGGTCTCCAAGAACACAGTGGCCTCCATAATTCTTAAATGGAAGAAGTTTGGAACCACCAAGACTCTTCCTAGAGTTGGCTGCCCAGCCAAACTGAGCAATCGGGGGAGAAGGGCCTTGGTCAGGGAGGTGACCAAGAACCCGATGGTCATGCTGAGAAAGCTCCAGAGTTCCTCTGTGGAGAAGGTAGAACCTTCCAGAAGGACAACTATCTTTGCAGCACTCCACCAATCAGGCCTTTATGGTAGAGTGGCCAGACAGAAGCCACTCCTCAGTAAAAGGCACATGACAGCCCGCTTGGAGTTTGCCAAAAGGCACCTAAAGGACTCATACTATGAAAAACAAGATTCTCTGGTCTGGTGAAACCAAGATTGAACTCTTTGGCTTGAATGCCAAGCGTCACATCTGGAGGAAACCTGGCACCATCCCTACGGTGAGGCATGGTGGAGGCAGCATAATGATGTTTTTGAGCGGCAGGGACTGGGAGACTAGTCAGGACAGAGGGAAAGATTAACGGAGAAAAGTACAGAGAGATCCTTGATGAAAACCTGCTCCAGAGCATTCAGGACCTCAGACTGGGGCGAAGGTACACCTTCCAACAGGACAATGACCCCTAAGTACACAGCCAAGACAATGCAGGAGTGGCTTCGGGACAAGTCTCTGAATGTCCTTGAGTGGCCCAGCCAGAGCCCGGACTTTCGGAGAGACCTGAAAATAGCTGTGCAGAGACGCTCCCCATCCAACCTGACAGAGCTTGAGAGGTTCTGCAGAGAAGAATGGGAGAAACTCCCCAAATACAGGTGTGCCAAGCATGTAGCATCATACCCAATAAGACTCGAGGCTGTAATCACTGCCAAAGGTGCTTCAACAAAGTACTGAGTAAAGGGTCTGAATACTTATGTAAATGTGATATTTCAGTCTTTTAGTTTTTAGAAATTTGCAAAAATTCTAAAAACCTGTTTTGCTTTGTCATTATGGGGTATTGTGTGTAGATGGATGAGGGGGGAAAAACAATTAAATCCATTTTAGAATAAGGCTGTAACGTAACAAAATGTGGAAAAAGTCAAGGGGTCTGAATACTTTCCGAATGCACTGTAGGTAGCACAAACCTTGAGTATTGCTGCCACCCCTGTTCATTTCCTAATAATTGTATTTTCCGTAGATCGCCATGATTAAGGTGGTTGCTGCCAGGTTGGTGTGTAAGGTGGTGGACTGCGCCATCCAGGTATATGGGCATGCGGGTGTATCTTGCTCGTGTATCTTTTTAACTGAGGTGACTGCTTTGTTGTTTTTCGATTCACGGATTGCCCCTTTAAGCAACATTATTTTTGATAGATCAGATCAGTATTGATTTTTTAGAATCATTCAAAGCAAACTTGATCCATCTTAATTTAGCAATAAAACTGGGGACATTTCCTCATGACATTGCCAGTGTTTGTTTTGATCCAGACTCTGCTAGTCATGCTGCGGTGCCACATATTACCGTGTCACAAATTACCTATCCTCTCACCCGCTCACAGACAAACGCTGTGAGATGGAAAAATGCTTTCTCACAACGTCGACAGGCAGGCAGGCCACTGAGCATCAGCCACACAGACAGTGACAGGTAGCAGCTCAGAGATGCAAATGGGGACGCAGAATGGGGAAAACATAGGGAAATGGTTTTGCATATCAATTATCAATGTTTTTAGTAACTATGTTGAAGTGAGCTTTACTGAAAGGTGTGTGTCTCAAATGCAAACAACAGTCCTAATATAGTGTATAGTCAGAAGACAAATTAAACTTTGATCTGACTTTGATCTTATGCATAGTGATCTTTTGTTCCAGTCTGTAGCTGATGTAGATATTACACTGAAGCTGGCATTTACCTCCTGCAAACATTGCGAAACATTTATACAAGGTGTGAGAATGGCCATTAGAAAAGCTGGAGGTAAATGCCAGCTTGAGTGTAATCTCTCTCTCTCTCTCTCTCTCTCTCTCTCTCTCTCTCTCTCTCGCTCTCTCTCTCTCTCTCTCTCTCTCTCTCTCTCTCTCTCTCCTCAAGGCTACAGGGTATGTATCTGTCTCTGTGAGGTCTTAAACTATATACTGTTTTATTGCCTATTCGGTTGCTGCTGTATCATCAGAATCAATAATTTTCTAAATAATAATTGTTGTTGTTCACATGGTGTATGTCCATGGTTCATTCATTAGCGCACTCCCTTGCAAAATGTGCATTTTGCATCTGAAAACAAGCATTTCTTATTGTAAAAGTTCAGGTAGTCCCTCCTCAGGTGTGCATACGCCAGGACACTGCACATCGCAGACGAGCCAGACGAGGTCCATCGCCCACCTGAAGCTCAGGGACCAGCTGAGGAAGGCCCAGGCCAAGCTGTGAGGGCATGCAGGTGTTAACATCATAGGTTAAGACAGGCAGCCCTCAGTCAGACCACAGAGGAATTGAATGGTTAATAGAGGCTTTAATACAGATTAGTAGAGCCGTAATAGAGCTTCATCTGTCACGGGAGCGAGAGCAATTGATTGACAGGACAATCTCACCTACAAATCACTGTATACTGTGTGTGGATGTCAATCATAAATAGATCTTCAAATCAAATCAAGCTTTATTTAGACAGCACATTTCAGACATGGAATGCAATTCAATGTGCTTCACAGGAAAAAACAAAGAAAAAACAATGAAAATAAAAGCTGAAATATTTACTACACAACAACAAAAGAAGGACAAAAACTGAACGACTAAAAAGCACCCTAAGGAAGGCAAAGCTAAAAAGATGCGTTTTAAGATCTCTTTTAAATATTTCCACAGTTTCGGCCTCCCTCAGGTTCTCTGGCAGGCTATTCCAGTGCAGAGACCTTAAAACCAGTGTAATGTGTGCTCTCCATCTGTTCTTGGTCAGTACCTGTGCTGCAGCATTCTGTATGTTTTGCAGTTGACCAATGGCTTTCTTGGGTAGACCAGACAGGAGAGCATTACAGGGCTCTGCTTTTGTATGTGGCCTTTTTCAACTTTACTGGAGCTATGACATCAATGGTTGCTTAATTTGCTATTCAAGTTATCAACTAAATCATCCTGCACATTAGGTATTCACTCCACTCCAGTGTGTCTCCATGGCAGCCATTACGGCCTTTTTCAACTTTACTGGAGCTATGGCATTATCTCCACATACGGAGATAGTGAGCTTTACATATCTAAAACATGATCATGATTAAGGGTTCTATTCATTCCGTATCGTGGAAATTCAGCTTTATAGCGTGATTGAAATTTAAAGGCAATGTTCCCGCGTTAGCGGAGACTGCAGTCACGGTAAACGCTGCAGATGTCAGCTCAATAGGAAATTACCTTTACATTTCTAGCGCGCTATCCGTAACGCTTCAGCGATACAGATTGAATAGAGCCCTAACTCTTGCTCTGCCTTAATGTGATTGTGGGAGGAATAATGTGAAGATCTGTCAGAACAAGTGTTGTGTCTGCTGGACAACAGATGA
Organism: Coregonus clupeaformis; assembly: GCF_020615455.1. Classification (NCBI taxonomy): domain Eukaryota; kingdom Metazoa; phylum Chordata; class Actinopteri; order Salmoniformes; family Salmonidae; genus Coregonus; species Coregonus clupeaformis. The sequence goes on along the minus strand of NC_059198.1, from coordinate 19,126,416 downwards.
TGCTATGGGACGGCCGGTTGTGGTACAGCCCGGGAATGAACCCGGGTCTGTAGTAACACCTCTAGCACTGCGATGCAGTGCCTTACACCGCTGCGCCACTCGGGAGGCCCAAATTGAGTCATTTTATAAGCATTAAGAATGACTTATAATGCCTTAACTCATAAAATATTTAAATAAAGATTTTGATATGCTGTAGAATTGCATGATTGTTGCAAGGACTCCTTCATATGCATTTTTCACAATACAAATGTTTACAGTGGGGAAAAAAAGTATTTAGTCAGCCACCAATTGTGCAAGTTCTCCCACTTAAAAAGATGAGACAGGCCTGTAATTGTCATCATAGGTACACATCAACTATGACAGACAAAATGAGAAAAAATATTCCAGAAAATCACATTGTAGGATTTTGTATGAATTTATTTGCAAATTATGGTGGAAAATAAGTATTTGGTCAATAACAAAAGTTTCTCAATACTTTGTTATATACCCTTTGTTGGCAATGACACAGGTCAAACGTTTTCTGTAAGTCTTCACAAGGTTTTCACACACTGTTGCTGGTATTTTGGCCCATTCCTCCATGCAGATCTCCTCTAGAGCAGTGATGTTTTGGGGCTGTCGCTGGGCAACACGGACTTTCAACTCCCTCCAAAGATTTTCTATGGGGGTTGAGATCTGGAGACTGGCTAGGCCACTCCAGGACCTTGAAATGCTTCTTACGAAGCCACTCCTTCGTTGCCCGGGTGGTGTGTTTGGGATCATTGTCATGCTGAAAGACCCAGACACATTTCATCTTCAATGCCCTTGCTGATGGAAGGAGGTTTTCACTCTAAATCTCACGATACATGGCCCCATTCATTCTTTCCTTTACACGGAAAAGTCGTCCTGGTCCCTTTGCAGAAAAACAGCCCCAAAGCATGATGTTTCCACCCCCATGCTTCACAGTAGGTATGGTGTTCTTTGGATGCAACTCAGCATTCTTTGTCCTCCAAACACGACGAGTTGAGTTTTTAGCAAAAAGTTATATTTTGGTTTCATCTGACCATATGACATTCTCCCAATCATCTTCTGGATCATCCAAATGCACTCTAGCAAACTTCAGACAGGCCTGGACATGTACTGGCTTAAGCAGGGGGACACGTCTCGCACTGCAGGATTTGAGTCCCTGGCGGCGTAGTGTGTTACTGATGGTAGGCTTTGTTACTTTGGTCCCAGCTCTCTGCAGGTCATTCACTAGGTCCCCCTGTGTGGTTCTGGGATTTTTGCTCACCGTTCTTGTGATCATTTTGACCCCACGGGGTGAGATCTTGCGTGGAGCCCCAGATCGAGGGAGATTATCAGTGGTCTTATATGTCTTCCATTTCCTAATAATTGCTCCCACAGTTGATTTCTTCAAACCAAGCTGCTTACCTATTGCAGATTCAGTCTTCCCAGCCTGGTGCAGGTCTACAATTTTGTTTCTGGTGTCCTTTGACAGCTCTTTGGTCTTGGCCATAGTGGAGTTTGGAATGTGACTGTTTGAGGTTGTGGACAGGTGTATTTTATGCAGATAACAAGTTCAAACAGGTGCCATTAATACAGGTAACGAGTGGAGGACAGAGGAGCCTCTTAAAGAAGAAGTTACAGGTCTGTGAGAGCCAGAAATCTTGCTTGTTTGTAGGTGACCAAATACTTATTTTCCACCATAATTTGCAAATAAATTCATTAAAAATCCTACAATGTGATTTTCTGGAAAGAAAATTCTCAATTTGTCTGTCATAGTTGACGTGTACCTATGATGAAAATTACAGGCCTCTCTCATCCTTTTAAGTGGGAGAACTTGCACAATTGGTGGCTGACTAAATACTTTTTTTCCCCACTGTATGTATTTAATTACCTTGTGGCTATAGTGCCAGAGATTGATTGAAACAACTCCTCCTGAGACTGAGGCTGTCCTAATATAGACACCTTAGACTTGGACCTCACCTTGGATCCTTGTTGATACAGTATGGCCCTGGAATAAACAAGCCTCCATTCTGACAGTACATTCACAGAGTAGCTTTGCTGGGTATATATGACTGGTCTGCAAAATCATTCAAACCATCCATTAGTTAATGCAGTGCCATGAGCTTCCTAGCTCTGGCTAAATTAATTCAAAATAAACATATTTTTTTCTTACAAATTAAGTTTGACTTCTGAAACAGATGGCGTATACAGTCTAAGATCTTGATGTTTTCTTCCCCGTTATCAACTGGTCCAACGCCCATTAATTTTACAGAATAGTTGGGCTCTCAACCTAAAGGTTTGACTGAAGGTTTAGACTCTGCACCTGGTCCACACTGCATTGGGCATTCACTGGCTGCAGCCCAAATTGCACCCTCTTCCTTACATAGCGCACTACTTTTGACCAGGGCCCATAGTACTCACAACCCGGGTTTCCCAAAAGCATCTTAAGGCTAAGTTCATCTTTTGAACCCTAACCATGAATTTAGCCGTAAGATGGTGAAAAGTAGTGCACTATGTAGGGAATATGGTGCCATTTGGGATATAGCCACTGCCTGTAGCTCAGCAATCTGTAATTGGAGCTCAGTGACATTTTCCCCCCTAATCCGCAATTTCTGAATTAACTTCTGGAAGTTACCCAGGTCCCATTGTGTGGGAATTCAAGGTTTTGCACTGGGCAACAGGGAGGGAGAGCTGGAAAGATTTATTGGGCTAAAGGACTAGCCTGGTTTTTGGGAACAGTGAAATGTTCTAGTCCATTTGTCAAGGTGGAGTCCAATTCTGTCATAGACTAAATGGAAAATAAACAGTGCTAGCTAGCTACAGCAGCCCTCTGTAGACTTATGTTGTGGAAAGTTCTCATGAAGTATTCTCATACAGTGAGGGAAAAAAGTATTTGATCCCCTGCTGATTTTGTACGTTTGCCCACTGACAAAGACATGATCAGTCTATAATTTTAATGGTAGGTTTATTTGAACAGTGAGAGACAGAATAACAACAAAAAAATCCAGAAAAACGCATGTCAAAAATGTTATAAATTGATTTGCATTTTATTGAGGGAAATAAGTATTTGAACCCTCTGCAAAACATGACTTAGTACTTACTTGTTGGCAAAACCCTTGTTGGCAATCACAGAGATCAGACGGTTCTTGTAGTTGGCCACCAGGTTTGCACACATCTCAGGAGGGATTTTGTCCCACTCCTCTTTGCAGATCTTCTCCAAGTCATTAAGGTTTCGAGGCTGACGTTTGGCAACCCGAACCTTCAGCTCCCTCCACAGATTTTCTATGGGATTAAGGTCTGGAGACTGGCTAGGCCACTCCAGGACCTTAATGTGCTTCTTCTTGAGCCACTCCTTTGTTGCCTTGGACATGTGTTTTGGGTCATTGTCATGCTGGAATACCCATCCACGACCCATTTTCAATGCCATGGCTGAGGGAAGGAGGTTCTCACCCAAGATTTAACGGTACATGGCCCCGTCCATCGTCCCTTTGATGCGGTGAAGTTGTCATGTCCCCTTAGCAGAAAAACACCCCCAAAGCATAATGTTTCCACCTCCATGTTTGACGGTGGGGATGGTGTTCTTGGGGTCATAGGCAGCATTCCTCCTCCAAACATGGCGAGTTGAGTTGATGCCAAAGAGCTCGATTTTGGTCTCATCTGACCACAACACTTTCACCCAGTTCTCCTCTGAATCATTCAGATGTTCATTGGCAAACTTCAGACGGGCTTGTATATGTGCTTTCTTGAGCAGGGGGACCTTGCGGGCGCTGCAGGATTTCAGTCCTTCACGGCGTAGTGTGTTACCAATTGTTTTCTTGGTGACTATGATCCCAGCTGCCTTGAGATCATTGACAAGATCCTCCCGTGTAGTTCCTCACCGTTCTCATGATCATTGCAACTCCACGAGGTGAGATCTTGCATGGAGCCCCAGGCAGAGGGAGATTGATAGTTATTTTGTGTTTCTTCCATTTGTGAATAATCGCAACAACTGTTGTCACCTTCTCACCAAGCTGCTTGCCGATGGTCTTGTAGCCCATTCCAGTCTTGTGTAGGTCTACAATCTTGTCCCTGACATCATTGGAGAGCTCTTTGGTCTTGGCTATGGTGGAGAGTTTGGAATCTGATTGATTGATTGCTTCTGTGGACAGGTGTCTTTTATACAGGTAACAAACTGAGATTAGGAGCACTCCCTTTAAGAGTGTGCTCCTAATCTCAGCTCGTTACCTGTATAAAAGACACCTGGGAGCCAGAAATCTTTCTGATTGAGAGGGGGTCAAATACTTATTTCCCTCATTAAAATGCAAATCAATTTATAACATTTTTTTACCATTAAAATTATAGACTGATCATTTCTTTGTCAGTGGGCAAACTTACAAAATCAGCAGGGGATCAAATACTTTTTTCCCTCACTGTACATGTTTACTTTATTTAAACCTGGTAATATGCACAGAGTTACCAAACAATCACCATCAACCAACAACAACAAACAAAAAAAGAATCATAAACGAGAATATTAAAGGGGTTCTCAAAAGTACTGTATACTTGTCCTCAGGGAAGCGTGTCCATTATATATATTACATTATTATTAAATTGAAAAATATACATAAAACCAATATGTTTACAAAGAGAAGAAGATATAAAGTACAGTTGATGAACTATTGAAGCAGTAGCGCTTCCGCAAAGTCCCTTGTTTAATGAAATGTTTATGAACAAACAATTCTCTTGGTCTGTTTCTTCTTCTGTGCGCTCCTCTTGCGTCTTTGTCCCTGGGGAAAGAATCAAGTTATTAATTTGTTCACATCAAACATTAGTTTAGACTAGAGTGACAAATCAGATGGAGGTGAATTTAACACAACAGGTTTTAAACTTTTTTTGTGTTAGCGGTTTTTAACTATTTTGAATGAACTCTATTCTTAACATGCTTGCAAACAGAATTCCTCTCTGGGCACAAAAAAGTGATTAATTGGTTTATTGATTGATAGACTCAGTTGGGGTTGAGGGATACGTGGAGGGGTACATGGGTCTCACCAAGGGTTCGGGTTTATCTGGGACGTCCATAGCAGAGTACGCTCCTGGTCGTCCTCTTGGCTTCCCGTTCTTCCTCTCCTTCTGCAGCTGCCTCCGTACTCTGGTTACCTGGAAGAACAGCGACATGATGTAACACTTCAATTATACAATGTTGAATGCAAGTTGACTAAGTATCGCTAAGATACAGTGCCTTGCAAAAGTATTCATCCCCCTTGGCATTTTTCCTATTTTGTTGCATTACAACCTGTAATTTAAATGGATTTTTATTTGGATTTCATGTAATGGACATACACAAAATAGTCAAAATTGGTGAAGTGAAATGAAAAAAAATAACTTGTTTCAAATAATTCTAAAAAAGAAATAACGGAAAAGTGGTGCGTGCATATGTATTCACCCCCTTTGCAATGAAGCCCCTAAATAAGATCTGGTGCAACCAATTACCTTCAGAAGTCACATAATTAGTTAAATAAAGTCCACTTGTGTGCAATCTAAGTGTCACATGATCTCAGTATATATACACCTGTTCTGAAAGGCCCCAGTGTCTGCAACACCACTAAGCAAGGGGTACCACCAAGCAAGTGGCACCATGAAGACCAAGGAGCTCTCCAAACAGGTCAGGGACAACGTTGTGGAGAAGTACAGATCAGGGTTGGGTTATAAAAAAATATCAGAAACTTTGAACATCCCACGGAGCACCATTAAATCCATTATTAAAAAATTGAAAGAATATGGCACCACAACAAACCTGCCAAGAGAGGGCCGCCCACCAAAATTCACGGACCAGGCAAGGAGGGCATTAATCAGAGAGGCAACAAAGAGACCAAAGATAACCCTGAAGGAGCTGCAAAGCTCCACAGCGGAGATTGGAGTATCTGTCCATAGGACCACTTTAAGCTGTACACTCCACAGAGCTGCGCATTACGGAAGAGTGGCCAGACAAAATCCATTGCTTAAAGAAAAAAATAAGCAAACACGTTTGGTGTTTGCCAAAAGGCATATGGGAGACTCCCCAAACATATGGAAGAAGGTACTCTGGTCAGGTGAGACAAAAATTTAGCTTTTTGGCCATCAAGGAAAACGCTATGTCTGGGGCAAACCCAACACCTCTCATCACCCCGAGATCACCATCCCCACAGTGAAGCATGGTGGTGGCAGCATCATGCTGTGGGGATGTTTTTCATCGGCAGGGACTGGGAAACTGGTCAGAATTGAAGGAACGATGGATGGCGCTAAATACAGGGAAATTCTTGAGGGAAACCTGTTTCAGTCTTCCAGAGATTTGAGACTGGGACGGAGGTTCACCTTCCAGCAGGACAATGACCCTAAGCATACATCTAAAGCAACATTTTAGTGGTTTAAGGGGAAACATTTAAATGTCTTGGAATGACCTAGTCAATGGCCAGACCTCAATCGAATTGAGAATCTGTGGTATGACTTAAAAATTGCTGCACACCAGCGGAACCCATCCAACTTGATGGAGCTGGAGCAGTTTTGCCTTGAAGAATGGGAAAAAATCCCAGTGGCTAGATGTGCCAAGCTTATAGAGACATACCCCAAGAGACTTGCAGCTGTAATTGCTGCAAAAGGTGTCTCTACAAAGTATTGACTTTGGGGGAGTGAATAGTTATGCACGCTCAAGTTGTCAGTTTTTTTGTCTTATTTCTTGTTTGTTTCACAACAAAAAATATTTTGCATCTTCAAAGTGGTAGGCATGTTGTGTAAATCAAATGATACAATCCCCCAAAAATCCATTTTAATTCCAGGTTGTAAGGCAACAAAATAGGAAAAATGCCAAGGGGGTTGAATACTTTCGCAAGCCACTGTAGCCTCTCAGTAACTCCTGCTGAGACTTAGGCTGTCCTAATATGGACACCGTACATATCTCATGTCAGCAGTGTGTTTGAGAATCTCACTAAACAAAAAGTTCTGATATTAACTATGGACTTGTATCATGTGATGGTCTGCTCCTGGGTTGTCATGGCAATGTTGTGTACCTGAATGGTGGCGCTGGGGTTGTTGTTGCTGAGCAGAGAAAAAGATCCCACTCTGGATTTAGGCTTGTTATTCTTCTTGGTCCCAGACTGGCCCAAGTGTCTCCTGGCCCGCTCTGTCTGGAGGAACAACATTCCCGGGAGATCATTTAGAAACTAACAGGGGCCCGGCTACTGTATGTTACACAGGAGGCTGTTGAAGGGAGACTGCTCATAATAACGGCTAGAATGGATAAATAGAACGGTAAGCATGGAAACCATGTCTTTGATGTGTTTGATGCGGTTCCATTTATTCTATCCCAAGCATTACAATGAGCCCTTCATATTTAAAATGACACTAGCCACCACTGTAGCATACCAAGTGCTTCAAGAAAACAACTCATGATAAGAAACTCCAGTACACCATCCATCACATTCTTTCTTATGCCACTGTTATTAAGGGATCACAAAAATTTCAACACAACAGCCCCATTGGATCATTTGAGACCGTTCCCTCTGTTTCGTCTCCCTCCCTGTCTCCAGTGTTACCTGAACTTGGATGAGTGTGTTGGGGAAGCCCTTGGCTGAGAAGGACCCAGGAAGGCTGGAGTGCTTCCCCAACTCTCTCTTCTGTCTGTCCAACGGCACGTCCGACGGTATGTTGTCATCTTTCCACTTCTATTCAGAAATAAATGAGGCATTCTTGATGAACATGGAGCTAGCACTGTGGCTTCAGCAATACAGTAGTGTTGTATAACTACAGTATGTACAATGTAACAAATTGCTGTAAATTTACAGCAACATATTTACAATTAGCTACTGTAATTCTATATTACAGTACAGTACTGTAAAGAGCAATGGGGGAAGGTCTCATTGGCATTCCGATACACTGCTGTAAAATTATATTATACATTTTACAATACAATTTTACAGTAAAGTACTGTATTACCTGTTTTGCTGTATGTTTATAGCAGCATACTGTGAATTATGGTGCATTATGGGAAAATGTTGTGGATGGAGAAAGACACTCTGGGTCATTAACATATTTAGAGGCGTGCCTTGTACGTGTCTATATTTGTTGCACCCGCTAGTGAGAATGCTGTACCAATTAAACTGATATGTGGTAGTAGTGCCCAAACAATGAATGTGTATAGGGGACAGATCAGAGTGGCAGCAAGTCTTAAACCTTTACTGGTTGAGCGTTTTGCCAAGTCCTTTTGGTCTATTTTGCCCTGTATTCATTACCTGTTTGGAAGCCATTGTTTAGGCCTCTAGAAGTGCAAGTGATATAAAATGCCAAATATTCATAAATACGCTGTAATATACAAATACCTAGCAGCCAACCTGCTTGCACCAATGTAATTACAGTGAAATATACTTATTTATTGTACAGTAGGCAAATTGTACTGTGTTGTACTGTATGATTGCTCTGATATTACAGTAACGTAAAGGAAGCTGGTGGCAAGTTACTGTGAATACTACAGTAACATACTTGGCACTAGCCAGAGATGGGCAAGGATACTTCAAAAGGTATCTTGTTACAAATACAAAATACCTTGAAGACCAATGTATTCTTAATTACAACAACATTCTCAGTAACGGTTACAGAAACGTTTTACTTGCTATGATTGTGATGTGTTTTTTAAAATCAACCTTAGTTTAATGCACTGACTGTACGTCCCTCTGGACAAGAGCGTCTGCTAAATGACCAAAATGTAAATGTAAAAATGAACACTTGCAAAGCACACTGCTGGACATTATGTAGTTAAGTGGGCTACTTGCAAGTTTATTTTTGTATTAGGAAATACCAATGTATGTATTCTTATTAAACTGTTACAAGATACATTAATTGTACTTCAGGCCAGTGAAATACAAAATAGATATTGAAACTATTGAAATACTTATATCAAATACATGTAACGGAAATACTGTCAATTGTTGGCAGTAGCTGCCTGCACTGTAAATCTGCAGTTACTAACCACTGTGCTTCCAGTAAGGCACTGTCAATTCTAGAATGACAGCATGTTGCTGTAGTCAGGTATTACAGTAATATGCTATAAATTGTACTGTACATTTACAGTAACCTACTGGCTACTGTGCTGCCAGTAATTTACTGTAAAAACAACAGTGTACAGTTATAGTTGGCTAATTGGTTGTATTGTTTTGTTTTGCAGTTGTAGGTAGCCTAATTTATATAAATGTCTTACACCAAGTGCAGAGTGTGCCCCAAGTCGTCCTCTCTGTTGGGCACAAGAAAAATGTAAATCATTAATTAATGCAGTTTGGGAGAAATTAAATACCTTCTGTAAATGTAATCGTGTAAGTGTGTGCGTGCATGCCTGCACGTGTGTTGGTAAAGAGGTATATAGTCATATATCCTGTCTTATACCCAGATATCTGTGCAATGACTGGTGAATGTATATTTAATATCAATATTCAATATCTTGGGACAAGCGTTTTAGTTGCATTGATTTTAGTGTCTCATTGGAATCATATTCCTCCTGGGGAGTTACCATTATACAGCGATATGTCTTACATACACAAACCCAGAGTGGAAAGTAATCCAGTACAATGTAGAAGCCCTCTGTGACAGAGAGCAGACTGTAGTAGGATGTATTTGTGGGGAGGGAGGCTCACATACCTGTGGCTTTGTCTGGGTATGAGTCTCTCTTGGAGCAGATGGCATCAGCCGCAGAAGCCCATCATTCTGAGAGAAGAGAATTTTACGATGTGATAAAAAAATTTTTTTTAACAACTTGTATTCTTTATTCCACTTACGTAATAATAATAATACACCTCAACCCCACTCATATGCACTTACTAAACAATTACTAAATTGATATGTTACAACATGTTTGTATGTTGTTAATTGCGTAATTATTGTTATTAGACAGGTATTACAGTAACTGAATGTAAAGTGTTACCATAGGTTAATTGAGACAATTCATAAACCATATCCTGTCAGGATGAGTAAGGGAAAACAGTGGCCATATTGTAAGAGTTCGGGGTAGGCTTCACTAGAACATATAAGAAAACAGAGTTTGTGTGATGAGGTGTGAATGAAGGAGTCAGGCGCAGGAGGTAAAACACTGAAGTCCAGAGTTTATTCCGTTTACATAAATAAAACGCACCCAGCGTCAAAACGAAACTATCACAAGGGAAATATTCCATCTTGGCAATAACAAATGGAAGAGTAGCTCAACTGAGCTACTCGCTCTCACAATGAAACAATCACTCACAAAGACAAGGAACGCCGAAACCTGCCCGAACAAGGAGGGGAGGCAGCCTCGGCGGAAGTCGTGACAGTTTGTATGCCCTTTCACAGTGTACATCCCCTCCATAAACATATCTCTCCCTGAAGCAACTTCTGCTGTCCTAATATGGACACCATACTTTGTACAAAGGTCAGTGCATGCCCTGTATATACTTCACACTCCAGTGCACGAGGTGTGCTCTGCTCTTTTTTCATTTATCTATTATGAAAACTTTTCGTGTAGTCCATTTTGTTCTGTGCTAGTTGTTGACGAGCACCGTAAATTACCCCTGTAATGTATTCTGTTCCATTATCCACATTCACCATGACCTTGGTGGGAAAAGGCACAGGCAAATAAACTCAGCATTGAATTCAACTAAACATTTTTTTAAATAGATTTCTTCAATAATGCTGCCCAAGGCAACGGGGAGTCCAACCACATCTGACGTTTATATAATTACACATACTATAATAGTGTAATTACACACAAAACACATACAACCTTGAATATTTCCCACACGGAAAATAATACTTGACTCAATCTTCCATGTTGTTGGTGAAAATCGTCTTTTGAAATGCTGCATCTTTATTTTTTTATTTTATTTAACCTTTATTTTATCAGGGGAGTTATACTGAGACTAAGGTCTCTTTTACAGATGAGCCCTGAATTACAGAAATTACAAAAATACACACATCAAAATATAAAAACAAAATGCAAGCAGAAGGAAAAATCTTTCATATATCTGCTGTATGTATTGGCCAGATGAGGGTAATTCCGTTGGACAGAACATGGGGAATGTCCACAAAGAATGTCGACCGCAAATATGGCAGCTCTGTGGCCACATTAAAAGTCTACAGAGAGTTTGTTCCATTGAGGGTATTTTTGGGGGCAGTAGTAATAGAATAGGTTACAATAAGACTTTGTTCCTGACTAGGTTACTGGAATGTTTAACTCTATTTAACTCCATGCATGTGTTCCATCCAAAATATGACATGCTCAGCCAAAATACCACACACACACACACACACACACACACACACACACACACACACACACACACACACACACACACACACACACACACACACACACACACACACACACACACACACACACACACAAACACACACACACACACAAACACACACACACTCTCTAAAAAAATGCTGGATTGTTTGGTTGACCCATCTGCTGGGTTGCAGGCGTTGGGTCACTTAGTTGGGTTGTTTTCTTAAAAAACTGCTGGGTTATTGAGATATGACCCAGCGGCTCAGCTCAGAAGACTAGAGGCATGGCTTAGTAGCGGTGTGGCTTTCAGATAGTTATTTATGGCCACCCGTGGGAGTAAATGTAATTGCAGTTTATCTGTTGTGTTTTTATCACATGTTAAGGTTGAACACTGACACTATTGAAGCTTTAATGAGGCTTACACAAGTGTATGAGTTCCTCAAGAGTCTATTCATATCCCAGTGTTGGGATATGTCAATAATAATATTATGACATTTTCAGTGTAAAAACTTAACATGATGAACAGGAATGACATTTACTCTTACGGGAGGCCAAAAATAATTATCTGAATGCCACACCCCGAATAGGCCACGCTTCTGGAAAATAACCTATGGATTACATTAAAACATACCCAGCTGTTGGGTCAACCCAACTGATGGCAAAAAACAACAACTGATGGTTAAATTAACCCATGTTTGGGTAATCCAAATAATCCAACTGGCTGGGTCAAAATAGCCCATCATGTGTTCTGTCCAGTATTTACCCAGTGCTGGGTTACCAAATATCCCAAATGGAGTTGTTTTTAACCCAGCACACACTCAATGGAAACACAGAGAGAATTCATAGAATTTATTGGCTTCCTTTGGCTTCTGCGCTAATGTTGCTACTGCAGAGTCTGGAGAAGTGTTTTGAATAGCTTGTACAAAAAAAAACACTGCTAGCACTAACACTTCTGAACTCCATCTACCTGACCAATGGAGCTCCTCCACAAAACGCAACAAACCCACAACTGTAACCTGGGGCCCCAATCCCTTACCTTTCCTTCGATGGTCTGCCCACCGACACAGTCTTCACCCTGTGATGTCCCAGTGCAGTCTGCACCATGTGTGAGCTGGAGCAAGCTGCCCTGCAGACAGAGCAGACTAAGGCACACCCAAAGAGCAGCTTCCATAATGGTCCAGGTCCAGGCACTGAGGCCCAGCCCTGTCAGCTCCCTGCTTTATACCATCCCCTCCTAAGCTAATGAGGACCAGATGCAGAGGAACAGAGGAAGGGGGGCCATGCCAGCTTCAGCTTCACACAGACAAACAGCATCGCACCACACCGCAGCTCAGCGCTCTACGCCAGCTAGCGGTTCTGAGGTTCTCCAAAAACATGCCTCCCCCAATAACCTCCTCACCTCCCACGCACCAGCCCGGGACAGCGCATGAAAGTCATTTTCCACTGATGCTTAAAATAAAATACATCTATATATAAAAAAAAATAATGTATTGTCACATACTGTAACTGCTGCCAGAGTGAGAGAGAGAAAGAAAGAGAGAGAGAGAGAATCAGTCAAACGAGCTAAGTCAAACCTCTTTTGAAAGCACTTGAAAGATTGGTGGCTAACTTTAAGGATATCCAGGAAAAGAGAAGTAGAATTGGTTTTACTTTTGATCTGCAAGCCAGAGATAAAGTTCTGGGTTTATACTGCTTTACCTCGCCCTAGTGAAATAAATTAATATATATATTTTCATGTGGTATAATTATTTTTTCTTTATCCCAGACTGCCCCTCTAAACCCTTTCTGTTGGCTTGGACCTGCTGGTTGTGCGGAGGGTATCTGAAGTCCACACATATAAACTTTGCTTACACTTTGCGCTAACATGTGAGTTTCGTGATCTGATCAATATGATCCAATCACTATCTGATCAAGGTTGTCACGTCTATTAAAATGTCTCTCTTATCCGTCCACTATGTCCTCATTGTGACCAGATAAGCTAGTGCCTCCCTGTATGCAAATTATTTGACAGATATGTTTACACTGGAATGATATCCAGACACAATGCGTGCCTTACTAAATCTGGAGGTGGTCAGGAAGATCTGATCACAATCAGACCACAATGTGTATTTTAACCATCTACACCTGTCTAAAAATGTGGACAAGATCAGGACAAATGGTGTATCTTAGCAGCAGGTATTAACAGGGCTATAGTATAGTCTTTCATTTCCAGAAGTACATCAATACATGTAAGGGGTTTGTCTACATAAGTCACCTGGACAGTTGTAAGGAAACTGCAGTGCTGGTACATTTGCCAACACATGATTTATGCTGGTGTGTTTTTGTCCGATTAGATTTCTTCAGATATTGGCAAACATGTGGCTGTATGCAAGAGTGAATTATTGTAAGGGGGCCTGTCTATAAGTTTTATTTGGCCATAAAAACAAAACATGCCATAATGGATGAATGTCCTGATGTGAAAATTGCAGGAGAATACAGTAAGCACCCTATTTGAAGGAAGGTGTATGAAAGGATGGAAAGAGTGAGTGAGTGAGTGAATGAGGAAGGAAAGAGGGAGGGAGGAGAGTAAGGCTTAATGTATTTATGCTTCTAGCCATGTTCCTCTTGGCTAGAAACATGTGCTGCTGTAAAGTACTGAACATAGTGGAAGTTTATATCCTTAAGAGTCGATTGACGCACCCATCAATCTAATTAACATAATACAACATCCCCGAGCTTTATGAAATGGGTTTCCATGTCCGAACAGCCGCACACAAGCCTAAGATCACCATGCACAATGCCAAGCGTTGGCTGGAGTTGTGTAAAGCTCGCTGCCATTGGACTCTGGAGCAGTGGAAATGCGTTCTCTGGAGTGATGCATCACGCTGATTTCACCTGTATTCCTACACTTTGGACTTACATTTTAGTCATTTAGCAGACGCTCTTATCCAGAGCAACTTACAGTTAGTGAGTGCATACATGTATTATTTTTTTTATACTGGCCCCCCGTGGGGATCGAACCCACAACCCTGGCGTTGCAAGCGCCATGCTATACCAACTGAGCTTTGATAAAAATACACTCAAGAAAAGCGATTATATTTATCATAGTGATTCAGGTAGGGACGCAACTCTCACCTGGGGACATCTTTTTTTTAATCATTGGAATGTGATACAAAACAAGGCGACGGTGTGCTTTAGGACCATGCAGACGCCTCAAAGCGGTCGTGTAGGCTGTTTGGAGTGATTATCCGACTGGACACAAATATATGTCCCCCCCACTTCTAAAACCAATGTTGCGCCCCTGGATTCAGGAGTAACATTGAAACTGAATAATATGCCCCACCAACATTAGACAACTATACAGAAAAAACCCAAATTGCTGATATAAGTCAATTAAATCAATGATAAGAGTAGTCATATCTAAAGTGCACAGATGTATTATATGTAAGGAATGTGTAGAGAAACACAACAGAATTTATGGCACAGCAGAAAGATCAGTGCACCTCAAATGCACCTCCCAGATGGCGTCATATTTTATCTGAACAGCGTACCACTTACTTTAAAACAATCATACCATTACTTTACTTATAATGGTTTGGGATCATCTGGGACCAGCACATGACGTCCTGACAACTGGTAAAACAAATGTCTTGAGAACACCTTACAAAAATCCTAACATAGTCCTTCCTCACCCTTACAGAAAAAACCACATGAATTTCACATGATCACGTTTTCACATGTGAAATGTCACACATGAAGGGTTCCAAACGTACACACTTTCACATGTGAAATGTCAGATGTGGTATTCCAAAAACATGACACTGTCAGTTCTGCAATCATTGTAAGAACTTGTGACAATCAAGCGCTGCACTGTAGCTTAATGGCAGCTAGTTCACAGAAAGTGAATGTAACTTTCAATAACTTTCAACTAGCTGCTAGTGGGTTAGTGTAAAATGTACAGCAATTTACTGTAGATAACCTGTCACACATTCACTGGTAGTGTAGCAGGGAAGTGAGTAGTAAAATTACATGTTGACTAGCTATTAATGAAATATGTCAGCCTTTAACAAGGCTGGAGAACTGACTGTGTGCTAGCTTATTTTTTTAAGAACAGTATACAACAGAACAAATTAACTGGGATGACATTCCCTCTCATGGGAGACCAAAAAGAGATAGCTGAAAGCCATGCTTCCAATAAGCCACACCTGCAATATTCTGATAGGCTGCCACTGCTACAGTTTGCTGCAAATCAGCAAGTAATGTTGCGAAAATAAAATAGAGTTTAGGCAAAGTGCAAAACTATATTGTTGGCAATATACTGTACAGTGAGGGAAAAAAGCATTTGATCGCCTGCTGATTTTGTACGTTTGCCCACTTACAAAGACACGATCAATCTATATTTATTTGAACAGTGAGAGACAGAATAACAAAAAAAAATCTCCGGAGGGATTTTGTCCCACTCCTCTTTGCAGATCTTCTCCAAGTCATTAAGGTTTCGAGGCTGACGTTTGGCAACTCGAACCTTCAGCTCCCTCCACAGATTGTCTATGGGATTAAGATCTGGAGACTGGCTAGGCCACTCCAGGACCTTAATGTGCTTCTTCTTGAGCCACTCCTTTGGTGCCTTGGCCGTGTGTTTTGGGTCATTGACATGCTGGAATACCCATCCAGGACCCATTTTCAATCCCCTGGCTGAGGGAAGGAGGTTCTCACCCAAGATTTGACGGTACATGGCCCCGTCCATCGTCCCTTTGATGCGGTGAAGTTGTCCTGTCCCCTTAGCAGAAAAACACCCCCAAAGCATAATGTTTCCACCTCCATGTTTCACGGTGGGGATGGTGTTCTTGGGGTCATAGGTAGTATTCCTCCTCCTCCAAACACGGCGAGTTGAGTTGATGCCAAAGAGCTCGATTTTGGTCTCATCTGACCACAACATTTTCACCCAGTTCTCCTCTGAATCATTCAGATGTTCATGGGCAAACTTCAGACGGGTGTGTATACAGTGGGGGAAAAAATAATTTAGTCAGCCACCAATTGTGCAAGTTCTCCCACTTAAAAAGATGAGAGAGGTCTGTAATTTTCATCATAGGTACAGGTCAACTATGACAGACAAATTGAGAAAAAAATTTCTCCAAAAAATCACATTGTAGGATTTTTAATGAATTTATTAGCAAATTATGGTGGAAAATAAGTATTTGGTCACCTACAAACAAGCAAGATATCTGGCTCTCACAGACCTGTAACTTCTTTTTTAAGAGGCTCCTCTGTCCTCCACTCGTTACCTGTATTAATGGCACCTGTTTGAACTTGTTATCAGTATAAAAGACACCTGTCCACAACCTCAAACAGTCACACTCCAAACTCCACTATGGCCAAGACCAAAGAGCTGTCAAAGGACACCAGAAACAAAATTGTAGACCTGCACCAGGCTGGGAAGACTGAATCTGCAATAGGTAAGCAGCTTGGTTTGAAGAAATCAACTGTGGGAGCAATTATTAGGAAATGGAAGACATACAAGACCACTGATAATCTCCCTCGATCTGGGGCTCCACGCAAGATCTCACCCCGTGGGGTCAAAATGATCACAAGAACGGTGAGCAAAAATCCCAGAACCACACGGGGGGACCTAGTGAATGACCTGCAGAGAGCTGGGACCAAAGTAACAAAGTCTACCATCAGTAACACACTACGCCGCCAGGGACTCAAATCCTGCAGTGCCAGACGTGTCCCCCTGCTTAAGCCAGTACATGTCCAGGCCCGTCTGAAGTTTGCTAGAGTGCATTTGGATGATCCAGAAGAGGATTGGGAGAATGTCATATGGTTAGATGAAACCAAAATAGAACTTTTTGGTAAAAACTCAACTCGTCGTGTTTGGAGGACAAAGAATGCTGAGTTGCATCCAAAGAACACCATACCTACTGTGAAGCATGGGGGTGGAAACATCATGCTTTGGGGCTGTTTTTCTGCAAAGGGACCAGGACGACTGATCTGTGTAAAGGAAAGAATGAATGGGGCCATGTATCGTGAGATTTTTAGTGAAAACCTCCTTCCATCAGCAAGGGCATTGAAGATGAAACGTGGCTGGGTCTTTCAGCATGACAATGATCCCAAACACACCGCCCGGGCAACGAAGGAGTGGCTTCGTAAGAAGTATTTCAAGGTCCTGGAGTGGCCTAGCCAGTCTCCAGATCTCAACCCCATAGAAAATCTTTGGAGGGAGTTGAAAGTCCGTGTTGCCCAGCGACAGTCCCAAAACATCACTGCTCTAGAGGAGATCTGCTTGGAGGAATGGGCCAAAATACCAGCAACAGTGTGTGAAAACCTTGTGAAGACTTACAGAAAACGTTTGACCTGTGTCATTGCCAACAAAGGGTATATAACAAAGTATTGAGAAACTTTTGTTATTGACCAAATACTTATTTTCCACCATAATTTGCAAATAAATTCATTAAAAATCCTACAATGTGATTTTCTGGATTTTTTTTCCTCATTTTGTCTGTCATAGTTGACGTGTACCTATGATGAAAATTACAGGCCTCTCCCATCTTTTTAAGTGGGAGAACTTGCACAATTGGTGGCTGACTAAATACTTATTTTCCCCACTGTATGTGCTTTCTTGAGCAGGGGGACCTTGCGGGCGCTGCAGGATTTCAGTTACCAATTGTTTTCTTGGTGACTATGGTCCCAGCTGCCTTGAGATCATTGACAAGATCCTCCCGTGTAGTTCTGGGCTGATTCCTCACCGTTCTCATGATCATTGCAACTCCACGAGGTGAGAACTTGCATGGAGCCCCAGACCGAGGGAGACTGACAGTTATTTTTTGTTTCTTCCATTTGCGAATAATCGCACCAACTGTTGTCACCTTCTCACCAAGCTGCTTGGCGATGGTCTTGTAGCCCATTCCAGCCTTGTGTAGGTCTACAATCTTGTCCCTGACATCCTTGGAGAGCTCTTTGGTCTTGACCATGGTGGAGAGTTTGGAATCTGATTGATTGATTGCTTCTGTGGACAGGTGTCTTTTATACAGGTAACAAACTGAGATTAGGAGCACTCCCTTTAAGAGTGTGCTCCTAATCTCAGCTCGTTACATGTATAAAAGACACCTGGGAGCCAGAAATCTTTCTGATTGAGAGGGGGTCAAATACTTATTTCCCTCATTAAAATGCAAATCAATTTATAACATTTTTGACATGCGTTTTTCTGGATTTTTTTGTTGTTATTCTGTCTCTCACTGTTCAAATAAACCTACCATTAAAATTATAGACTGATCATTTCTTTGTCAGTAGGCAAACGTACAAAATCAGCAGGGGATCAAATACTTTTTTCCCTCACTGTACGTATAGCCAATCTCCATTATGTACACAGACCTGGTGGCGCAGCAGGAACTTCAGGTAGCTAGCAACCAAGAGTTAGTGAGTTCAAATCCCAAAGAAAGGTTGAGTCCCAAATAATCAACATACAAAGGCATACTGTTCATTAACACCTTAATTTAGCTGTAAAAATACAGGAACTTGTTGTAGATTTACTGTATTTTCACCGCAACTAGACAAAAACTTCAAGGGGACCATGACACAACGTTCTAACAATGTCCTAAAAGAGTTATTGGTGATGTCCCTGGAACAAACCGGGAACAAGACAAAACCTGCAGGGGACCATGACTATTTAAATTGAATTAATGTCAATTATGCCTTTTAAAGTAAAATATTCTCAATTACATTTGACACCATGTGCAAGATTTTTCTCACGTGCATCCCCATGTTGTCACATATATTTTAAATGAGATCATGTTTCCACATGTGCTCAAATGTTGGCACGTGTAGTTTCATGTCATCACATTAACATTAACATCACATGAACACGTGACCACATGAAATTCATGTGGGGTCAAATCCAATAGAACACTACACAGAGTGAAACCCTCTGTATTTTCAAGTATTGTGGTGCAGCATCATGTTATGAGCATGCTTGTCATCAGCAGAGACTGGGGAGTTTGTCAAGATCAAAATAAATATGAAAGGAGCCAAGCCCAGGTAATAAGTTAGAGGAAAACCCGAATCAGTCTTCTGAAACCTATCCCTGGGATAGAGTTGTATTTTTCAGCAAGACAATTACACAAATTGTAATGCCAAAGATACACCAGATGGCTTTCCAATAGGTGTTGAGTGTTCCTGAGTGGTATAGTCTCAGTGCTGATTTTTGCTTGAGACAAGGTTTGAATATTGCTGTCTATCAATTACTCCCAAGCAAGTTTACTGAACTTGTGCAATTTTGACAAACGCAAAGGTATGTTGCCCTAAGAGTTGTGAAAAGTTGGTAGAATCTTATTCAAAATTATTCACAGCTGTAATGGCTGCCAAAGGTGCTTCCACCAAGCAATCAACACATCTTTGTTATTTCATTTTTTATTGTTGGACAATTTTCTATAACTTTCTTTAACTTTTAAAATGTGGAGCAAGTTGTGTAGATCTGTAGGAATTTTTTCTTATTTAATCCCTTTTTAGATTACATTTTAAGGCAGCAAAATGTGAAGACTGTGTAAGGGGTTTGTAGTGATGTTGTCACGAACAGAAGAGGACCCAAGAGCGCAAGTTCAAATTCAGAGTTCTTTATTCAAGGTTACAGGCGGGAAGAGGAGTCCCAGGGGTGTCAGGGGTCTTTCAGGGTCCTCCTGTGGGTACCTGTGCTCCGGGGGTCACCAAATGTCCGGGGGTGTCCAGTCCAAGTGCTTAGTGTGTGTGTTCCCCAGTGATGGAGCGGCGTATCGGGCTGAGGGTGGTGAAACGTCTGGGCACGCTCATCTGGTGGTCGGAGACCTGGGGGAACACACACACACAACAGCAATATGAATGGCAGGCAGAAGTACAGATCAGGGCTGGGCAAATATCGTGGTGAGAGACAGAAGGCAGAAACGAGTTACCGGAGGGGCTGAAGATCGGAGAGTAGTCGAGGTCCAGAAGGCAGGTTGGGATAGACGGGGCAGTAGAACAAGGAGGCAGTCAAGAAAGGATCGGTATCACAAACAGGAGTCAGAGCGCAGACAGGCAGGTTACTGGTCCGGGTTTGAAGACGATCTGACAGGGCTTGGCTGAAAACCAGGGCTTGATATACTGGGAGAGGTAGTGGGGAAATGCAGTTCAGCTGGCAGAGTAATTAGAACAGAGTGAGGCAAGGTGAGGATGGTGAGTGGGAAATGCAGTGCAGCTGGCCAGGTAACAAGAGCAGAGCAGGGCAGGTGGAGCTAGTTAGGCTGAGTAGAGAGAGGGAGGTGAGCAGAGTGGAAGATAATTGAATGCAATTAATGTTGCTACCAGAGAGAGAGAGTGCTCATGACAGGACCCCCCCTCCAAGGGACGGCCCCAGAAGTCCCAAGAACAACATCATGCCGGGAGGGTGGAGGGGAGCAGGCGGCGGGTCAGAACTCCTCCGAGCGGTCCGAGTGAATCTCCTCATCCTCAGAAGGAGCTGGAGGGTCACGGTCGGGAGACAGGACAGGCACTGAGACAGGAGCAGGGCGGGCCGGACGGCTAGGAACCCCTCTTGGACGGCCCCTACGGATTGCAGGCTGATCAGGATGTAGTCGGTGGAAGTCAGTGATAAGGGTCCGGTCCACTATCCTCCTGGCCGGGATCCAGGTCCTCTCCTCTGGACCATATCCCTCCCAATCAACGAGGTACTGGAGACCCCTACCCCTTCGCCTAGAGCGGAGCAGCCGCCGGACGGTGAAGACAGGACCGCCATCTACGAGGCGCGGAGGAGGTGGCGCCGGAGCTGCAGGGACCAGGGGACTTTCATGGACCGGCTTGACCTTGGAGACGTGGAAGGTGGGGTGGACCCGCATGGAAGCGGGCAACTGAAGTCGGACCGCCGTTGGACTGATGACTTTCTGCACAGGAAAAGGACCAATGAAGCGAGGGGCCAGCTTTCGTGATACAACCCGCAGCGGCAGATCCCGGGCAGACAGCCAGACCTTCTGACCAACCCGGTAAGTAGGTGCTGGGGTCCTCCGTCGGTTGGCACCGACGGCGTAGCTGGTTCCAGACTTCAGGAGCACAGTGCGAGCCTGGGCCCAGAGTGCGGCGGCAGCGGCGGGCATACGCAAGAGCAGACGGACAGGTGGCATCCGCCTCCTGGCTGGCAAACAGTGGAGGTTGATACCCGTAGACACACTGAAAGGGGGAGAGCCCGGTGGAGGAACTGGTGAGTGAATTATGGGCATATTCCACCCAGAGCAGGTGTTGAGCCCAGGCCCGGGGATTTTGGGAAGCCACACACCTCAGTGCCTTCTCCAGCTCCTGGTTCATGCGTTCAGTCTGGCCGTTTGACTGCGGGTGGAATCCAGACGATAGGCTGGCGGTGGCCCCAAGGAGATGACAGAACTCCTTCCAAAAGGTTGCTGAGAATTGCGGGCCCCGGTCTGACACTATATCCTGGGGTAGGCCATGGATACGAAACACATGTTCCAGGACCACCTGGGAGGTCTCTTTAGCAGAGGGTAGTTTGGGAAGGGGCACGAAGTGGGTCATCTTACTAAAGCGGTCAACAATGGTAAGGATGACTGTGTGTCCGTCAGAGGGCGGAAGGCCCGTAACAAAGTCCAGTGAAACGTGGGACCAGGGCCTCTTGGGTATGAGTAGGGGTTGCAGCAACCCAGCAGGAGGCTGGTTGGGAGTCTTGTTTCGGTTACAAGTGGGACAAGCTCGGATGAATTCTCGGACCTCCGTCTCATCCCCCGCCACCAGAACCGCTGGCGGACCAGATGAAGGGTGCGAGTGATGCCGGGATGACAGGCCAGACGGGATTCGTGCCCCCACTGAATCACAGGTGACCTGAGATTTGCTGGAACAAACAGACGGTTGGGGGCGCTGGTGCTTGGACCTGGCTGGTCCCGAAGAGCCTCCATGACCTGCTTCTCGATCTCCCAGGTGAGGGCCGCTACGACCAAGTGGCTGGGAAGAATGGGAGCTGTCATGGCGGTGGTCTCGTCCTTCTGAAACATCCGGGAAAGAGCATCAGGTTTGATGTTGCGAGATCCCGGGCGGTAGGAGAGCGTGAAATTGAAGCGCGTAAAGAACAGAGACCACCGCTGTTGACGGGAGTTCAGCCTCCTGGCTGTTTGGATATACTCCAGGTTCTTGTGGTCTGTCCACACTACGAATGGTTCCTTTGACCCCTCTAACCAGTGCCGCCATTCTTCAAGGGCGAGCTTGACCGCCAACAGCTCGCGGTTCCCAATGTCGTAGTTGCATTCGGCAGGGGTTAGCCGACGGGAGTAGAAGGCACAGGGGTGCATCTTGCCATCCTCAGCTGCTCTTTGAGAAAGCACTGCACCCACTCCCACGTCCGAAGCATCTACCTCCACCACAAACTGCCTTGCTGCATCTGGCATCTGGAGGATGGGAGCAGAAGTGAAACATGTCTTGAGGATATTGAAGGCCTTATCAGCAGCTGATGTCCATTGGTACGGTTGTTTAGTGCTGGTTAGCGCCGTGAGGGGTGCAGCCACTGTGCTATAGTTTCTGATGAATCTCCTATAAAAGTTGGCAAAGCCCAGGAACTGTTGCAACTTCTTCCGAGACTCAGGAACTGGCCAGGAAGTGACAGCCGACACCTTCGTGAGATCCATCTGAATGCTGCCCTCGGTCACCACATACCCCAGGAATGAAACGGTCTTGGCATGGAACTCGCACTTCTCTGCCTTCACGAAAAGAGAGTTCTCCAGCAGGCGGCGCAGGACCAACCGGACGTGGTGCGTGTGTTCTGACAGAGTCTTTGAGAATATTAAAATATCGTCAAGGTACACAAATACGAACGTATTTAGCATGTCCCTGAGGATATCATTCACTAGGGCTTGAAAAACTGCTGGGGCATTGGTGAGGCCGAAGGGCATGACGAGATATTCATAGTGGCCGGTTGGTGTGTTGAACGCTGTCTTCCATTCGTCTCCCTCCCTCATCCGCACCAGATGGTAGGCATTGCGAAGGTCCAGCTTAGTGAATACAGTGGCTCCCTGCAGCAGTTCGAAGGCAGACGAAAGTAAGGGCAGTGGGTAGCGATTCTTAACCGTGATGTCGTTCAGACCCCGGTAATCTATGCATGGACGAAGAGAACCGTCCTTCTTGCCGACAAAGAAGAATCCCGCTCCTGCGGGGAAGACGACGGTCTAATTATCCCGGAGGCAAGAGAGTCATTAATGTAGTCCTCCATGGCCTTTCTTTCCGGGGCTGACAGTGAATACAGACGACCCTTGGGAGGTGCTGTGCCAGGCAGGAGATCAATCGCGCAGTCATAGGGTCTGTGTGGGGGTAGAGATGTCGCCTTGGATTTGTTGAACACCTCTTTCAGGCTGTGGTAACAGGCCGGAACATTGGATATGTCGGAGGTAGCGCTAGATCCTTCCCGGTGAACGGGCAGGGTGGCCCCCTTAAACAGGTCTGGTGACAACTCCTTCCCCACTCACGGACTGTTCCTGTCTCCCAGTCGATGTGGGGGTTGTGCTGACGGAGCCACGGGTATCCAAGAATGAGTGGTTGGCCAGGTGAGTGTAGGAGGTGAAACTGGATGGACTCCTGGTGGTTTCCTGACAGCAGGATTGTCACAGGGGCGGAGATATGAGTGACAGTGCCAAGATGATGCCCATCCAGGGCTCGTGCAGGAATGGGTTGTGTCAGTTGATGATGGTTCACGCCCAGTTGCTGTGCAAGCTCAGGGTCCATGATGTTTGCTTCGGCTCCGGAATCCACAAGGGCGGCCAATGTATGAGTCTTGTCAGAAAGCTGAAGGCGGAGATGAAGCAGGGTCTTTCGGATGGAGGGAGACTGAAGGCTTGTTGAGCTCACCCGGATCTCCCCTACACCTGGTGAGCTGCGGCTTTTGCCGGACAAGTAGCGACACGGTGATTCTCGCCACCACAGTAGAGGCAAAGGTTGGAGCTTAGACGGCGCCGACGCTCCTCGGGAGTCAGAGAGGCACGGCCAATCTCCATGGGCTCAGGCTGATTGAGTTGGCTATGGGACTTGACAGGCAGGGGCTGGACAGAAGCGGTATCGACCCGAGTACGGATGGCAGGTTGACTGAGACGGCCCTTCTCCCTCCTCCGGGTCTGTATACGGCGGTCAATGCGAACGGCAAGGTCAATGGCGGCATCAAGCGTTGAGGGCGGGTCATGGGAAACAAGCTCGTCCTTGATATAGTCCGCCAGGCTATGGAGGAAGGCTTGCACCAGTGCCTCTGGGTTAAACGAGCTTTGACTGGCCAGGGTACGAAAGTCAATGGAGAAGTCTGCCACTGTCCGATTGCCCTGACGGATGGTGAGCAGAGCTTGTGACGCTTCGGCTGTTGGCGAGCCTAGGTCAAAGACCTTTAACATCTCCTCCTCAAAGGCACTGAAGGAGGCACAGGCTGGGGGTTTGCCGGTCGAATTCCGCCGTTCCCCACAACCGAGCTCGACCGGTGAGATGTGTGATGACATACCCCACCTTGGCTCCCTCTGTTGAGAAAGTCCTGGGCTGTAGTGCAAACTGGATTCGGCAGCTGCTCAAGAATGGTCTTACTTGCTTCTGGTTGCCATCAAAAGCGTTCGGGTTCCCAATCCTTGGTTCAGGAGCGTGGGGATCTGGTGGCAGCACTGCCGGGCCTGCAGCATTGGGACCTCCAGCGGAGGGATGAAGGAGTATCGGTGGTACAGGAACAAAAGGACCAGGGGGTGCAGGTGGAGTAGCCGGGCTTGAGAGTAGTTGCAGGGCTTGGGCTAGCTGTTGTTGCTGCAGTTGGAACTGTTGTTGCTGCTGGTTGAATAGCTGGAGAAGGGAAGCGATGTCGCCAGCCATCCGATTTATGTCTCCCTCAGAGCGTTCCAGTCGCTGTAGGGCAGTCCTCTCTGGCTCTTCCTCCATCGTGGTCAGGGAGTGCGCTGGGTCCATGAGGTTCAGATCGTTCTGTCACGAACAGAAGAGGACCCAAGAGCGCAAGTTCAAATTCAGAGTTCTTTATTCAAGGTTACAGGCGGGAAGAGGAGTCCCAGGGGTGTCAGGGGTCTTTCAGGGTCCTCCTGTGGGTACCTGTGCTCCGGGGGTCACCAAATGTCCGGGGGTGTCCAGTCCAAGTGCTTAGTGTGTGTG
Source organism: Coregonus clupeaformis (assembly GCF_020615455.1). Lineage (NCBI taxonomy): Eukaryota > Metazoa > Chordata > Actinopteri > Salmoniformes > Salmonidae > Coregonus > Coregonus clupeaformis. The sequence goes on along the minus strand of NC_059198.1, from coordinate 19,101,077 downwards.
TTCCCCAGTGATGGAGCGGCGTATCGGGCTGAGGGTGGTGAAACGTCTGGGCACGCTCATCTGGTGGTCGGAGACCTGGGGGAACACACACACACAACAGCAATATGAATGGCAGGCAGAAGTACAGATCAGGGCTGGGCAAATATCGTGGTGAGAGACAGAAGGCAGAAACGAGTTACCGGAGGGGCTGAAGATCGGAGAGTAGTCGAGGTCCAGAAGGCAGGTTGGGATAGACGGGGCAGTAGAACAAGGAGGCAGTCAAGAAAGGATCGGTATCACAAACAGGAGTCAGAGCGCAGACAGGCAGGTTACTGGTCCGGGTTTGAAGACGATCTGACAGGGCTTGGCTGAAAACCAGGGCTTGATATACTGGGAGAGGTAGTGGGGAAATGCAGTTCAGCTGGCAGAGTAATTAGAACAGAGTGAGGCAAGGTGAGGATGGTGAGTGGGAAATGCAGTGCAGCTGGCCAGGTAACAAGAGCAGAGCAGGGCAGGTGGAGCTAGTTAGGCTGAGTAGAGAGAGGGAGGTGAGCAGAGTGGAAGATAATTGAATGCAATTAATGTTGCTACCAGAGAGAGAGAGTGCTCATGACAGATGTAGTGTTTCTGTTTTTTAATAAGCATAAATATTGGAGGATTAGATATCGACTGGCTGTCCAGCAAAGGAAGACATGGGAGAGTGAAAAACCATGGTCATTTTGGAAGCCTTGCTTAGACTGGAATGTAACCAAAGTGAACTATGAACACTCAAACATGAGGCATTTTATGAGGGCTAACCGTACAATATACTGTATTATTGTATTACTTGCTACATTTTTTAATGTTTTATCTAACATACACTTACCATCCATCAGTTTGACAATACTTTGGAAGGGAACTTACTTTTGTTTTGGAAAGGGAATGAAGACATTTTGGGTTATGTATTCACATACTAAAATCAATACTGATCTACTGATTAATAGTTACGTAAATTGTATAGGCACTGATATACTGTAGGTCTACTTTTGCTAAAAAGTTAGCCCTATATTTCCTTTCTGATCGATCAACTGTGTTCAATTAGATTCTACTTGGATTTATATTCAGCATGTCAACATAAACTCTGCAGGTCGAAAATAATGTTTATTTTTTAATACTTTCAGGCAACAGGAATGGAGTGAAACAACTAATTTGGGAGACCATCCATTCTCCCCATGCAGCATAGGCCTGTTCAGTGTGAGATGGAGAGTGGTGGGCTGGTGCTGAAAGACTGTGGCAGGATGTAGTTTACTGTGCAATCTCACTGCAAATGGAAAGCAAATGGATATATATCAGTCACATTATATAGAGCTGGTGTAGGTCTCTGTGTGTGTGTGTGTGTGTGTGTGTGTGTGTGTGTGTGTGTTTATGTGTGTGTGTACACCCGTGTGTGAGAGTTTGTGCGCCAATGCATCTATATGTGTGTGTGTTTACTTGGCTCTTTGAGGCTATGAGAGGGCTCCTAATGGAAATTGAACGGGTCTATGGTCAATGAGCCCCCTGGCGTAAGCTCTCCCAACCAGCCCTCTATTTGGCTCACATTATCTGCCATCCACTCTAAATGGCCTTGCTGTGTATGCGTGTGTGCGTGTAAGGAGCGAGAGCAGAAACAGTTCTGGCCTGGTGTGCCTCAGCCCGGTTTGTTGTGCAGGTACTAATCCCAGTATAGCCTACTCAGGTACTAATCCCAGTATAGCCTACTCAGGTACTAATCCCAGTATAGCCTATTCAGGTACTAATCCCAGTATAGCCTACTCGGGTACTAATCCCAGTATAGCCTACTCGGGCACTAATCCCAGTATAGACTACTCAGTATAGACTACTCAGGTACTAATCCCAGTATAGCCTATTCAGGTACTAATCCCAGTATAGCCTACTCAGGTACTAATCCCAGTATAGACTACTCAGGTACTAATCCCAGTATAGCCTACTCAGGTACTAATCCCAGTATAGCCTATTCAGGTACTAATCCCAGTATAGCCTACTCAGGTACTAATCCCAGTATAGCCTATTCAGGTACTAATCCCAGTATAGCCTACTCAGGTACTAATCCCAGTATAGCCTACTCGGGTACTAATCCCAGTATAGACTACTCAGGTACTAATCCCAGTATAGCCTATTCAGGTACTAATCCCAGTATAGCCTACTCGGGTACTAATCCCAGTATAGACTACTCAGGTACTAATCCCAGTATAGCCTACTCAGGTACTAATCCCAGTATAGCCTACTCGGGTACTAATCCCAGTATAGACTACTCAGGTACTAATCCCAGTATAGCCTACTCGGGTACTAATCCCAGTATAGACTACTCAGGTACTAATCCCAGTATAGCCTACTCGGGTACTAATCCCAGTATAGACTACTCAGGTACTAATCCCAGTATAGCCTACTCAGGTACTAATCCCAGTATAGCCTATTCAGGTACTAATCCCAGTATAGCCTACTCGGGTACTAATCCCAGTATAGACTACTCAGGTACTAATCCCAGTATAGCCTACTCGGGTACTAATCCCAGTATAGCCTACTCGGGTACTAATCCCAGTATAGACTACTCGGGTACTAATCCCAGTATAGCCTATTCAGGTACTAATCCCAGTATAGCCTACTCGGGTACTAATCCCAGTATAGCCTACTCGGGTACTAATCCCAGTATAGCCTACTCGGGTACTAATCCCAGTATAGCCTATTCAGGTACTAATCCCAGTATAGCCTACTCGGGTACTAATCCCAGTATAGCCTACTCGGGTACTAATCCCAGTATAGCCTACTCAGGTACTAATCCCAGTATAGACTACTGAGGTTATATCTAACACCATTTTCTCGCTTTCTCGCACCTTGCTTCTGAGTCTGAATCACAATCAATACTCCTCCAAAGAGCTTTGTGACTTTTTCCAAGTGGCTGCTTCAGCAGAGGTGTGAGAGAAGCATGAATCACGTAGCCTTCTTTCAAGTGGAAACAAAAGAGAAACTCAAGGACGAGCCTGAAAGAAAACACACAGCACAGACGTACTGTATATGGCATAATTTGTGCATCTGTCATTGGAAAAGGAGAGCTTGTTGTTTCAACCTCTCTTCCAATATCACCTCTGTGCCTATGCCTGTGCGCCTATGCCAGCAAGTTTGGTAGACTGAGACTAATTGTCAAACTTGGTATTTTAGTGTGCTTAAATACCGTATATCATCAATGGCTAGCTAACGTTAGTTCATTCATCTTTCATCTAGTATCTATGTTGCCTTAGCCCCCCGGAGCGCTTCCTAGAATCAAAGCCCCCCTTTAGAAAATCAGCAGTCTCCTTTCTCACAGACCACAGATGAAAAAAGGCTTGATTCCCATTCTGTTCATTCTGTTGCTTCTGATAGAACTACAAATTAGTTTCCAATTTGAGTGTGAATGTGATTGTGAACTCCCCTCAGAAGGGCCTATGGGCCCTGGTCGAAAGTAGTGTAAGAGAGTCAGGTTGCCAGATTATGAATGAATTTTGGAGCAGCCGGGAGGCTCTGCTGGAATGTCATGATGTTCTGGCATTTCCCTGACAGCTCCAAACATGTAGACATAAATCATTATTCACTTCAATGGACTGCAGCGCCATAGGGACATACGCACACACACACACACACACACACACACACACACACACACACACACACACACACACACACACACACACACACACACACACACACACACACACACACACACACACACACACACTTTCCCTCTCTCAAAGTGAAGGGTATCAGAGGGAGAGAGTTTACCCTTGGAGGCAATGGCTGTGTGTCTATCTCAGTCAATACTCAACACTCTTCAGAGCTGATGAATGTCTGTGTTTGCAGGTAATGACTCAAGGAGGAAAATTGTTGTTAAACAATCAGACACATTTGGGTGATCTCTGGCATCATCCTTGCGTGTGTGTGTGTGTATGTGTGTGTGTGTGTGTGCAACAGACAGCGTGAAGGTCACGCCCCCTCACTATCTCTGCCGATTTATAATCCAGTCACTCTGCTGGCATTGCCATGGCAGCAAGGAGTTGAAGGCAAACAATGCCATTCAGGGTGGAAGGAAACCCTTTGATGAAAGGAGAGAGAGAAATGGAGAGATGTGTAATACCCATCTATCTCCTGAGGAGAGATAGGATATGAAGAGGCAGTACTTTACATAATATTCAAGTCCCTTCATGGAGTTTCACTTTAACCTATTACATGCGCCAGAAAATATTGTGTTTAGTGGTGAACTGAGTCAGAGGGGGGCGTAAATATCCAGGTGTTAACAAACACACACATAGCAGGTAAGATTTCCACCATGTACTGACATTACAGAATTCATTCCTATCAGTGTTTGAATTGGGCTGGAACACACAGGTACTGATTTACACACAGGTACTGGCTTAAAATATGATGAATACTGGCACCTAAATATAAAAAGTACCAACACCCAAAATGAGCACAGGCACCTATTTCTTTCCACTTCAAGCACTGATTCCTATGTATCAAACAAAGCCTCTTTAGAATGTGCAGCACACATTATAATTAGTCAGTGTGTCAGTTGAGACAGCACAGAAATGAAAGCTCCTGAAATACGTCAATGTTGTCATTTCACAGGGGAATGACTGAGAATGGACCTCTTCCTCCACGTAAATCTGATTGTCTGTGTTTATGTGTTCCATTTCAGAGCTGAACCAAAACTGTCTGTCATATAGTCTGATAGAGTACACTGTCTGCATACTAAAAACCCTTAGCTTCCTGGTCCCATCTATTTTATACAACATGGTAATCTACTGTATCTTTATTTGATAGTTTGTGTCTGCTTAGAATAAGAATATTCCTTAGAATAAGAATATTCCCCTCAGAAAATAGTCCTGCTGAGACAGAAGCTATCCTAATATGGATACTGTACATTAGTTACATTTTTCAAAACAGGACAGATAATTTTTTATCATGTTGAATCAGTTTAATTAACAATGTTGAGTCCGTTTGGTTGTTAAGTGTACCTGCCTCTTGCTCCATGGATGAGTGTGAGCAGCTGTTGGAAGACTGTTTTAGAAACTGTTTGGCAGAGATTTGGGGAAAATCAACAGCCCGTAGATGACAAGGCAACCTGTTCAGAATTCTTCAGCAGCACACTGTTCCTACTGCCGCCCAAGAATTCTCCGTATTTATTCAGTTTTCCCATGGAGTTATACAAATTCATGAACATTATTAGACAGACAGATAAATAAGTGTCTTGGATGTATGAATTGCAAGTTTCTCCATATTCTACTTGTAATCAAGGCGCTGTTGGCACATAAGCCCCTGATCGCAGACTCTACTCTCGTGCTAGTTGCTTGTTTATATGGGTAATGGGTAATGACAAAGTGTTGCTTGATCTGAGCCCATTATTGAAATGTTGTGTGGAGCTAGCCACAGAAAGAGTGTGTTAGCAAACAGCTGTAGCTGGAGTAATATTGGCAGGCGAACTGTGGAATACTAGGCAAATTTGCTGTTACTCATTCAAATATGTGAAATAAACACAGCGAGGTGGGTTAGTGGGGCGCCTTCCTCTGACTACTAACAGCCTTCCTCTGACTAAGTCTGGAAGCCAGGAGAGACTCTCAATGTGTTGTAGTTTCCATGGAGGGGAAGCAGACACTGTTGTAGTAGACCATGGGAGTTGTTACGAAGCTCAACTCAGCCATGTTCCTATCTCTGAATGACCACTGCGAGTGTCATTCACCACTGAATCATTCAGTGCACAATTGTGGTCCACTGTGATAACTAGAGTGTTTCCTTCTTAGGTTCCCTAAGTTTTGTCAGTTTCCTTTTTAGTTTCCAAAGGCGGTTATGAAAAACTCCTGGCCCTACTGACAACACAGTGTTTTTGACCGGCAGACCAAACCATCCGGGTAGCAAGTCATTAAGCCTGTGCTGTCTCTCATTATTTTAATGACCATAGTTGAGTAGAGAGTGTGCTGTAACTAGGAGGCAGATAGTTGTTTTGTAAAATGGGTGTAATGAGTGGGAATATCCTCAGCCACTATACTTTGACTTATTAAAGAGGCAAGGGCATTATTAGCACTAGTTTCTTATCTGTAACTGGGGGAATGGCCTCCTCCCTTCCTCCATGGAAACTCTATACTGTATATACAGTATACACTACACTGAGTATACAAAACATTAAGAACACCTGCTCTTTCCATGACAGACTGACCAGGTGAATCCAGGTGAAAGCTATAATCCCTTATTGATGTCACCTGTTAAATCCACTTAAATCAGTGTAGATGAAGGGGGGGAGACAGGTTAAAGAGGGATTTTTAAGCCTTGAGATGTGGATTGTGTAGTATGTGTGCCATTCAGAGGGTGAATGGGAAACACAAAATATTTAAGTGCCTCTGAACGGGGTATGGTAATAGGTGCACCGGTTTGTGTCAAGAACTACAACGCTGCTGGGTTTTTCACGCTTAACAGTTTCACGTGTGTATCAAGAATGGTCCACCACCCAAAGGACATCCAGCCAACTTGACACAACTGTGGGAAGCATTGGAGTCAACGTGGGCAGCATCCCTGTGGAATGTTTTCGACACCTTGTAGAGTCCATGCCCTGACAAATTGAGGCTGTTCTGAGGGCACAAGGGAGGTATACTCATCACCACAGTGGATCAACCATTCAATTTTCACATTGTGAATTTTTACCAGAAAATCTCATTAATTGTGTGTATGGTTTAGGCTTACCTTGGCGTGACTTTTTGATAGCCGTGTAATTCTCTCTCGGACAAGGTGAGTTTTATTTCGCAATGCTAATTATTGATAATAGTTACCTTGTCCGAGAGATTTGCACAGTTATCAAAACGTCACGCCAGTGTAAGCCTATACGAAACACAGACCTTATTTGAAGTAGGTCTAAAATCCGAGATTTAAAAAATGAATGGTACCATTTCCAGGTTTTATGACTCATACTGTGGTACTCAATACCGTATGCACTGTAATAAATATAATACAAGTACTATATGTAAAATGCAAAATGTGAAGCTGGTTTCCCTGATTAAGAGGCTCACATAATAGCCAAACAATTATGTCTTTTTTTTTCAAGCGTAGCCAACAGCTCAACATTTCTACTCAGTCTACTTGGAGTGAGTGAGTCACTCTGTTTGTTTTAGCGTTTGTTTTTGTTGATGCCCTTCCGACAGTTCCAGTGCCACTTAGGCAATTAGTCATCTTTAGTATGCAGTGTGCTCCATCTCCACCTCCTCAATCATCAACACAGGCAATTATGTTCAATGGAATAGGATCCAGCAGCCGAGCTGCCGGAGTTGATAGAAACTAGTGTGGGAGGTGTGCTGCTGAGCTTCCCTCTGCATTAGTCAAGCCTGTGGGGTGCTTAGTACGCACATTATGAAGGGCTTAGCGAATAGGATTACTAATTCAAATCAATACCTTCTAAATTTGAGCTCTTCCAGAATCGTAGTCTTTAATGTTTACAGGAAATAATTAGAGGTCTTCTGACTAGGGTTTACCCTCACGTGGGCTTAACTAGTTAAAGTTTTTTTTTTTTTATAGCTAGAGTATGTCAAAGATCAGATTATGGATTTTAGGCTTGCTACATTTCTGACTCATTCTGGGTCTTGTGGATGAATAAAATCTGGACATAGGGGTTAATCCCAGTTCATGCTACTCAATACAGATCAGACTTTCACTCTTGTTGTTGTGAACATACTGTGTGCGCACACACACACACACACAGACACAGGCTGCAGGTAGCCTAGCGATAGAGCGTTGGGTCAGTAACCGAAAGGTCGTTAGTTCGAATTCCCAAGTCAACAAGGTGAAAATATGTCGATGTGCCCTTGAGCAAGGCACTTAACCCTAATTGCTCCATAATGGCAGACCCTGGCAGTGACCCCATTCTCCGAGAGTATCTCGGAGTTGGGATGTGCAAAAAACACATTTCCAATTCACACATGCGTATATACACACTTGTACATGTGTGAAATAGAACACATATAAGCACACACACAAAGGCCGCTATCCCACCTAGAGGCAGACATTCAAATGTCGCCAGCTGAAGTTTGTAACTATTCAAAGGTCAGAGACTTGTTTGCGGTCATCGTTCAATTTTATCCCTGCCACCAGCTACTGCAGTTTCAAACACAAAACACATTATCCAGTCTGAGACTGTCAGCATGGCCAAGTCTATATGATGACTCAATGTGGGGGATTTCTTATGTCTAATTGAGCAACTTGTTGTATTACCGCAGTGTTCACCGGCTCATTGAGCCCCATTTATTGTGGTCTTTCCCACTCCCACCTCTCTGCTGTCTCTTTCTTTTCATCTGCCTTCCCTCCCACTGTAAAATCTATTGTTTTCTCTTGTGTCTGTTGTGCAAGGATCTTGAGTGTAATAGGTTACTTAAAAATGACAAGAATTCCAGACAATGTTAGAGGGAAATGCAATTTAAGCAAATACTTCATTATATCAATATCAAGCCTATCAATTTCAATAAGATCGAGAAAGGGATACAAAGTCAAATGGAAATGACCTGAATAATCAGAGAAATGTACAATGTAAGACTATAAATCCTGGTCTCAACTCTTTACGACATTTAAGGACGGAAAAATATGGAAATTTGCTGGTGTTGAACCTGTCACTCTGTCTTCCGTTTGGACTTCGCTCCATAACAGCACCTCCGGACACAGAAGAGGCATGTTTTGATGAAGAGGAGGGTGAGCAGCAGCACGATGGCCAGAAGGAAAGCGAACACGTCCAGGCTGTGGTACTGGTACCAGGTGAGCTCGTGGGCCTGGACCCTCAGGTGCTTGGCCCCTTTATTCCTCATGGTGAACTCTATCCAGAACACCGCTTCATCCTTGGGACTGATGGGCCTGTCATGGTGGATCCTAGACAACCTCAAGGCATTCTCCTTATACGATGGCTCGTTGATCACAGCGTTGAGTCCATCCACCAGATCCTGGGTTTTCATGGTGTTGAAGTCCATGATGACCGCGGCCCCCTTGGCCTTCATGTGGACCATGTTGTCCGGCTGGTCAGCGAACATAGGAATTCCCACCATGGGGACCCCATGATAGATGGCCTCGTAGATGCCATTGGTTCCACCGTGGGTGATGAAGGCTCTGGTCTTGGGGTGACCCAGCAGGTCATTCTGCGGGATCCAGTCGAAGACTCTGGTGTTGGGGTCCAGGGTCTCAGGCTTCTCCCCGCTGAGCCTCCACAGGACCTTCTGGGGAATCTGCCCCAGGGCTGAGGCGATCATGTTCCCCTTCTCTGTGGTGAGGTTCTTGATCATGGATCCGAGGGTGAACACCACAATGCCGTCATCTCCAGAGCTCTGCACAAACTCCTCCATGTCCTCTGGTAAGGGCCTGGCAGGCTTGCAGTGGATTCCCCCCACAAACTTGAAGTTAGGGAGGAAAGGACGAGGGTAGTCAAAGTCCCAGTATGTCCGGATCAGCCACAAGTCAGCTTGGCCCATCACCTCACAATAGGTTGATGGCTTCCCTCGAATCTCACTGTAGTAGGCGTCTATGTCTTGCCAATAACCGTATGCCATCATGTCCTGGGATGCATAGAAGAGGAAGTTCAACAGTCTTTCAGTGAAGCTCATTTCATCGGTTAACTTGATCATGGCACCAGGGACAAAGGATGGTGGAGAAGGCAGCTGCCCACAGAGCCTCTCCCACATGTGGGCAATAGAGAAGCGCAGGGAGTAGACCAGAGGAATGCCCAGATCCTCAGCCACCAGGTCACTGCAGGGGTAGATTGGATCGGATAACAGAACATCGTACTTGGCCTCTCTCAGTCTCCTCATGACGGTCTCTGACCTCAGCAGTCCGTCACAGATCTGTATGGAAAACTTTAAATCTCTTTTTGCAAGATGATACCCCTTCCAATGGATCTGCAAGTAGCTCAGGTGATCTATCTCGTACATGTAAAAGTGGATTAACTCCTCAAATAAATCGCTCATCTCTTGCATTGAGATGGAGACGTTGAATGGTTCGTAGCTGAAGCGAGCCTTTTCCGTGGGGTCCATGTAAACAGAGGCACTCTGCACCAGCACTGTAACACTGTGTCCTCTGTCAATCAAAGTGTCCAATACAGGCTTGAGGTTGATCCAGTGACTGCCTTCAGTATGCCAAACTAATATTTTTCCACAGTTTACACTCCCTATGATACATAACTGTGCGAACACACACGCAGAGATATACCGTGTCAGCTTCATCGTGACTGTATGGAAACGTGTTGAAAACCAAGCGTTTTGAAACTCTTTCCAAAGTCAACCAATCATTAACTGATGAAGTTGAACTCTGTATTGTAGTACTATAGGATTCCTCCAGTCACATAACACCAGATAAGCGAGCCACCGCCTTGGTCTTTCGGTGTGAAAGGTAAAGGCAAGCACACACAGAGAGTAACCCTGCTTGTTCTGCTTGTTCCTACCCTGAGTCAAGCAGCTAGCTGCATGTAAGTCCTGCCAGCAACACACTGTTCAGTCATAATAGGTACCAGTGGGATCAAAACCTCACAGGCGTCGGGAGCAGAATGGTAATCTCCTCCAAATCCTGGGCAGGAATGTTGGCCCAGGAAATTAGTCAGGAGAGTTTTGTTATTGCAGAGGGGAGAAACGAATGGGCTGAGTCACTCTGGACGTGTCCCAAATGGCACCCTATTCCCTTTATAGTGCACTACTTTTGATGAGAGCCTGATGGGCCCTGGTCAAAAGTAGTGCACCATAAAGGAAATAGGGTGCCATTTGGGACTCAGATAGAGTGTCAAGCTTGATGAAAGGTGTCATCCTTTACCAGTCCACCTCTACACTTTATACATGGACTGAGATCAGAGGAAAGGGGAAAACAAATCTGGAGAAAACAAATTATTAACGTAATGTCCAGTGTTGTGCCCATGAGATCAATATTGGGGATGAGGTTTTTTTATGCATTCGCATGGTGGTTTGGTGGATTTTGTGACCTTGATTTACTGACATTATTAGCAGACATTGACAAACTACAAGCTACACTATAAGCTACATAAGAGGACATTAAATAAGAGGATATTAACATGATCGCATTGACACGCACAGACAAAGAGTTGCAGGCAGGATGAGGTAGCAGCTGTAATATGACAGGTGAGATTGCAACTCTACCTGCTTTAACTTCCCTGGCAGGAAACTGTGCGACCGGGAAATGCTTCCCCCTGATAGCGAGGAGGAGAGGGAAGGAAAACAGGAGCAGGATGGTGGAGAGTGCTCACAGCTGGGATCAAAAACAGGATTGGATGGATCATGGCTCACAGGTGGGTGAATATGGAGTGGCCCAGGTGAAAAAGCTGTTCCACTCTAAAGGTATCAGAGACACCTGGAGCTGAGTGACTCTCTCTCCGGCTGGTGGAAAAATATTTCAAAGGGTTCTCTCATGATAGTTGAAAAAATGTCTAAATGTATTGCAAATAACAAACATCTGCCTCAACATACTTCTAGACAATTCGTGTGTGCATAGAAATCGGAACACAGTGTTTAATTTACATGACAACCTCTGTCTTACTTCAGGTACCTACAGTACGTAACAATGGAGCTAATTGTTCTATTTCCTGTAAGAAGTAACAACACTAACAAATAGCCAACCAGTATGAAGAATAATTGTTACAAATGATCCCCACAAAAGACCTGTTTAGGATTCATAAATCAATTATGCCTTGCTGTCAATGTAGTTGCGATTCATTGACCATTTAAATTATTACAAGTGCGACATTTCGATTGAAGAGAGTTCACACAGTGTTTAAAGCACCCCCCTGAAAAAATTTACCTCAAATGCCAGCATTCCACTGTGAAGCTAATCTATTCCCTGACAAACAAGAGTTCTGAATGTCACTGCACACTACACACACACACACGTGCACACGCACATTACTGCTACTCCTACTGTAGGAGGCATGTGACAAGGAAAGAGGGATGATAATGCTTTGCTCTTGTTATTCTGCCTAGTAATCACACTGTTCCCCAGTAGGCCTATGAGAGCTCTCATGCTGGGAAAATCTCTATCAGGCACAAGCATGCTAAAAAAGGTATGACATGTAGACCTATACTCATTATGGCTGAAGATTACTGTGACTGTACATATGCCCCTAAGTGATACTGGTCGGTGTGTGTGTGTGGGTTTAAAGAACAGCACATGCTATACATGTACTAGTAATGAGTCTATACCCCTCGGTGAATGTTGGACAAACACTTGTAACAAGCAGCATCTTTGGATTACGAAACGGTCAACACACGGAGTGCTTAAGCTGTAGAAAGTTCTCAGAGGAGATAATTTGATACCAGTATTGAAAGACAAGGGCAAAAATAATGCAACGTTAGTCGGAATACATTTTCCTTTCCATGTATGACGAGGAGCTTGTGACAATTCTGCATTAGATCTGCTTATCAGTATTCGTCTGCCGATGGTCTGAAGCTGAGCTCAGGCTGCAGTGACTCAGCACTTCAACATGATTAGATAGATTTGCTGAACCATAAGTAACCATTAAACATTGATAACCATAAGTGACCATTAACCTCTAAAGGTCTAAGCCTTTGGGGGGGTCTACTAAGCTAACATATGGAATTGGTGGTCATACCATGGATCATTTATCTATTTGATTTGGAATTTTAGGACCCCTGGAGGTATCAAAAAATAAATAATTACATATTGAATTTGGACTTTACCACTATAGCCCATAGAAATGCATTGAATAACACATTCATAAATGGAAAAACAGACAGTCAAAAAAGAAATCATAAGGAATAAGGTTTTGAAGTGTCTTTCCTACATCTAGGAGATATAAGAAAGATAAGGAAATATTTTTTTGTTGTTGTTGGCACAAAACTACCTTCATACTTCCATAACAAATGTTTTACCGGTACCGGTTACCTTCAGACGAGTTATTTGACGCTACAAACAGAAGTTGGCACATCGGCGGTACCGACCTCAGACGAGTCCCAATGGGCTTGTGGGGGTCGTAGAGCAAAACGGAGAACACAATCGTGACAATCTCATCTTTCCATAGACGGGTGCATCAATAGACTGTTAATGATTTAACCATTGATGACCATTCATGTTATCAATCACATTACCCTCTCACCTGGTATGATCTATGTGTTTTATTGTTCACAGTTTTGAAGGGGATTGGATGTTGATGATTGACATTCAACTCTCTGAACCCTCCAAACAGTGCGTTACATAAGAATTAGTATGCATTCTGTTGTATCTGAGACTATGTCAACATCAACTAGGAAAGTTAAGATATAGATGGAGACATCTTACAGAGGACATGACTTGTACACACTGTACATCATACCAGGTGAGAGAGTAATGTGATTTATAACATGAACGGTCATCAATGGTTAATGGTTACTTATGGTTACTTAGGTAATGAACGAAAAAGGGACTGTTAGGTTCAAATTGATCTTAAAAGTTTGAAATGCATGAGTTTCTGGTTGCAAGTGTCACTTAATATCTTTGCCGCTCCAATATTAATAGGCAAATCTTTGTTAATGTGCACCACTGAACAGCCGCTATGCAGTCATGCTGTCAGACAAAAGTTGAGGATTAAAGTGACAATTGATATGACAAGATTACCACCCCAGACTTAGGTAACTGGGATCAATGTTTAAAAATATATATTTTTTAACATTCTCAGACCAAATGGTAAGTAAGTAAGCCTTGTCCGAGCCAGAATGAGACCCTGCAAAATCTCTTGTTTCTCTAGTGCAGGGATCATCAACTAGATTCAGCCGTGGGACGATTTTTTATTGAGTGGATAAATCATTTGTACTCTGCAAATTGACGCAAGAAGCCCAAACAGATATTGTAATTGACAAAAACATAATCATTTCAAACCTTGAATACATTGGTCCACAATCCCATACTGTATGTCTCTCTATTCCAGCCAGGTCACCCGTGATACAAGCCAGTATCTGCCTCTGATTCTAAAGGTTGCAAGTTCGAATCCAGCGATAGAACGTTATTTTTGTTTTAAGCCTATCCCAAACCTTAACAATTTGGAGTTAATGCCTAACCTCGAGATTTCGGAGTTAATGCCTAAACTTAACCCTGCCTCTGATTTCAAAGGTTGCAAGTTTGAATCCAGTGATAGAAAGGTTTTATATATATATATATATATATTAAGCCTATCCCAAACCTTAACCCTTACCTTACATTTTTTAGTTAATGCCTAAACCTATCCCTAACCTTAAAAATTCGGAGTTAATGCCTAAACTTGACCTTAAACACTCAACTTCTAAATTTGACATTTGAGAAACATGGATGAATGTCTAATTCTGAATTGAGACTGTGAGAGATAGTTGCTCTATTTATGAGTGGAAATACTTGGGAATAGATTTCCTAAATTAAAATCATTTTGAGCTAAATTCCTAGTGAAGTTACAGTCTATTATGTCCAAAAACGAAAATATTACTAAACAAGTTATTATAATTTTTTGCTAAACTTTGGGGGGGCCAAATAAATTCAGCCGTGGGCCGTATTTGGCCCGCGGGCCGCCACTTGACGATCCCTGCTCTAGCATGAGGCAGCTTGATGTACCAGTACACCCCTGAACAGGATTTGAGTCTGTTGTAGTTAGTAATGTAATGAGTAGATTTGTATCCGTACACTGTGAAAGATTCTCTATGTCAATTAATCCATTTTGATTTGTATATCTAGGCCTACCAACCATTGTAATTACAGATTGTTGATAGTGACAACAATCTAGTGTTCATTATTCAAATGCTAATGTGATGATAACTACTGCAGTTGATCCACAAAGGAAATAAAGGAAATCGTATTCAACAGAAGTTAATGAACTTTCCTTTCTCTGCTTCATTAGCTGCAATATGTTTCATACACTCACTGGAAGCTAATATGAAGTATTTCAGAGAATGTAATAAAGTGGCTGTAATAAAGAAGCTATGTCCCAGACAAGTGATTTTTGAAATACATTAATTATGGATCCTTTAATTACTGCCTAGATCTTCACAATGACTAGTCTTGATGATTCATAGGTGTTCAGGTCTACATGAAGGATTTCTACAATGCTAGTGACTAATTGTGAGTTATTCTGTTACATTTGACATGAACGAAGAGATCCAATGCAAAAATATGAATGTGAATTGTATATTTTTAGACAGTTATTATTCCTTTTATATGCGTGTGCACATCATGCCATATATATTTTTTTACAATAAGATGAAGTAATCTGCACCCTTGGTTCTCTGTTTTAACTGTTTATTTACCCTGGGTCTTGCCTCATAAGGAGACAGGTATAGACAGGAACCTACAGTATATCTGTGATAAAATAGAAAGTTCTGTCACTTCAGCATTGATTTGGATGTCCAGTATTCCATCCAAAGCACAGTACATTTGTCAGCATTAACTTATTTGATTGTGTGTAGCACTCTTCAATTGTGTTGAAAGTCTGTAATACTAGTTTGAACACAGAGATTGAAGAAAAAACCCTAGAGGTCTCCACAGAGACATCTAATCTGTGTAAGGCACTATAGCTGTCTGTCTGTTGTGAGTGTTAGAGAGTGGAGGAGGAAATGGGCTGGAGCTTATTAATGCTGTTCTCTTGGCTGAAATCAAAAGTGCTTTGTTGTCTTCTTCTTTTTCTCCACTACATTGCTCTCCTCAGCACTTTCCTAGCAGATCAAGCGTTGATAAAGAGACAAAGCATCCACCTCCTCCATAGGCTCCTTTGTGGCTTCTGTCCAGATCTCTGCACACCACCCCAGCCACTGCCCACCCCCCACCCTGCTTCCTATTCCATTGCTGAGGGTTTAGTGTGCAATGCCAAGCCCTGATTCAGCAGGAACAACAAGTGTTTATGCTGAGATGGTGAGCAGAGGGAAAATCTGTTGACACACTAACTCTGCTCCCCACTTGATGAGGCCAAATAGTAGAATGTTAAATCTTTATCCAGATTTATGATGTTTTGGTTGGTAAAGACACAGTTATTTGTCATTGGGGGTTGGCTTGAACAGACTGAGTTGTTGAACTTCGAAATTACTTCTATATTTGCATAATATGAAAGTTTCTAATTTTCTATAGCCTACTCATCAGTTTGTTCAGGGTTGCATGCATGGCAGAATGGCAAACAAGAAAGAAAGAAAGACAGAAAGAAAGAAAGAAAGAAAGAAAGAAAGAAAGAAAGAAAGAAAGAAAGAAAGAAAGAAAGAAAGAAAGAAAGAAAGAAAGAAAGTCTTTAAAGAATAGGCTTAATTTGCATTTTTATGCAGAATATGCACTGCCCCCCTTGATTTCTAAAGCAAAGTCCAATTAATGATATCAGCTCACCATCAAGCCTACACAGCAGAATTGTATATTCATTTCGTGTTAATTGAGTTCTTTGAACCAGCGGGCACCGAGAGAGACAGAGAGATACTGTATGTCTAATTAGTTTACCATGTCTTTGTCTCTTCACGCACATCTCAACACATGAAGACAGAGTGGCAGCCGCGTTATGAATGAACGCACCGCGCGAGTTAATTCTGCCGTTGCAGGGCTCGTGCTGCTTCCTCGAGTAGCGGTGTCGGCTTGAGGCTCTCTGATTGGCTATCCAACAGCATGCCCAGGTGCTGACAGAGGATGGAATGAGCAGCTGGATCTCACCGCGTTGCATGACAGAGACACCAAGAACGAGGTGCGCTTTGCAATCTTTCCAGTTTTTTGCTACCCAGATATTACTAGAAATTGGCAGGATAATTATCTACACAAGGAGAACAAATATATGTAAATCCTCACCTCACCCAGTCTGCCCCCGCTCACTGTAATTCAAACCTCGTGACTCGTCAATGGTTCCTGCTGCGACCGCAGCGTAGGGAAAAGAACCTGAAGACAAGGCAGTTAAAGTATCTGAGAGACAGATCTAAAGGAAGTTTATACTTGTACACTTATCTGAACGCGTCCTCTCCCACGTTGTGTGTCCGGGAGAGCGCTCTATTTGGAGGCTGTCGCTGGCGGTCATCCGGCGCCCATTGATCTCGTGTAAGTGATCGATTATAAAATCAACTTCTCCTTTTGAGTTATTATAGTCTACCTTTGCGATATGATCGCAAGTAGCATTGACCACAATTAAGAATGCCCTGATTCAAGATTGAAATTAACTTTGTCCTGGTTGAGAAATAGATAGGCTACCTGGCATGTTAGGCCTATCTGTATATATATTATTTTGTTTACCTCGTTATAGCCTATCCATATGGACAGATATTAAATGTTTTTTTAATTCATTAGCCTGTTTTCTGATAAAGGTGACACAACATAGCGGGGACCGAAATCCCTTCAACACATTCGTTTATCAAAAACACCTGTTATGCATGTTGAACACTGATGTTGATACATGACATTGTTAATGTGTTTCAATAAGTCATTGCAAACGTGGCAGTCTGAACAGGGGGATGGATAACTGGACTGCAACAATTGAATTCACGAGGTTCGATCTGATAAAACAAGATTGTGTAGATGACACTGTGATTTAAATGTAGTTATAGCCATATAAATATCATCTCATTCATGCAACATGCATAAAGAGACCTGGCAATCAGTGCAAATGCGATATATCAGGCTCAACATTGTCAATTTCAGGATGCATGATGCAGCAGTAATATGCAGGCTAGTATAGGTCATTGTAAACAAGTGTTTGGATGCCTCTGACGGTGCAATGAGGAGTAGCCTAGGTCAAAACCATGGCAATGAATGAATTTGCTGGAGAATGCGTGAGAGTGAATCATGAGAGCGGGTTGTGGGGATTTAAATCAGCGGAAGAATGTGATGCGGGTCGGGCTACCAAAAAGTGACGGTTTGCAGTCATACCTTCAGGGGGCATGTCTGGACTGGTGAGCGTTATATTACTATTGTAATATTATATACCATTATGTATACTTTGTATTTGGAGCCTAAATATAAGCAAAGCAAGCATGCGTGCTGAGAGTTGGCTGCAGACAGTGGTATCTGTGATGCCTAGACTTCGTGACGCCATTGCTCTTACCTGTTGGTCAGCGAGGTGAAGTGTGATAATGTATGACAATACAGACTGCAAAATGCTAAGCGTTATTATCTTATGGACACATCAAAATAAACAGGCCTTATTATACTACTGCACTTGTCTATGTCTGCCTTTGATTGGCGGGATATTGTCTTTAAATTCAACAATATCCTACTCTGGATTAAATATTGCTACCCACAATAGTTCACATCAATATACCACATTGTGTACATCTATGATAGCCTATAATACACCTGTACAGTGTGTTATGTTGATGTTTACATTCTAGGAACCTGTCTCCTTTTTAATTCGCATCCATTTGGTGAAAGGTGTTTTTGTGTCAAGTGATGTCATCAGCACAGTTACATAGTAGTTTATTCACAGAAACCGTTGGATACTGCACTGCGAGCAGGTTGTGAATACAATGCAGCATATTCTCACCTTGCCACCTACTATATAGAGGGTGGTAATTGGGAGGAAGGCACAGGGTGTGATAAGATGTCAGACAGTGACAAATGATCAGGTGTTCTTCCCAACCTGAAACCTGCGTTCCCACTTCCAGGGCCCAGAATAGGTTCCGAAATAGCACCCTAATTCCCATAGTGCTTGGCTCTGGTTAAAGGTAGTGCACTATATAGGGAATAGGGTACCATCAATGTATTCAATTGTTTTCACACCCTCTATCTCCAGCATTAACCCTGAAAGCACAGAGCCTTGCTATACGTCACACATCATAGGCCGATGAGTGAATAAACATCAATTGGCTAAAAGTCCATTCATTTTATTCATAAGATGTATCTTAGAATTCAAATGTCCTTCTCACTCAGTGGATGCATCACAAATGGCACCGTATACCCTACGTATTGCACTTATTTTGACCAGAGCCCTTTGGGCCCTTGTCTAAAGTAGTGCACTATTTACGGTAAGGGTGTCATTGCGGATGCAGATAGTGTTCTCTCCCTTCTGGTTGAGGCTAAGCACTGATCCTTAAGCTAGCCTCCGAGAGGCTAAAACAAGCAGTTCATTTAGTGCTTGGCTGCCCCTGCCCTTTGAGCTCACACATACACACAGGCCTGCTTATTATGCATCCATCTGCTGTGGAGCCCAAGCCGGGTTGCATCGACACCATTACTGTATGTAACAGACAGCCTCAGCCAACATACAATAAGGTTGTCAGTGTGTGGTTTCATGTCACAATGTGTTAGTAGGTCTGTGCATAATATGATTTGTGTGTGTGGATGTGGATGTACCCGTGTCGATGTATGTGTGAATTTCTGTTTGAGTGTGTGGGTTTCTGTCTCTGAAGAATTGCATACACTCCTAACCTTGGACATCCTCAGCTGAGAGGTTCTTCAGTCTGACCCAGTTCCATCCGGTATCCACTATCCAACCCTTGTCCTGGCCTGTATGTTGCTGTTACATACTGTATCTATTCAATACATATGCTTTCAATACACATACACGTTGTTATTATTATTGTCTCTCATTTACTCACACACAAAGGCCAGTGAAGTCAAGGCTGAACAACAACTAGCATTGTTTGTTTACTTAAAGAGAAAGCATCAATTGAAACACTAGAGAAATATAGCTGCGAGCAGCAATGAACGGGGTTCACAGGATTACAGAAAGGACAGAAGATCAGTTAGATAACAAAGCAAGCACTCTATCATGTAGGAACTGTCTTCCTTTATGTGCAATCATGAGTCTAAATACAAAATCTAGAGTGAATCTAGCGCATGGTTCATGAGGAGATGAGGATTGCAGATGATTTTGCGCATATGCAAATAATGAGTTGTGAATAGTTTCCTTTTTTATATATCAATATCAAATTCAATGTGGTTAATCTTAGTGACGTCCATAATAGTGATGACAAGCTTCAAGTTGATAGGCCACTGTGGAGTGGATTTACAGTGGTTTAAATGGACATGTAAAATCAGATTGCTGATTTGTCTGACTGGCTGAACAACACCTTATCACCTGAAGCTGTGGAAGACCATCGCCCAAGACCTGCCAAATCTCTACATTATTTTTTGTTTTTACAGCATCTTTAAGATTATCTTTGTAATGACAAGCGCTATATAAAATGAATCTATTATTATTATTATTATTATTATTATTATTATTATTATTATTATTATTATTATTATTATTGTGATGAGTCCAAAGACCAAATTTAGAGTGAATTTGACTTTTAGTCCATGAGAAGATTTGTTATGATTATTTGAAGCATTAGGGTTACATAGTCCAAAAAGTGAATTGTTAATAGTTTCCTTATTGTTTAAGATGTCAATGCCAAACATAACATGGTTCATCATGGTAATGTCTTTGATGACCGTAAACAGTTTCAAGTTGATAAGCCATTGTGAAGTGGATTTACAAAGGGTTTAAATGGACACGTAAAATCAGATTTCCTAATTTATCAATTACTCAGCCATCTCTTAACCAATCCCTTAGCTTTTCTCAAACTAAATTAAGAGATGTACCATGGGCCTACATACTGAATGTGTTGATATTGGGAAAGGTTTAAAAAAATGTCCAATATAAAGGAAAACATTTCCTGGCGGACCTTATGGGTTCTTGAGGCAAATTTGTTCAGCATGAGTAAAGACATGTACATACAGAGTTTCAAGTCTCTGTCAAACGGGGCGGCAGATATGTGAGGATGCTTTTAAGTGAGAATGCTTATAACAGCGCCACCTATAGGCCAATTGGTGCTATTCTTTTTGACCAAGTTACTCATGGACTCTAGTTTCTCTGTGCCAAATTAGTGAAAAGTTACCAATCTATACTTGAGTTTTTTTTACCATGTCAAGGTAAAAAAACGATCTAAGAATAACAATAGGTTTCACAGCTTCGCTGTGAACCCCTAATGTGGAGTTGCATTGTGGGATTGATGGTGTCTGTGTTGATGACTTATCAGTTCGGGTTAGGCTATCCATATAGTGGTGATGTAGAACTAGGGCAATCCCACAGTAACGGAATGACAGTTTATTTTAGTTTTTTTTACTTTAAAATGTATGTCAAACCTAAACCATTGATTTCAAAGTTTAAAAAAGGCATACAACTCTATGCACAAGGACTACTTATAACAATTTACATAGATAATTTCACAAAAACAAATTTACTGGAAGAACTGTGCAGATGCATAAGCATTATTTTTGTCACTTGCCTACACACAATACCCCATAATGTCAAAGTGTAATTATTATTTCAAAATGTTTACAAAGTAATTAAAAATCTGAAATGTCTTGAGTCAATAAGTATTCAACACCTTTGTTATGGCAAGCCAAAATAAGTTCAGCAGTAAAAATGTGCTTAACAAGTCAAATTTTCACTGTGTGCAATAATAGTGTTTAACGTGATTTTTTAATGACTACCTCATCTCTGTACCCCACACCTACAATTATCTGTAAGGTCCCTCAGTCGACCAGTGAATTGCAAACACAGATTCAACCTCAAAGATCAGGGAGGTTTTCCAATGTCTCGCAAAGAAGGGCTCCTATTGGTAGATGGGTAAAAATAAAAATAAAAGCAGACATTGAATATCCCTTTGAGCATGGTGAAGTTATTAATTACACTTTGAATGTTGTATCAATACACCCAGTCACTACTAAGATACAGGCATCCTTCCTAACTCAGTTGCCGGAGAGGAAGGAAACTGCTCAGGGATGTCACCATGAGGCCAATAATGACTTTAAAACAGTTACAGAGTTTAATGGCTGTGATAAGAGAACTAAGGATGGATCAACAACATTGTAGTTACTCCACAATACTAACCTGATTGACAGAGTGAAAATTATGAAGCCTGTACAGAATAAAAATACTCCAAAACATGCAGCCTGTTTGCAACAAGGCACTAAAGTAATACTGCAAAAAATGTGGCAAAGCAATTAACTTTTTGTCCTGAATACAAAGTGTTATGTTTGGGGAAAATCCAATACAACACATTACTGAGTACCACTCTCCATATTTTCAAGCATAGTGGTGGCTGCATCATGTTATGGGTATGCTTGTAATCGTTAAGGACTGGGGAGTTTTTCAGGATAAGAAAGAAACGGAATGGAGCTAAGCACAGGCAAAATCCTAGATGAAAACCTGGTTCAGTCTGCTTTTCACCAGACACTGGGAGATTAATTCACCTTTCAGCAGGACAATAACCTAAAACACAAGGCCAAATCTTCACTGGAGTTGCTTACTAAGAAGTCAGTGAATGTTTATGAGTGGCCCATGACCAGAACCAGCTCAGAGAGGGAGAGTAACGGAACGCTCCACCCTTGGGCCAGCCCCGCGTCCATCAGGTTTCCCGCGGCCCCAGAATCCACCAGTGTATGCGCCCGACGCACAGCGCGGGCCCACTGAACCCTGACGGGGAGAAAGTCTGGGAGTCTCTGGAGTTGGGGTTTCGGTTCTGGCTAGCACCCCTCCTGATATTAGCGAGCCCTCCCGTTTCCAAGTTTCTCTGGGCATGAGTCGCAGTGGTGACCTGCCTGGCCGCAGTACAGGCAACGTCCCTGGCGCTGATGCCTCTGCTTCTCCATCCTGGACAAGCGCGCCGCACCCAGCTGCATAGCCTCCTCCTGAGGCGTCTCCTCCCTGAATCTGCGAAAAGCCTCCGGGCTGATAGGGGGTCGCGGAGGTGCGTCTTACGTCATCCCTCTCTCGTGCGCCCTCTCATGACGCCGATTGTCTACCGGCACCGAGAGGTCGACGAGGCCTTCCAGTTGCTCAGGCAGCTCCCTGAAGGAGAGTTCGTCCTTCATCCCCTCCGATAGCCCCTGCGCGTAAAGGACGGCCAGGGCGGCCTCCTCCCATCCTGCTTCTCGAGCCCGGGTACAGAACTCCACGGAGTAGTCCGCCACCGAACGGTCACCCTGCCAACAGGTCGTGAGCCGCCTCCCGGCCTCGTGCCCCGACACCACCCGAGAGGTGTCGAACACCTTGCGTAGCTCCTGGGTGAATTGGTAGGAGTCGGAGCACGCCTGAGTTTGGCTCTCCCACTCCGCGGTAGCCCAGTAAAGGGCCCAACCCGTTAACTGAGTGATGATGTAGGCCACCCGGCCCTGCTCCACTCCGTCGGGAAGGAGTAGGGTTGTAAGCTGAATTCCAGGGAACACTGGGTGAGGAATTCCCTGCAGCCCTTTGGACCTCCGTCATACCTCTCCGTAGGTGGTAGGTGGGGTTCCCACAATGTTGCAGGCGAGACTGGAGACGCAGCTGCCGCGGCTTCCGCTCCGCCGGCTGCCGGGGCTGGTCAGGTGTCCACCCGGCTCTGCACGGCGATCGTCAGCTGCCGGAGATTCTCTGTGATCTGCTGCAGGCTGCGGTCGTGTTGGTTCAGCATAGCTCTCTGCGTTGCCAATGCGCTCCGATACTCTGCTCCCTCCGCTGGGTCTATAGTGGCTCAGTTTTCTGTAAGGGTTGGTGTGAGGTGTGACCCAGGTGCGGTGCAGGATAAACAGTAGGCAGTAGGCAGAGATGGTGAAACAAGGATCTTTACTGGTGGTCCCGAAGCCAGGATACATAATAACGGACTTAACACGATAAAAGAAAGGTGGAGCAAATAAGTCTCCAAAAACAGGCTGACAGCCAAAATACAAAATAGTAACTACGACTGAAATAATAAAGAGTACCTGTACATACTTCTCCGATCAGACACTGATTAGTACTGCTGAGCATGGTCCTCTGTAGCTCAGCTGGTAGAGCACGGCGCTTGTAACGCCAAGGTAGTGGGTTCGATCCCCGGGACCACCCATACACACAAAAAAAAAATGTATGCACGCATGACTGTAAGTCGCTTTGGATAAAAGCGTCTGCTAAATGGCATATTATTATTATTATAGTGAAACTAGCAGAGAAAACTGAGCAAGGGAACACAGGGAAGTGAGGGCATAAATACACAGGTGAACAGGTAGACACAGGTGACACCAATAGGATCATGATTAGTCCAGACTGTGAGTGAGGAGGTGCCTAAGGTTGTCGGAGGGCGACACCTAGTGGATCGCTCTGAAACTGCGACCCCCTCCTGTAACAGTCTAGCAATGATCTTCAACCAATTTGACAGAGCTTGAAGAATTTTGAAAATAACAATGGGCATATTTTGCACAATCCAGGTGTGGAAAGCTTTTAGAGACGCACCCAGGAAGACTCACAGCTGTTATCACTGCCAAAGGCGTTTCTACAAAGTATTGACTCGGGTGTGAATACTTATGTAAATGAGAGATTTCTGTATTTCATTTTCAATAAATGTGCAAAAATAACTAAAACCATGTTTTCACTTTGTTATTATGTGTTATTGTGTGTAGATGGGTGAGAAAACAACAATTTAACAAATTTTGAATTCAGGCTTTAACACAACACAATTTTGAAAAAAAATCAAGTGGTATGAATACTTTATTAAGGCACTGTCTATGCTCCAAATTAAGATTCAAAGATGCCTGCAGAAAGAACGTCTATGTTTCACAAGTTTGGACATCACAGTAGAGTACAGCAGAGTAGAGTACAATACATTACATTATACATTACTCTAGTGTGCTCTACTGTACTGTACTGAACTATACACTAATTTTACTGTACCGTACTCTACTGTGCTTTACTGTACTGTGCTGTCCAAACTTGTGAAACATTGACGTCTATGATTGGTTCCAATTTGGTCGGTCACCAATCATGGACGTCTATGTTTGGGCCAAATCAAGGCCAGTCCGAACCGGACCAAAAATATACGTCTGTAGACGTTGAAATCAAGGCCGGTCCGGACCAGACCAAAAAACAACATCTGTGGATGTTGAAATCGAGGCCAGGGTGGACTGACCAAATTTAAACTACCATGGACGTTCCTTGTCGGTCAGTGCTCAGTAGGTGCAGATGCTGGTTACAGTAAATGGAACGGGAGAGGGCTCATGGGTGAGAGAGGGAGAGAGAGACTTGATTTCTGTACTATGATTTCCCATTGTAGCCAATTGAACTGCAGTAATTCCGTTATAGTTTTTCCGGTAATTGTGTTACTGATCGGGTAACAGAATTCCGAGTTTTAATCATTTATTAATTCATAAAAAATACAGTATATCAGTAAAAACTAGGCTTGGGCGGTATCCAGATTGTCATACCTTCATACCGACCTTGTGCCATACCGGGATATTCGGTAATACCGGCACTGAACACAAGGGACACTGTTTTCAAACCCCACTGATACTCTGTAATCCGAAGGTTAGCAATGCTAACAAGTACATGTAGAATCCCATAGAGAACGCTAAATGCTAACAAGCGCATTGCGAAAATTGTGTACAGTTTCTGACCTAAACTACATAAGTATACATGTAACTCAAAAATGCTACTCACAGTTTACTGGATGCACAAAACAAATATTAGCTAGCAAGGCTCTTGATCCAGGAGGGGATTCTCTGCTGTTACCAAGCGAAAGCTTGATTTTGGAAGAAGCGAACTACTTAGCTAGATAGCTAACTAGCTACTAAATTAGCAAACCAAATGCTGTAATCAGATCAACTGGCGCATGCTGCACAACAGTAAGTGACTCACAAGGCTCTGGTCTCGTCATTGGGTGTCAGCTGATCCTAGATCTGTACCTAGGGAAAACGCCACTCTGAGCAGAGGCATTCTGAATGGGGCTGTCTGATTCCCTGTCTTTAGTAGACATAAGTCACATGACACATGGTTTGAGGTGGCATGTTGTTGTTTTCATTCACTAGTGCTTGCAGTGACTCACTGAAGAACAATCCATGCTTTTATGGTGCACAGTATGAAGCAAAAAAAGCTACCTTTTCTCTTAGCTTTTTGAAATAGATTTAGCTATTGTCTGGGAGTGAACATGTGTCTTGGAGGATTGCGATAGGCCATACCCATTTTAAAGACATTGAAACATGTGGACACAATCTCCAAGCACCGTAGCAGATCAGCACAGTTTGGTATCTGTGTCTATGTCTCAAATGGCACCCTATTCCCTACATAGTGCACTACTTTTGACCCATTTGGGACACAAACTGTGTGTAACCCACATATCCCACTGTGCTGCTGGATTCAGGCTGATCCAAGCCTCATTTGTGCTATTGGTTTAGGTCCAGGGATGGTGGGTGTGTTACTGACAGTGTGTGATGAAAATGTGGTGACATCGGTCCAGGATGGAGGGTGTGTGTGCGTGTGTTTGTGCACGTGTGTGTGTGCGTGGACATGCGTGCATGTGTAATAGGGAATGCATCAACAAGGAAAACGGTCTTGTAGGGGAGCGTGAACGATGGCTGCCACGGAGCCTAAATCTCTGAGTCACCGCGGCGAGCAGATGCACACTGACACACACACACTCAAACACACACACACACCGGCATAATTGATGCCCTCCACCCCCTCCCTGTCCTTTACACGGCTACAAAAAGCAGGACTGAATAATTGCCTCCCCCTGTGGGTTCGGCGTAATGATGCATTTTCTCTCCTCTACTCTATACATTAAGTGTCTTTTGGGCCCTGGTCAAAAATAGTGCACTATATAGGGAATAGGGTGCCATTTGTTGCGCACCCTACGACTGTACTGCCTACCTATCTACATACAGTGAGGGAAAAAAGTATTTGATCCCCTGCTGATTTTGTATGTTTGCCACTGACAAAGAAATGATCAGTCTATAATTTTAATGGTAGGTTTATTTGAACAGTGAGAGACAGAATAACAACAAAGAAATCCAGAAAAACACATGTCAAAAATGTTATAAATTGATTTGCATTTTAATGAGGGAAATAAGTATTTGACCCCCTCTCAATCAGAAAGATTTCTGGCTCCCAGGTGTCTTTTATACAGGTAACGAGCTGAGATTAGGAGCACATTCTTAAAGGGAGTGCTCCTAATCTCAGCTTGTTACCTGTATAAAAGACACCTGTCCACAGAAGCAATCAATCAATCAGATTCCAAACTCTCCACCATGACCAAGACCAAAGAGCTCTCCAAGGATGTCAGGGACAAGATTGTAGACCTACACAAGGCTGGAATGGGCTACAAGACCATCGCCAAGCAGCTTGGTGAGAAGGTGACAACAGTTGGTGCGATTATTCGCAAATGGAAGAAACACAAAAGAACTGTCAATCTCCCTCGGCCTGGGGCTCCATGCAAGATCTCACCTCGTGGAGTTGCAATGATCATGAGAACGGTGAGGAATCAGCCCAGAACTACATGGGAGGATCTTGTCAATGATCTCAAGGCAGCTGGGACCATAGTCACCAAGAAAACAATTGGTAACACATTACGCTGTGAAGGACTGAAATCCTGCAGCGCCCGCAAGGTCCCCCTGCTCAAGAAATCACATATACAGGCCCGTCTGAAGTTTGCCAATGAACATCTGAATGATTCAGAGGAGAACTGGGTGAAAGTGTTGTGGTCAGATGAGACCAAAATCGAGCTCTTTGGCATCAACTCAACTCGCCGTGTTTGGAGGAGGAGGAATGCTGCCTATGACCCCAAGAACACCATCCCCGCCGTCAAACATGGAGGTGGAAACATTATGCTTTGGGGGTGTTTTTCTGCTAAGGGGACAGGACAACTTCACCGCATCAAAGGGACGATGGACGGGGCCATGTACCGTCAAATCTTGGGTGAGAACCTTCCCTCAGCCAGGGCATTGAAAATGGGTCGTGGATGGGTATTCCAGCATGACAATGACCCAAAACACACGGCCAAAGCAACAAAGGAGTGGCTCAAGAAGAAGCGCATTAAGGTCCTGGAGTGGCCTAGCCAGTCTCCAGACCTTAATCCCATAGAAAATCTGTGGAGGGAGCTGAAGGTTTGAGTTGCCAAACGTCAGCCTCGAAACCTTAATGACTTGGAGAAGATCTGCAAAGAGGAGTGGAACAAAATCCCTCCTGAGATATGTGCATACCTGGTGGCCAACTACAACAAACGTCTGACCTCTGTGATTGCCAACAAAGGTTTTGCCACCAAGTACTAAGTAATGTTTTGCAGAGGGGTCAAATACTTATTTCCCTCATTAAAATGCAAATCAATTTATAACATTTTTGACATGCGTTTTTCTGGATTTTTTTGTTGTTATTCTGTCTCTCACTGTTCAAATAAACCTACCATTAAAATTATAGACGGATCATTTCTTTGTCAGTGGGCAAACGTACAAAATCAGCAGGGGATCAAATACTTTTTTCCCTCACTGTACCTACCTACAGTACCAGTCAAAAGTTTGGACACACCTACTCATTCCAGGGTTTTTCTTTATTTTTACTATTATATAGAATAATAGTGAAGACATCAAACTATGAAATAATACATAAGGAATCATGTAGTAACCAAAATTACTACAATTAATTATATTTGAGATTCTTCAAAGTAGCCACCCTTTGCCTTGATGACAGCTTTGCACACTCTTGGCATTCCATCAACCAGCTTCACCTGGAATGCTTTTCCAACAGTCTTGAAGGAGTTCCCACATATCCTGAGCACTTGTTGGCTGCTTTTCCTTCACTCTGCTGTCCGACTCATCCCCAACCATCTCAATTGGATTGAGGTCGGGGGATTGTGGAGGCCAGGTCATCTGATGCAGCACTCCATCACTCTCCTTCTTGGTAAAATAGCCCTTACACAGTCTGGAGGTGGGTTGGGTCATTGTCCTGTGGAAAAACAAATTATAGTCCCACTAAGCCCAAACCAGATGGGATGGCGTATCGCTGCAGAATGCTATGGTAGCCATGCTGGTTAAGTGTGCCTTGATTTCTAAATAAATCACAGACAGTGTCACCAGCAAAGCACCCCCACACCATAACACCACCTCCTCCATGCTTTACGGTGGGAAATACACATGCGGAGATGATGGTTTTTGCGACTGCACTTGAAGAAACTTTCAAAGTTCTTGAAATGTTCCGTATTGACTGACCATGTCTTAAAGCAGGGGTGTCAAACTCATTTTAGCTCAGGGGCCACATGGAGGAAAATCTATTCCCAAGTGGGCCGGACCGGTAAAATCATGGTATATATAACTTAAAAACAACAACTTCAGATTGTTTTCTTTGTTTTAATACTATCAACATAAAACATAAAGCTGGAGCCTGAGGACAGTGTGTCCAAAATAGTACAAGCACAACATCACTATTAATCATAAAACACCTGAAGTTTATTTGAAAATTCTAAAGAAAAAGAACACACAAACACACAATGCCTCAGTGATTCACATAACTGTTTCACAGATCACAGAACTTATCAGGGTGTCATTTCTCAGGCAGAAATGTAGATACAAATAATGAAATCCTGTTCCCCAAACAAGTGCAAGAACCACAGAGTCAAGAATAGGTTAAATATACAAATAAAATAAAATCAATTAAAAACAATAGCACATCAACATAAAAACATATAAACATAAAGCTGGAGCCTGAGGACAGTGTGTCCAAAAGCACAACATCACTATTAATCATAAAACACCTCAAGTTATTTGAAATTCTGAGGACAAACAACACACAAACACACAATGCCTCAGTGATTCACAGAAGTATATCACAGATCACATAACTATATCAGGGTGTCTCATGCAGCACTTTAAGTGGGGTTGCATAGTTTATTTGACTCCTGATACCTGGCATCTTTTAGCTTTCAACAGCGCATCAATATCAGGCATCACATCCTGAGTGGCAGCCAACTTCAGGATGTGATTCAAGTGCTTGTGCGTGAGCCTTGAGCGCAGCTTTGTTATATTCATGACGTTATCCATCTTTAATGACTTGCAACACAAAGCCTCCTGGTGCAAAATACAGTGAAAAGTCCAAAAATCACGTCCTCCATTTGCTGATTGCACTTTCTCTCTGAACTTTGTCACAACGCCTGCTTTTTTCCCGATAATTGAGGGCACACCATCTGTAGCCAGGCTGACAGCGCGGGACCAGTCCACTCCGACCCTGTCCAGCGCGCCGACGAGTGCAGTGAAAATATCAGCTGCTGTCGTTGTATCTGTCATCGGCACCAACTCCACGAACTCCTCGGTGACGGTCAATGTGTCATCAACTCCGCGGATGAAAATGGCCAGTTGTGCAACATCTGTAATGTCCGTGCTTTCATCAATTGCAACCGAAAACGCAATAAATGACTTTACTTTTTGCTTCAACTGGCTGTCCAAATCCACTGAAAGATCGGAAATCCTGTCTGCAACTGTGTTTCTTGTCAGGCTGATATTTGCAAAAGCCTGGTGCTTTTCAGGGCACACAATCTCTGCTACCTTCATCATGCATGTTTTTACAAATTCACCCTCACTAAATGGTTTTGAAGCCACTGCGATTTCATTAGCAATGAGGTAGCTAGCTTTCACTGCAGCGTCACTGATGTCTCGGCTGTGAGTAAACACAGACTGCTGTTTCTTCAGACCCACCAACAGTTCATTCACCTTCTCTCTTCTCCGCTGTCCTTGAAAGTTGTCATATTTGTCGGCATGAAGACTCACATAGTGGCGACGAAGGTTATATTCTTTCAGCACTGCAACATGCTGTGAACACACCAAACATACAGCTTTCCCATTCAATTCCGTGAATAAATAGAAGGATGACCATTTTTCTTGGAACACTCTGCACTCTGCGTCCACTTTTCTCTTTTTTGACAGAGACATATTGGGGCAATGAGGGTGCAAAAGCACATAATGTTAAAAGTAGAAGCCGTAATAAATATCGCGGGCAAAACAAAGTAGCTCATCCGGACTGGCTGCACTTGCTTGACCTATTTGCTCTGCCCCGGTATAAACAGTTTGCTTGCTTAACACAATTGCTATTGCGCCATCCAGTGGACACAATTGGAACAGCAGTTTATTTTATTGAAAAATTGCAGCTCATTTTTATACTTTACAAAATCATCTCGCTGGCCGGATTAAACCCGTTTGCGGGCCTGATCCGGCCCGCGGGCCGGACGTTTGACACCCCTGTCTTAAAGTAATGATGGACTGTTGTTTCTCTTTGCTTATTTGAACTGTTCTTGCCATAATATGGACTTGGTCTTTTACCAAATAGGGCTATCTTCTGTATACCCCCCCTACCTTGTCACAACACAACTGATTGGCTCAAACACATTAAGAAGGAAATAAATTCCACAAATTAACTTTTAAGAAGGCACACTTGTTAATTGAAATGCATTCAAGGTGACTACCTCATGAAGCTGGTTGAGAGAATGCCAAGAGTGTGAAAAGCTGTTTACAAAACTGTCATCAAGACAAAGGGTGGCTATTTGACACTTTTTTGGTTACTACATGATTCCATATGAGTTATTTCATAGTTTTTATGTCTTTACTATTTTTCTACTATGTAAAAAATATAGTAAAAATAAAGAAAAACCCTTGAATGTGTAGGTGTGTCCAAACTTTTGACTGGTAGTGTATATGGCCCTCTCCAAGGCCCTCCCCAAAGCCAGATACAGTACAATAGACTAAATAGCTCTGTTCTTTTCTCCTACTGTATGTCAGAGACTGAGCAATCAGCTAGAGGAAGTCCAGAGCCAGGGGTAGGACGGGTGATGGTTTTGTACTTTATTCTCCCCTTGCTCGCTCTGTCATCACCAGGATTATTTTGATCAGGAGGGATACAGGTATTGTACCACAAGGTGCCTTGAAGCCACTTGTGTGCAACTGAAAAGGACTCAGAAACAGAGTATTATTACAATTTGTGTTCAGTTAGCAGGTTCCAATCAGGCAGAAATACGAGGAAAGAACAGCAGGGTATTGCAGCCTTAAGAGTGGGATATGCAATAGAAAATGCCAGGACACTTTTCCACTGTGGACAGTAGGAGATGGAGGTGTTGAAGTCTTTTTTCCATTCACCGTGCTTGACTTAGCAATAGGTGCCGGTACTCATTTTTGGTGCCAGTATTGTTTAGGCTATATTTACACTGCTTAAATGGCCTGTTTCCGAGTGTGTACATGCATGTCTCCTGGCTCAAAGTGGAGGAGAGATTGACTTCCTTACTAATTGTGTTTGTGAGCGATATTGACATGTTGAATGCACCGAGCTGTCTGTTTTAACTACAGGCGCACAGCTCGGACACCCATGCATTCCCCACAAGACATGCCACCAGAGGTCTCTTCAAAGTCCTCAAGTCCAGAACAGACTATGGGAGGCGCACAGTGCTACATAGAGCCATGACTACATGGAACTCTATTACACATCAAGTAACTCATGCAAGCAATAAAATTAGATTTAAAAACCGGATAAAAATACACCTTATGGAACAGCGGGGATTGTGAAGCAACACAAGCATAGGCACAGACACATGCATACAAACACACGATAACATACAAACTATACACACACGTACATATGTACTTTGGGTTGTAGATATGTGGTAGTAGAGTAGGAGCCTGAGGACACACACTTAATGTGTTGTGAAATCTGTTGTGAATGTATTGCAATGTTTTTTTAAATGTTTAACTGCCTTAATTTTGCTGGACCCCAGGAAGAGTAGCTTCTATTTTGGGATGTTTAATTTAACTTTATGTTAGGCCTACTGCTGATAGGTAGCTCTCTCTGCTCTCTCCCTCCCCTCTGTCTGTCCTTGATTGCAGGAGTGAAGTCTGGTGTGCGGGAGTCAGGGTTCCAGCTGCAGCTCATTCACCATATCACCTCAGCCTTTAAGACCCGGTCAAACTTACCACTCATCGTCAGATCATAGTCAAGACGACCATGTTAGTCTCGCTGCCGACTCAACCTGTTTATTTTTGCTCTTTGTGTTTTGGCCTGTTCTATTTACTTTTTCTCCTGTGCCACAGATATTTGGAACCTGACTCCTGCCTCCGCTTCACTCCTGCCACCACCATCCTGCTCTCCATTACCGGACCTCTCTTTTGGACTCACCACGGACACTAGGACATTACGGTACCACACCTGCCCTGATCTGGATCTGTTACCCTCCCTGTACCTGGACTTGCTCTTCCCATATATTTGGAAACCTGGACTTTGAACATTGTAAATAAACCTGTTAAAACTTCTCTGGCTTGGTGTACTTGTCTGCATTTGGGTTCTTATCCAGTTAAATCATAACAGTATGATCTGACCAACATGAACCCAGCAGACAGTAGCTCGGATACCACCCCAGAGTGCACTCAAATTTGGACTGCCATAGCCAATCAGGGCATTTTACTTGGCCAACATGATACCCTGTTTAAAACGATTGCTGAGGACAGTCAGGTGCTGCTTAATCAGGTTCAATTACTCTCCAATCAAGTATCTGCCCTTACTACCCCTTCAGCCCAGATCAGAGAGCCTTTTGTTCCTGCTCCAGAGCGCTATGACGGGAACATGGGAACCTGTGGCGATTTTTTGACTCAATGCTCGTTAGTGTTTGAACAACAGCCCCTCACCTACGCCTCAGAAAGAGCCCGTATTGCCTACCTTATCAACTCTACTAGCGGTTCCGCTCGTGCCTGGGGATCCGCGGTCTGGGAGAGTCAGTCGGACATTTGCAACGCTTACGTTTGCCTTCACCACGGAGATGAGGAAGGTTTTTGACCACCCCGTACGAGGCAAGGAGGCTGCGAAACGGCTGTTTTCTCTTCGGCAGGGGGCTCGTAGTGTGGCGGAGATGGCAGTGGAGTTTCGGACTTTAGCAGCAGTGAGTGGTTGGAATGACGAGGCATTACAAGGAGTGTTCATCAATGCTTTGTCTGAGACCTTAAAAGATGAATTGGTGTCATATGATGAATCGCCTACGCTGGATAATCTTATTTCACTCACTATCAGGTTGGATAATCGGATTCGGGAGCGCCGCCGGGAGAGGAGTGTTAGTTCCAAGCAACCTGTCTGTCATCAACAAACTCCTCCCTGCATCGTCCCCTACGGAGAGAGCCGTGTCTTCCCGAGTCGATACGAGGAGCACTGAACCCGAAGCCATGGAGGTGGGTCGTGCACGGTTGTCCTCAGAGGAGCGTGCACGTCGTATTCAGGCTCGGGTCTGCCTGTATTGTGGAGAAGCTGGTCATTTCGTTCCTTCCTGCCCAGTTCGTCCGGGGAAAAGGGCCGGCTCATCATTAATGGGAGAAGTTTTGGTGAGCCGAGCAGCGGATTCTTCCTCTTCTCCCCGCATTCTGCTCCAGGCATCCCTCCAGTGGCAGTCCCAGAATTTCTCTGTTAGTGCGCTGATGGACTCTGGTGCCGACGTAAAGCTTTTTGGATAGAGAGTGGGCTCAACAAATGGATTTGGAGACTGTTCCTATGGACTGTCCGCTGCAGGCTAAGGGTCTAAATGGACAATTGTTGACCCGCATTACCCATCAGACTGTTCCTGTTTGTCTTAGAGTGTCGGGAAATCATCAGGAGAACATTCAATTCCATATTATCGACTGCCCACAGACTCCCCTGGTCCTTGGTATCCCCTGGCTCATAAAACACAATCCACACATTGATTGGGTGACAGGTAGCATTGTTTCATGGAGCACATTTTGTCATGTGAATTGTTTGTGTTCTGCTCAGACTCCTGCCAGTACTGTGCCTCAACCTCCACTGGAGTCCATGGAGCTTTCTGCTGTTCCTGACGTGTATCATGACCTGGCATCCGTTTTCTGCAAACACAGAGCTACTTCTCTTCCTCCTCACCGGCCTTACGACTGCGCCATTGACCTCCAGCCAGGAGCCCCGCTCCCCAGCAGTCGCCTGTACAATCTCTCCCGGCCGGAGACGGAGGCTATGGAGAACTACATTCGGGACTCCTTGGCGGCAGGTATTATGCGTCCTTCCTCGTCACCTGTAGGAGCGGGATTCTTTTTGTTGCTAAGAAGGATAAGACCCTCAGACCCTGTATTGATTACCGTGGACTTAACAACATCACCATTAAGAACAAGTATTCTCTGCCTTTGATTAATTCTGCTTTTCCCCTCCTTCATGGTGCTACCATCTTTACGAAACTGGATCTACGAAATGCGTATCACCTGGTGCGCATTCGTAAGGGTGATGAATGGAAGACTGCCTTCAACACACCCTTGGGACATTTTGAGTATCGGGTTATGCCTTTTGGGTTGTCTAATGCCCCTGCTGTTTTTCAGGCACTAGTCAATGATGTCCTTCGGGACATGTTGAATCGGTTTGTTTTTGTCTATCTGGATGATATCTTGATTTTCTCAGAGTCCTCCCAGGAACATGAACTGCATGTGCGCCAGGTGTTGCAAAGGTTGTTGGAGAACAAACTGTTTGTGAAGATGGAGAAATGTGAATTTCATGTGTCTGAGACCTCTTTTTTGGGTTACATCATAGCTCAGGGGGAGCTGCGGATGGACCCAGCTAAGATCTCTGCTGTCACGGACTGGCCAGCTCCCTCTACCCGCAAACAACTTCAACGATTCCTGGGGTTTGCGAACTTCTATAGGAGGTTCATCAAGGACTACAGCCGCATTGCGGCGCCACTCACCGCTCTCACCTCCATCTCACGACCGTTCGCTTGGAATGAAGGGGCCGAATCAGCGTTCGAAGAACTGAAACATCGCTTCGCCTCGGCTCCCATTCTGATGCAGCCGGACCCCGACCGCCAGTTTGTCGTGGAGGTGGATGCATCCGACACTGGGGTAGGTGCAGTGTTGTCACAACGTTCTCCTGAAGATAACAAACTGCATCCCTGTGCTTTCTCTCAAGGAAACTTTCTCAGGCAGAGAGGAATTATGATGTTGGAAATCGTGAACTGCTCGCCGTTAAGCTGGCTCTCGAGGAGTGGCGACATTGGTTGGAGGGGGCGGAACAACCCTTCATCGTTTGGACGGATCATAAGAATCTGGCTTACCTCCAGTCAGCGAAGCAGCTCAACCCCCGTCAAGCCAGGTGGGCACTATTTTTTTGGGAGATTAAATTTTTCTCTGTCTTACCGTCCTGGGTCACGCAACGTCAAGCCTGACGCCCTGTCTCGTGTTCATTCGGCTGTTGATACTGGTAGTAACCCTGAACCCATTTTGCCTCCTACCTGCAGTATTGCAGTCATCACATGTGACATCGAGGGGATTGTTAGACAGGCTCAACATCATCAAGCTGACCCTGGGAGGGGTCCTCCTAACCGGATGTTTGTCCCTGAGTCTGCTCGCTCCCAGGTACTTCAGTGGGCTCACTCGTCTCCCCTTACCTGTCACCCTGGAGTTTCGCGGACCCTTGACTTTGTGCGACGGAAGTTCTGGTGGGCCACGATGGAGGCGGACACTCGAGCCTTCATTGCTGCTTGTACGGTATGTGCACGAAGTAAAAACTCCACCCAGGCCAGCGCTGGTCATCTACGACCTCTACCTATACCCAGCCGGCCCTGGTCGCATATCGCTATGGATTTTGTCACTGGACTTCCCCCCTCATCTGGTAAGACTGTCATTCTTACGGTGATTGATCGTTTTTCTAAGTTCGCTCATTTTTTGGCCCTACCTAAACTGCCCACTGCCAGAGAGACGGCTGATATTTTGGTTGAACATGTGTTCCGCTCTCATGGTCTACCCACGGATATTGTCTCTGACAGGGGTCCCCAGTTTGTCTCCCAGGTGTGGAAAGCTTTCTGTAAAGCTTTGGGCATTACATCCAGCCTGTCCTCTGGATATCACCCCCAGACCAACGGGCAAGCCGAGAGAGCGAACCAGGAGATGGAGACCGCACTTCGCTGTGTCACTGGGTCTAACCCTGGGTCATGGAGCTCCATGCTCCCCTGGGTGGAATATGCTCATAACACCTTGACTAACGCTTCCTCTGGTTTGTCTCCTTTTCTGTGTGCTCTGGGTTATCAACCTCCCCTGTTCCCTTCCCAAGAGAGGGAACTTGCGGTACCCTCGGTGCAGTCCCACATGCGCCGCTGCTTCAAGGTCTGGAGGAAGGCCAGGGTAGCTCTGTCCCGAGCTTCGGCGTACATGCAGAGGCAAGCCAACCGTCACCGGTCCCAGGCTCCCGGTTACTCTCCTGGTCAAGAGGTATGGCTGAAGTCACGGGACCTTCCATTGAAGGTGGAGTCTAAGAAGATGGCGCCTCGTTTTATAGGACCGTTCAAGATACTGTCTATTGTTAACCCCTGCGCGGTTAAGCTACAGCTTCCTGCCTCCCTACGGGTTCATTCCACCTTTCATGTTTCCCAGATTAAGCCTGTGTCGGTTAGCCCTTTGTGCCCGCCCTCTCGTCCCCTCCTCCGCCCAAGATCGTGGGTGGGGGTCCGGTCTACACTGTCCGGCGACTTCTGGATGTTCGCCGCCGAGGTCGTGGTTTCCAGTACCTGGTGGATTGGGAGGGTTATGGTCCCGAGGAACGTTCCTGGGTGCCCAGGAGCTTCATTGTGGATCCTGATCTGGTCCGAGAGTTTCATAGGTTACATCCCGATAAACCCCGTCGGCCGCCAGGTGGCGTCCGTAGAGGGGGGGGTACTGTTAGGCCTACTGCTGATAGGTAGCTCTCTCTGCTCTCTCCCTCCCCTCTGTCTGTCCTTGATTGCAGGAGTGAAGTCTGGTGTGCGGGAGTCAGGGTTCCAGCTGCAGCTCATTCACCATATCACCTCAGCCTTTAAGACCGGTCAAACTTACCACTCATCGTCAGATCATAGTCAAGACGACCATGTTAGTCTCGCTGCCGACTCAACCTGTTTATTTTTGCTCTTTGTGTTTTGGCCTGTTCTATTTACTTTTTCTCCTGTGCCACAGATATTTGGAACCTGACTCCTGCCTCCGCTTCACTCCTGCCACCACCATCCTGCTCTCCATTACCGGACCTCTCTTTTGGACTCACCACGGACACTAGGACATTACGGTACCACACCTGCCCTGATCTGGATCTGTTACCCTCCCTGTACCTGGACTTGCTCTTCCCATATATTTGGAAACCTGGACTTTGAACATTGTAAATAAACCTGTTAAAACTTCTCTGGCTTGGTGTACTTGTCTGCATTTGGGTTCTTATCCAGTTAAATCATAACACTTTAATTTAATGGGTTATTTTTTGGAAGGGGTTTGAGATTGTTATTTATTTAAAATGTTATCTTGTACACATTTTTTTATAATTTTTATTTAATTAGAGATTTTCTTTGACAAATAAAAGCATTTTTATATAGTAAACACTGGGCCTTCCCTTGATTTAGTGACAGAATTAGCACCCAGTAGTGTAGGGGTTGTATCCTACATTCGAAGGATGGAGAAAACAACTTTTGAGTGTTATGGAAGTGACTAGAGTCTTCAGAGGTGTAAGGATAATTAAAAGTCTGAAACTTGGGTATTTGGTGCAGTGTTAGGTGCAGGAACTCTGCAATACTTTTAAGCTGGAACTCTGCAATACTTTTAAGCTAATATTCTATAAGAGTTGCAGGACCTCAAGCAGTAGAACATTTTAGGTGCCGGAACTCAGTACCATTGTGCTTCAGCCCAAGTCAAGCAGTGTGTGTGTGCAGTGACATTCAGAACTCTTGTATGTCAGGGAATAGATTAGCTTCACAGTGGAATACTGGCATTTGAGGGACATTTTTTTAGGAGGGTGCTCTACACACGGTGTTAACTCCTTCTTCATTGAAATGTGCGTGCGTGTGCATGTATGTTAGTTTGTGGCCTTACGCAGGGGTGAAAGTAGATTTAATTTCTTACCGGTACGGGACACCCAAGTGGGCGCACACTCTTTTCTTTGTAGCCTAGGGGTGTAATCATATAATTACATGTAGAATCCCTATTAATTTAATATATGATGTGTATGGGCCTTGTAGCCTAGGCCTAGTAAAGATTTGTCATATCACTTTTAACATGCAATACATTTTAACATAGGAAGCGTAGAGTATAGGCTTAGGCTTAGGCTATAGGCCTATCAGCCTACATTTCTTGTTGGCCTTTTATAATCACATTTCATGTAATTCTACTACACTTTATATGAATGGAGACATTAGCAGAATCTTTTTTAATACTACAACATTTACAGGGTGGCCTACTCTGCTGACACTGACAGACAGATCAATAAAAACGATGTTGTCTGATCCATATAGACACAAATACAATATGACGTCCCTCTAACCTGGATGAGGAAATTATTGTCCAAAAACAAACAAAAGTGTCACTGACCCAATGATAAAGACAGTGAATATGCACACTCACCGGGGATATGGCCGTTCGAAATGGTCGGTGATCAGTTTGTTAACTTGGCTTTCAAATACTTTCGAAAGGCAGGGCAGGATGGATATAGGTCTGTAACAGTTTGGATCTAAAGTGTCACCCCCTTTGAAGAGGGGGATGACCGCGGCAGCTTTCCAATCTCTGGGGATCTCATACGTTACAAAATAGAGGTTGAACAGGCTAGAAATAGGGTTTGCGACTAATTTTAGAAAGAAAGGGTCCAGATTGTCTAGCCCAGCTGATTTGTAGGGGTCCAGATTTTGCAGCTCTTTCAGGACATCAGCTATCTGAATTTGGGTGGAGAAGCGGGGGTGGTGGGGGCATGGGCAAGTTGCAGCGGAGGGTGCAGGGCTGGTGGCTGGGGTAGGGGTAGCCAGGTGGAAAGCATGGCCAGCCGTAGCAAAATGCTTGTTGAAATTCTCGATTATTGTAGATTTATCGGTGGTGACAGTGTTTCCTAGCCTCAGTGCAGTGGGCAGTTGGGAGGAGGTGCTCTTATTTTCCATGGACTTTACAGTGTCCCAAAACTTTTTGGAGTTAGTGCTACAGGATGCAAATTTCTGTTTGAAAAAGCTAGCCTTTGCTTTCCTAACTGATTGTGTATATTGGTTCCTGACTTCCCTGAAAAGTTGCATATCGCGGGGGCTGTTCGATGCTAATGCAGTACGCCACAGGATGTTTTTGTGCTGGTCAAGGGCAGTCAAGTCTGAGGAGAACCAGGGGCTATATCTGTTCTTAGTTCTGAATTTTTTGAATGGGGCATGCTTATTTAAGATTGAGAGGAAAGCACTTTTAAAGAACAACCAGGCATCCTCTACTGACGGAATGAGGTCAATATCCATCCAGGATACCCGGGCCAGGTTAATTAGAAAGGCCTGCTCGCTAAAGTGTTTTAGGGAGCGTTTGACAGTGATGAGGGGTGGTCATTTGACCGCGGACCCATTACGGACGCAGGCAATAAGGCAGTGATCGCTGAGATCCTGGTTGAAGACAGCGGAGGTGTATTTACAGGGTACATTTTTCAGGATCTATGAGGGTGCCCATGTTTACAGAGTTTACATGGTTGTACCTGGTAGGTTCGTTGATAATTTGTGTGAGATTGAGGGCATCTAGTTTAGATTGTAGGTTGGCCAGGGTGTTAAGCATATCCCAGTTTAGGTCACCAAGCAGTACGAACTCTGAGGATAGATGGGGGGCAATCAGTTCACATATGGTGTCCAGGGCACAGCTCGGGGCTGAGGGGGTCTGTAGCAAGCAGCAACAGTGAGAGACTTATTTCTGGAAAGGTGGATTTTTAGAAGTAGAAGCTCAAACTGTTTGGGCACAGACCTGGATAGTACGATAGAGCTCTGCAGGCTATCTCTACAGTAGATTGCAACCCCACGCTCTTTGGCAGTTCTATCGAGACGGAAAATGTTGTAGTTGGGGATGGACATTTCTGAATTTTTGGTGGCCTTCCTAAGCCAGGATTCAGACGCTAGGACATCAGGGTTGGCGGAGTGTGCTAACGCAGTGAATAACTCAAACTTAGGGAGGAGGCTTCGGATGTTAACATGCAAGAAACCAATGCTTTTACGGTTACAGAAATCAACAAATGATAACGCCTGGGGAGTAGGAGTGATACTGGGAGCTACAGGGCCTGGGTTAACCTCTACATCACCAGAGGAACAGAGGAGGAGTATAATAAGGATACGGCTAAAGGCTTTAAGTACTGGTCTTCTAGTGCGTTGGGTACAGAGAAAAAAAGGGCCAGGTTTCTGGGCGTTGTAGAATAGATTCAGGGCATTATGTACAGAAAAGTATATGGAAGGATATGAGTACAGTGGAGGTAAATCTAAGCGTTGGGTAATGATGAAAGAGATGGCATCACTGGAGGCACCGTTTGAGTCGGTCTCCGCGTGTATGGGGGATGGGACAAAGGAGCTATCTATGGCAGGTTGAGCTGGGCTGGGGGATCTACAGTGAAATAGTACAATAAGAAATAACCGAAACAGCAATAAGCAAGGCATATTGACATGGGAGAGAGGCATAAAGCAATCACGGGTGTTATTCGAGAGTGCTAAGACAACAGCTGGTAATGGCGACAAAGTTTGGGCTGAGGCTAAACATAAACAGGATGCGGTACCGTGTAAAGGAACAGTCCAGCAGGCATCAGCTGTATAGCTGAGTTATCATAAGGTCTGGTGAACAGCAATAGGAGAGTTCGGAGGTAGTTCGGGGGCCACTATAGCACTAGCGAGCAAGAGGCCACGGCTAGCGTGTGCTAGCGGGCCGGGGCTAGCAGATAGATCTTCGTGGTCGACGTCGTAACGGGAAACCTGTTGTAATCGCATCAGACGATTTCGGCGGCAGACCAGTCATGTTGGATCGGCAGGGCTCCGTGTCAACACTAGGAGGTCCCATCCAGT
The DNA here is from genome assembly GCF_020615455.1 of Coregonus clupeaformis. Classification (NCBI taxonomy): domain Eukaryota; kingdom Metazoa; phylum Chordata; class Actinopteri; order Salmoniformes; family Salmonidae; genus Coregonus; species Coregonus clupeaformis. Next base: position 19,059,618 of record NC_059198.1, on the reverse strand, counting down.
TGACAGAGAGGTAGATAGCCGGGAGAAAGGCCGAGGCTGATTAGCCAACAACAACGTCCATTTGATTGCAGCTATCTAGCTATGATGATCCGGTGTTAAAGGTCCAGTGAATCAGTGATTCCGGCAGAAAAACCGATATGTTCTGGGTCGATAACGCGCTGTGCAGACAGTGCAGACTGTGCAGACAGTGCGATAATAGTCCAGGCTAGAGCTGGCTGGTAGGTAGTGCAGGCCACGGACAATGGTGAGAAACCGCTAGCGGTGGCTAATGGCAAGTAGCTAGTTAGCTGGCTACTCCCGTCCGGTAGACAGAGGTAGATATCCGGGATATGGGCCTGGCTCAAGGCTAACTGGTGCTTGCTTCAGGGGCAGTGGTGATTAGCCAAACAACAACATCCAATTCGGTTGCGGCTAGCTATTTGCGATCCGGTGTTAATGTCCAGTGATTCAGTTATTCCGGCAGAAAATCTGATGTTCTGGGTGAAAACCGCTAACGGTGGCTAATAGCAAGTAGCTAGTTAGCTGGCTAGCTGGTATCAACTGGAGATTCTAGATTCTAGATAAAAGGTAAGTCAATAATAGAATCCGTTCCACATTGAGTGTGGCGGGTTGCAGGAAAGTATATTTTGTAGAAGGATGAAAAGTGTGATAGGGAAATATGTACGAAAAATACAAAAAATACAAAAAACTGGCTATTTACACAGACACACAAAAGAACATGACCACACTGCTATGCCATCTTGGAACAGCATCCAAATACAGATTGGAGTCTTTTCATTGTCATCTCTTTACAGCTATAGCCATGTTTTTCCGCGATTGTATTTTTAAATATTGCGATATGCCTGGCAGGATCTCTTTGCTTTTCACTGACAGTCGCAACTCAACAATTATCAATTTGGGATTTGGCTGCCCAAATTGCGGGCCCTTCCTACTGTAGGCTATGCCATTTAAAACAATCCACAGCAAAAAAAAAGTATTTATTTCTGTATAGACAGGATTAAGCAAATTAGGCTATATAAGTTTGGCAATTTAATTCAATTTACTCTAGGGAAAGCTTAGCTTCCCCTAGCCTTATGGACACGCCCCCTATGCCTTTTAATGTGGCATAAACACAACCAGTCATGATGTTTTCATCTGCTTTTTAAACAGTCACTCCTGTAAGCCTAGGCTATCCGTGCACATCGTTCACAAGTCATTTCAGCATCCAAACCCCAACTGTACACCCGCAATTTGATGTCTGGAAAGAGACATCTGTTACAAAACACTTAGTGTATTGTAATTACATTCTATGATTGTCTTTAGGCCTACACTTGTAGCCTGAATTGATGCATCCACTGTTATCAACGCGCGCCTCGGTCTCCGCCACTGATCTCCGATCTGGTCCGCCCGCATCTCGGCCAGTCATCTCCGCCTTGACAAAATGTAAGTGTTCTCGTCGAATCACAATGCGATTTGGAGCGTATACCAGCAGGTTTCCAGTCAATTCGCAAATTTTTCGTGTGGCTGACATGCAGTAATGTTAAATAATGGTGTAATAGCCTATCGTTTTTGGGCATGTTGTATTAATTGTTATAGGCTCACGTTTCATCAGTTCGGTGTACCCCCACTATTTATTTTGCCAGTACGCCGTACCGGACCATACCGTCTTACTTTCACCCCTGGCCTTATGTGCCTTTTTGATGTATTGTTTATTTATATCTTAAGTTGACTTAAAACAGCTGACTTGTACACACCTTCCAGATATGTGTTTTCAACATACAATATGACATTGGAAATTGATTGCCAATTAGATAGCTTTGACATGGCAAACGGCAACTGTCACTTTCCGGTCTGCAAACGACTGAATATATCACCTACCCATCCATCCTTGTCAAAACGATTCTGATGATGACGCTTGAGCAAGACTGGGTAAATTAAGTGACTAATGGTGGGAGGGAGAAGAGAGGAGAGGCTCTTCCTGTAGTATAGGTCAATGACGGAGCACATAATTGTCGGAGCTTATGAATCACCATTCTCTCTCATCTCACTCAATAGGGATGGGCTGCATCCACACTCATACGCTTGTACCATATGATAATTTTATTGTCCATTTACATGGAAATGCATTTTGTGAGGTCATCAATACACTACAGTACAACATAGCACAGTACAAAAACGCTGGAACATTGAATGTAAAAAGTCTTTATAGAAACAGTTATGGACCCTCTCCTCCACTTCTCTCTCTAAACCCCCTCTATCCCTCCCCTTCGCAGGTTTGTCCCTGCCCCGGCCTCCCGAGTGCCCCCCCTCCCCCCAGTACCCCGTGGCGTTGGCGAGGCCAGGAGAGATGGGGCGCAAGCTGGACCTGTCGGGCTTGACGGATGATGAGGCGGAGCACGTGCTGAAGGTGGTGCAGAGGGACATGAAGCTGAGGAAGAAGGAGGAAGACAGGCTCAGGTGAGCTAGGGAACTGGGGCAATTGATGTGGGGTCTGGAATGCAGGATGGGGGGCGCATTGGGTTAAAAGACGGATTTGCGGTTCTGATATTTGAGAAAATTTACGATGTTTGCGGAAATTTTACTCCTGTGTCAACCAATTTACCACTTAAAACACGAGTTGTAAATTACCAAAAATGTGGTGCCCTCCGGACCCTACCAGGTATACGATCCCCCCTTAAGTTAATGCACTCCTCCAATTGAGTACTTTGCTGCTGATAGCTGTGCTATCCTAATCTTTGACATACCTGTCTGACTTTTTCTGAGTTTGGGGAAAGATATTTGTGCTGATGCTGCTGGATGTAAGAGGGAATAAGATGTGACTGTCTGTTAAGCCTAGTCAGACTGTGTGGATGTCAGACACTGTAGGGGTCTTGGGGTCAGGGCTCAGAGTGCCTCAGAGTGCTGTTCTTCTCCACACACCCCTTAGAGACAGTTCCTTCTGTCAGATGCAACTGGCTTCCTCCCTCTCCTTCTCCTCTGTCCCTCCTTGCCTCTGTCCCTCTCTTCACATTTCCTCCCGACCTCCATCCCTCACCCTCTGACAGGCTGTAGCTACAACAGGGGCGTATTCATAACGGAAACTGTTTACCGTTAAAGAACCAAACCGAAGCAAACAGAGCAAACCAAGAGTTTTCTATTGGACAAAATCAGGTAGGTCCCGCCCCGTTTCGTTTGCTTCCGTTTAATAAACATTTTGCAACAGAATCGGCATAATGAATACACCCTACTCTTCCTCCCTCTCCTCCTTCTCCTTCCCCTCTCTCTTTGTGACAGGCTGCAGCTAGGGGATACAGTGTTGTGATGTTGGCAGGCTCCTGTGGGGAACTGTCATCAAATGTATTGGCAGATCAGACCGTCTGGTTTGTGATGCATCAGCAAGCCTATGTGGTGATTATCCTGGTGGATGCCTTGAGCATTCAGAAATTATTATCCAGTGCATTCGGAAAGTATTCAGACCCCTTTTTCCATATTTTGTTACGCTTATTCTAAAATGGATTAAATTATTTTTTTCCCCTCAACAATCTTCACACAATACACCATAATGACAAAGCAAAAACAGGTTTTTAGAAATTTAGCAAATTTATATAAAAAATAAAGACTGAAATATCACATTTACATAAGTATTCAGACCCTTTACTCAGTACTTTGTTGAAGTACCTTTGGCAGCGATTACAGCCTGGGGAGTTTCTCCCATTCTTCTCTGCAGATCCTCTCAAGCTCTGTCAGGTTGGATGGGGAGTGTCGCTGCACAGCTATTTTCAGGTCTCGCAAGAGATGTTCGATCGGGTTCAAGTCCGGGCTCTGGCTGGGCCACTCAAGGACATTCAGAGACTTGTCCCGAAGCCATTCCTGCGTTGTCTTGGCTGTGTGCTTAGGGTCATTGTCCAGTTGGAAGGTGAACCTTCGCCCCAGTCTGAGGTCCTGAGTGCTCTGGAGCAGGTTTTCATCAAGGATATCTCTGACCCATGGGCGGTGCACAATTGGTCCAGCGTCATCCAAGGTAGGGGAGGGTTTGGCCGGCAGGGATGTGGGTTCGTTTCTCATGGGGGCCAGTATAAAAAAAACACACAAACAAACAAAAAAACATGTATGCATTCACTAACTGTAAGTCGCTCTGGATAAGAGCGTCTGCTAAATTACTAAAATGTAAAATGTAAATGTACTTTGCTCCGTTCATCTTTCCCTCGATCCTGACTAGTTTCCCAGTCCCTGCCGCTGAAAAATGTCCCCACAGCATGATGCTGCCGCCACCATGCTTCACCGTAGAGATGGTGCAAGGTTTCCTCCAGACCTGACGCTTGGCATTCAGGCCAGAGAGTTCAATCTTGGTTCCATCAGACCAGAGAATCTTGTTTCTCATGGGCAGAGTCCTTTAGGTGCCTTTTGGTAAACTCTAAGCGGGCTGTCATGTGCCTTTTACTGAGGAGTGGCTTCCGTCTGGCCACTCTACCATAAGGGCTGATTGCTGCACAGATGGTTGTCCTTCTGGAAGGTTCTCCCATCTCCACAGAGGAACTCTGGAGCTCTGTCAGAGTGACCATCGGGTTCTTGGTCACCTCCCAGACCAAGGCCCTTCTCCCCCGATTGCTCAGTTTGGCCGGGCGGCCAGCTCTAGGAAGAGTCTTGGTGGTTCCAAACTTCTTCCATTTAGGAATGATAGAGGCCACTATTTTGGTACCCTTCCCCTTGTGCCTCGACACAATCCTGTCTGGGAGCTCTATGGACAGTTCCTTTGACCTCATGGCTTGGTTTTTGCTCTGTCATGCACTATCAACTGTGGGACCTTATATAGACAGGTGTGTGCCTTTCCAAATCATGTCCAATCAACTGAATTTACCACAGGTGGACTCCAGTTAAGTTGTAGAAACATCTCAAGGATGATCAATGAAAACAAGATGCACCTGAGCTCAATTTCGAGTCTCATAGCAAAGGGTCTGAATACTTATGTAAATAAGGTATTTCTGTTTCTAAAAACCTGTTTTCACTTTGTCATTATGGGGTATTGTTTGTAGATTGATGAGGGGAAAAAATTGATTTAATCCATTTCAGAATTAGGCTGTAAAAGCCTAAAAAATACATGTGCATATTTATTTGAGGGTTGTCAATTTTCACTTTCTACAGCTGTTGTTTTTGTAAAGTATTATGCTCCCCAGTGCCCACATTCGATCAAGAGCCCAGTTGTGTTTTTCCACTATATTGCAGTAACCTTTTACACTTCTTGGCAGTTTATCATATAGGCCTATCGTACTACAAAACACCACAGGATGACCTACCATGGGATGTTGTGTATCGGAATTAATTCAGTCGGTTATATAATAACATTATTATATATTGCGTTGCCAGACTCTTTAATCTCACATTCACTCTGCTTACGAGGGTAGGGCTGAATCAAGGCTACATTATTATTGACCAGACAGCAGGCAGCAGTGGTTTTGAGACAGCTACACTTGATTTAGACCCTTCTGGGCTTCGTCTAATCAAGACTGGGCTACAGCTGGCTAGCTTCTCCATGAATTACTGGGAAATACAATATTTTCTCTCTTGCAAACTCTTTCAAATGATCAAACACAATGTCGTGCCATTATTGGTGTTTCTCCCCATTAAAAGATAAATGGATGTAAGGATGTAAAAACATGCACATTTTCATTGGGAATACAAGGGCTCATTAAATAAATAATCAAGAGTGCTTTGTAGCCTTGTTGGAGACGCAAGCTGGAGCAAAGTGGTTTTGAAAGACTGTGTAACTGTCTTAGATATACTAGAAGCCCAATGACAACAAGTCGAGTTACGTCCTTTGTCTTCTTTGTTCGATTTGGTGTCTATTGTTCCGAAAAGTAATTACGTCTTCTGTTGGTTTAGTTTCTCTGTAGACTCTCTCTCTGTTTCATAACAGAATCAACGGTGTGCAATAATCGTTGCTCTTGAGAAATCGATAGTTCCCAGTCGAGTGCTCTCTGAGCAGTGCTGAACACCTGCTCAAATTCAGTCAAATCTATCACACTCTTGCAGTTGAGGTTGGTTTGAGTGCAGGTAATGCTGGGAGCGCCATACAGTTAGGTTCAAGTGCACAATAACGTCTGAATGGCAGTGATTTCATCCACTCTCAGGGTCCACTTCTTTGACACAATGACTGAGGCCAATGCATCTCAAGAAGTTGACCACATGCGAAGTCAATCTCACGGACTGGGACAAGTATGTTCTCTCATTTCATGGCTGTTTTACATGAGGAATGAGTCCAATTTGACTGCTATTTTCAACCCAAGCTGAAAATGGTGTGGTAATCTGCGTGACAATCATCCAGAGATGTCTATGCTGTATTAGAATCACAACGACAGTTAATAGAAATATATGATTGTGTGCGTGTGTGCTAATAGAAATATACAGTGCATTCGGAAAGTATTCAGACCCCTTGACTTTTTCAACATTTTGTTACGTTACAGCCTTATTCTAAAATGGATATATTTTTTTCTCATTAATCTACACACAATACCCCATAATAACAAAGCGAAAACAGTTTTTTAGAATAAGGATGTAACATAACAAAATGTGGAAAAAGTCAAGGGGTCTGAATACTTTCCGAATGCACTGTATGTGTGTGCGTGTGCATGTGTGTGCGCTAATAGAAATATGGTTTTGTGCGTTCGTGTGTACGTGTGTACGATTGCAACAGTCATTGATCTATTTGTGCCGTGCAGCCGGGCACCTGCTTAATAAGAAGGATCAACCCCGAATTCCACATTTCACAATGTTCCAAGTGACTAGGTTATAACACCAAAAAACAAAGCCTGTTGTTCTCCTTTTGATATGTATAATGAAAGTACTGTTGTGAACGTTACATAAATAATAACAAAGCTATTGTACCTATGAAAACAGTAGCAGATGGTAGTTTGGTTGTTTCAGGGAGTCTCTTCCCACCCCCTCCCATGTGTATTTTCCCTCCATGCATGGCTGATGTTTGTTTCTTCTGTTTTAAATGATGCCAGCCCGTCTGAGTTATAAAGTGTCCCATGAATCCTTCACAAGGCTAATTTACAGGTCTCAGCTGGCACTTTGAATGCTCCATTTTAATTTCCCTAGTGTTGCCTACTAAGAAATGTTGAGAAACTTAATTGATATTACCTTCTGTCACATAAGTACTGGCCTGTCATACATTTTTTATATCCAAATGATGTGCATGTAATCAAACCTGGGTACAATCTCAGCTTTCCTGGATGAATGAAGTTCTGCAATGTAAGTCCCGGTTTGACCTCACAGTGAAATGAAGTGACTTCTTAAACATGCTACATGTTTCTACTACTACTGCTGAAGCGGAGTTTTCTCACTGATTGTAATGCCAATGAGTTAAATTGTTTAGAATGGATTGCTACGGTATGTCAACATTGATCAATATTGGCATGCTGAGTGTTTCTTCAATGAGTCCTACAGTATATTTCCATCGAGAAATTCACAAGATACTGTACCTTGAAAAGAGACATGACTAAAACACATAATCAAACAGCACTGTGAGCTAATGACAAGCCGTTGTATCATGATGTGTTCCATTTTCTGATTGAGTGTGATCATTTTTACCCAATTATGATGTACAGTTACAGTATTAGCTGTCCAACCTCTGGCATGCTTCCACCTGTCAGTGTAGCCAGCCTGCTGGAGTGTGTCTCATTAAACCAGCACAGGGACCAGAGTCTCAGCCCCAGAGCCCAGTCAGAGAGATGGATGAGAAAAAGAGAGGGATTGCTTAACAAACGGCACTATGACTCCCAAGGGCCCGAAGGAAAGACGATTGAATGATAAAAACGACTATCCATCCACCACTCTTTGTTTCGAAGCTTCTTCCCAGACTGTTCTCTCTTCTTTGCTTCTGCCTGCAGTAGCAGTAATTACTTCTGGAGATACAGGAGATTGAGCCATTAAAGGACTCTGCCTTTTCCTGACATGATAATGCCAATTACTCTCCCCATGCTCCGTCTTTACCCAGCTCAGAGACAATGCTATTAATGAGCCTTGACAAGTCTGTCTTTACCGCTGTCGACGAAAGTCAAGTGTCTGCATTTTACCACCCTGTCTGTGTGGTCCGTGCAAGGTAAAAATAGCATTATAATTGAATGATGTCGGGTGGCTAATTTGCTATTCCTTTGTCCCGTGTAGACCTCTGCCTCTCTCTCGGTCTCTCTCTCTCTCTCTCTCTCTCTCTCTCGCTCTCTCTCTCTGTCTGTCTCTTTCTCTCTCCCCCTTGTCATGTGTAGATAACAAATCTGGAGCTGATTATTGAACGGTGTAGGTTTTATGGCAGTGATTTTAATTGGTCAAACTAGAGCGTATATCTTTAGAAGCAACAGCAAGGCTGTTTAGTCGCTTGTAGAGAGGGCATCATTAATGAGACATTTGATATCATACCGTGTATCATACTGGGTGGTTGTAGTTTAATAAAATAGGGAACTGAAATGTATACTGTATAATGACTGCTAGTGTTGTAATTGCTATAGCGCAGCAATTTGTTGGACCAGAATCAGAATCAGAATAACTTGATTAGCCAAACACATTTACATATACCAGGAATTTGACCTGGTGAAAGACTACCTTCCTGTATCAAAGACCTATGAACAGTATTAAAGTGTTATTTGTTTTACTATTGGGTTGATGGTTGTATCACCTGCCAAGATTTATTATGACATGGTACAGACATGGTCAAATCAATTCAAAGTTTATTGGTCACGAACACAGTTTAGCAGATGTTATAGCTCCTAACAAAGCAGTAAATGACAAAAAGTACACAATTAATAAAAAAGTATAAATCTTGAAATGTCGGAACGAATCCAATTTAACCCAAATAGCACTGTAACAGTAATACACATGCAATGTATACGTATATATGCTGGATGAATTTACACAAAATATACTAAGAATGATATGTACAGCAGTAGATATAGTGCTTTCAGAAAGTATTCATACCTCTTGACTTATTCCACATTTTGTTGTGTTACAGCCTGAATTCAAAATTGATTAAATAGATTTATTTTCTCAAGAATTACATTTTTGTCTCATCAGACCACATAATCTTTTGCCTTATGCTCTGTCTTTCACGTGCCTTTTTGCAAAACGCCAGGTGTGCCGTCATGTGCCTTTTTCTCAGGAGTGGCTTCCGTCTGGCCACTCTCCCATAAAGCCCAGATTGGTGAAGTGCAGTAGAGACTGTTGTCCTTCTGGCAGGTTCTCCCATCTCAGCCAAGGAACTCTGTAGTTCTGTCAGAGTGGTCATTGGGTTGTTGGTCACCGCCCTAACCAAGGTCCTTCTTGCCCGGTTGCTCAATTTGGTCGGATGGCCAGCTCTAGGCAGAGTCTGGATAGTTCCATATTTTTTCAATTTCCCAATGATGGAGACCACTGTGCTCTTGGAAACTTTCAACACATAAAAAAATTTATACCCTTCCCAGATATGTGCCTCATCACAATTATATCTCGGAGATCTATGGACAGGTTTGGATAAGTTCTAATCGTCACAGTATGAACAACGTCCTCTATGCACTTTCTGATGATCCCAGTCACAGAGTCAGTGTAAACGTCGATACTATTCCAAGAGGCGACCCGGAACATTTCCCAGTCCACGTGATCAGTCTTGATGCGTAGATTCCGATTGGTCAGACCAACGTTGAACAGTCCTTTCCTGCTTAAGTTTCTGTCTATAGGCGGGGAGGATTTGCCAAGGGGAGGGCGGGAGAGGGCCTTGTAGCCGTCCCGGAAGGGAGAGTAACAATGGTCAGTGTGTTCTCTCCACGTGTAGCACAGGAGATGTATTGATTGAATTTCAGGAGCATTTCCTCAGATTTCCTTTATTAAAGTCCCCAGTTACAATAAATGTGGCTTCAGGATATGCGGTTTCCAGTTTGCACAAAGTCCAGTGTAATTCCTTGAGAGCTGTTGTGATGTCGGCTTGGGGGGGGAATATACACGGCAGTGACAATAACCAAATAAAATTATCTCGGAAAGGTAATGCAGACTAGTCCCCCACTTCTCCGCCATTGACGTTTTGGTTTAGCACCTGGGATGAATGGGGCTGCCTCGGGAAGTCCATACAAAGGATCTAGGTCAGGGAAGTCGAATTTCTGGTTGAATTTCTTCTGAGTGACCACCAATCTGATGTCCAAAAGTTATTTTCGGCTGTAGGTAATAATACTAGAAACGTTCCGAGCAAATAATGTAAGAAATAACATCTTGTTAGTAGGTGTTGGCCTCTGTAGCTCAGCTGGTAGAGCACGGCGCTTGTAACGCCAAGGTAGTGGGTTCGATCCCCGGGACCACCCATACACAAAAATGTATGCACGCATGACTGTAAGTCGCTTTGGATAAAAGCATCTGCTAAATGGCATATTATTATTATTATTATTACGTGTGTGTAACCCAATGACTGTATATATGAATGGACAAAGCCATTGGTCACGTGACACCATTCATTCCTATGTGAAGACTCAATAGCGCATTGAAGCCAAATTAAGTTAGTTAAGATGACGTCTCAAGGAGACATACCATGTGCAGTTTGAGCTACTCCAGGAAGTGACGTTGCAGGCTAGCTCAGTGCTGCCCCCTCCCATTGAGTAAGTCAAGTTGAAGGCCGACCGGGGTACTGCAGGCTGCCATTAGCTTCTGTGTGCGATTTTAAAATAATTGGTTCAAGGACATACATCTGGTGTATTAAAAGCAATTGATTGTCTTCTAAAAATATATATATATTTACCGGTACACGAAGATTGCCATTTTTCCATTCACTATAATGGGGGATCCTGTTTTCTGCAAACAATGCCTTCAGTACAGAGGTCAGTCTTGAACTTCCGGGGCTTCAATGAAAGGGGACAGTCGTTCTCCCCTGGTGTAACCCAAAATAGACAGTTGTTTTAATACGGTGTCAGTGAAGATTGATGAAAGTGTGGGAGTTGATAATAAACAGCTTTTGTTTTCATTGTGACTACAGGCTGACCTCTATAACATCAATACAACGTGTGCATCCTAAATGGCACCCTTTTCCCTTTTAGTGCACTACTTTTGACCAGGACCCATAGAGCTCTTGTCAAAAGTAGTGCCCTAAATAGGGAATCGGGTGCCATTTGGGAGGAAGACAGCCTTTCTCTGTTCTGCGCAGCATGACTTTCCCCTTTCATTTTAGTGGAAAGGTGACGTTATAAAAATGGCTATAAACCAAACCAAACCCGACCAGAGTTCATTCACTATCCAATTACCCCAGCAACTGACCGCATAAAAGCTTGGACATACTTGTGAAATGAAAACAACCACATCTCTGATACTATAGTTCAGTTTGTAATGTGTTTTATGTAGGTCTGTGTTTTACTGATATCTGCAGGGAATGGCGTAAGCACATAGTTGACTGTGTGTTTCTGTATGCTTGATATGCAAACATTGTATGGATTTCAAATTAATTGTGTCATATATGTACACATCTGTATACTGATCTACTGTACATACTATATCCACCAAATTTTCAAATGTTGCTATGGACACAGTCAAACAAAGGGGAAGTGATGACTTCCGCTTTACTTCCCTACTGCAGCGTGCTGGTGGCAAACTTGCCAGAGTAAATTATTTGATGGAGTCATTTTATAGGGTATTAAAGTCAAGTAAATTAAGTGTAATTTTATATTTATTTCATTCAAGTTCGCTAATGTTAGCTAGTCCTACCTTTACAGCATGTCATTGTCTCGTTGCTCAAGTGGTTTGCAAGTGATTTCCATTTTTCGAATGGTTGTCATTTCCTTTGGGTCTGTCTGTCCTGTGCAACTATTTGCAATGCATCAGTGCAACAACGTTATCATAACCAGGCAAAAGTGATCACACCAATGCACTTTCTCTCCTCAACTTTCTCCTGCATGCATTTTCTATGCTGTAGGCCTGTTTTACATTCAGCAATTAGCAAGAGCAAGCCTGCTTCTTTCCCCACACAGGCTATTAGGCTTAATATAATTTTTTTTATCTAAATAAATGTCCTTTAGCTTTTGTAGCCAATAGCTTTTCCTGGGATTTCATGAGAAGGGGAATGGCTTATTATGATAGGCTTGAGTAGCCTATAGCCTATTGAGCATGGGAAGAGCTGGAAGAGAGAGGCTAATGATGTGTAGCCGAAGCAAGAAGCTAAATGTTAGCTAGATATTTGGCCATTCATTAGCTAAATATTAGGGCTATAGGCTTAATATTTACCTGCCAAAGTTTTTTTGTTTTGTTTTTTTGTGTGTTTTTTTTACAGATTATGAAATGGCAGATCTGTGTGCGTTTCTCCAGGCTGCGCTCTGTGGTCCCCGGGCACGCAAAGCTCCACTATTGATTAGGCCCAGGCCTATGTTTTTAGACAAGAACATTATTATACCTGGGCTACAACAACACAGTGCAATGAGTACACAATTATCGTCCATAGGCTGTAAACTGCAGTGATGTAGGCTAATTTGAATAACCGCTCAAATGTCCTGTTTTGTTTCATGCCGAAATAACTGCATAGGCCTACAGCCTAGGCCTGATTATGCAATCATTTGGATCAGTTTGGGTCTTTTCTCGACGTTTAGAAAGTACCAGAAAGGTACCACTCATATGGTGTATTTTGTCAGTGTGTAGCCTATCAGTGTTAAGATAGGCCTACTATAGGAAAAGATGGGCTTCTCCTTTCCAACTCCCTGCCCGTTCTTAATTCTGTAGCCTATTTTACATTCAGCAAGCAAGAGCAAGCGTGCATCTCTCCTCCAACAGGCTAATGGTAGGTTAAAGAAAATAAGTCAAAATAAGTGTCCAGCAAGCTTTTGTAGTCTGGCTTTTCCTGGGACTCTACAAGATTTAAGAGAAATAGCCATGGCAGCGGCGTAATTGCACAACAGAACATTGAAGACAGACAGGCTGGAGATGTAGCCTATAGCCTAAGTTAGAAGTGTATGCATATTAGGCCATAATTCATAAGCTCAATGTTAGGCTCATTACTGCAGTGAATATATCCAGTCAATTTACACAGCGAAAGATACACTACATGACCAAAAGTATGTGGACACCAACTCATCGAACATCTCATTCCAAAATCATGGGTATTAATATGGAGTTGGTCCCCCCTTTGCTGTTATAACAGCCTCCACTCCTCCAGGAAGGCTTTCCACTAGATGTTGGAAAATGTATGCAGGGACTTGCTTCCATTCAGCCATGAGCATTAGTGAGGTTGGGGACTGATGTTGGGTGATTAGGCCTGGCTCGCAGTCGGCGTTTCAATTCATCCTAAAGGTGTTCGATGGGGTTGAGGTCAGGGCTCTGTGCAGGCCAGTCAAGTTCTTCCACAACGATCTCGACAAACCATTTCGCTATGTGCACGGGGGCATTGTCATGCTGAAACAGGAATGGGCCTTCCCCAAACTGTTGCAACAAAGCTGGACGCAAAGAATCATCTAGAATGTAATTATATGCTCTAGCATTAAGATTTCCCTTCACTGGAATTAAGGGGCCTAGCCCGAACCATGAAAAACAGCCCCAGACCATTATTCCTTCTCCACCACACTTTACAGTTGGCACTATGCATTTGGGCAGGTAGCGTTTTCCTGGCATCCACCAAACCCAGATTCGTCCGTCGGACTACCAGATGGTGAAGCTTGATTCATCGCTCCAGAAAACGCGTTTCCACTGCTCCAGAGTCCAATGGCGGCGAGTATTACACCACTCCAGCCGATGCTTGGCATTGCGCATGGTGATCTTAGGCTTGTGTGCGGCTGCTCGGCCATGGAAACCCATTTCATGAAGCTCCCGACGAACAGTTATTGTGCTGACGCTGCTTCCAGAGGCAGTTTGGAACTCGGAAGTGAGTGTTGCAACCGAGGACAGACGATTTTTACGCGCTACGCTTCGGCACTCGCCGGTCCCGTTCTGTGAGCTTGTGTGGCCTACCACTTCGCAGGTGAGCCGTTGTTGCTCCTAGACGTTTCCACACTATGTGCGCTCCCTCTCAGTCCCTGGGTACACAGCTCAAAAACCTACCCTATTGTTTCAGTTTTTGTGAGACAGGAAATGTATCCTACCTAGGCTACAACAACACAATGTAATGTAAATTGTTATTATCATTTTTAAGTGAGTAAAAACTCTAGTCTCAGTAGGCTGTAAACTGCAGTGAATAGTCGGGTCATTTGAATAACTGCTCAAAAGCCTGGCGTTTTGAATGCATATTCATTTAGAAATAACTGCATCTAGCCTGCCTGATTGGACAACTATTTGGATTAGTTATGGGTTTTTTCTCTGCAGTTTAGCCTACAAGGTCCAGGCACATTAGCAGGCCAGTAATATGGTGTATTTTGTCAAGATGTATTGTCTAACAGAAACATGCTAATGCAGGGATTTCTAGTGGAACGTATACAGTACCAGCCAAAAGTTTGGACACAGCTACTCATTCAACGGTTTTTATTTTCTTTTTACTATTTTTTACATTGTAGAATAATAGTGAAGACATCACAACTATGAAATAACACATATGGAATCATGTAGTAACCAAAAAAGTGTTAAACAAATCGAAATATATTTATATTTGAGATTCTTCAAATAGCCACCCTTTGCCTTGATGACAGCTGTTGTGGAAAATAATCACTATACTTTATTAAAAATCAAAGTTCTTCCAGAGTTTTTGTAGAATCAAGATTTGACTTTATTTACAATTCAAACAAAGCCGTGCTGATCTGCAGAGTAGCCCATTTTCTCTCTCTCTCTCTCCTCCCCCTCTATATAGTCTAATTCACACACATCCTAGCTTAAAATCCCTGCCTCTTCAGTTTCCCGCTCTCTATCACTCTGCCCACTTCCTTTGTCTATGATTTACATTTTACATTTTTACATTTTAGTCATTTAGCAGACGCTCTTATCCAGAGCGACTTACAGGAGCAATTAGGGTTAAGTGCCTTGCTCAAGGGCACATTTACGTCATTTAGCAGACGCTCTTATCCAGAGCGACTACAAATTGGTGCATTCACCCTATAGCCAGTGGGATAACCACTTTACAATTATACTTTTTTTTTTTTTTTGGGGGGTAGAAGGATTACTTTATCCTATCCCAGGTGTTCCTTAAAGAGGTGGGGGTTTCAAATGTCTCCGGAAGGTGGTGAGTGACTCCGCTGTCCTGGCGTCGTGAGGGAGCTTGTTCCACCATTGGGGTGCCAGAGCAGCGAACAGCTTTGACTGGGCTGAGCGGGAACTATGCTTCCGCAGAGGAAGGGAGCCAGCAGGCCAGAGGTGGATGAACGCAATGCCCTCGCCTGGGTGTAGGGACTGATCAGAGCCTGAAGGTACGGAGGTGCCGTTCCCCTCACTGCTCCATAGGCAAGCACCATGGTCTTGTAACGGATGCGAGCTTCAACTGGAAGCCAGTGGAGTGTGCGGAGGAGGGGGTGACGTGAGAGAACTTGGGAAGGTTGAACACCAGACGGGCTGCGGCATTCTGGATGAGTTGTAGGGGTTTAATGGCACAGGCAGGGAGCCCAGCCAACAGCGAGTTGCAGTAATCCAGACGGGAGATGACAAGTGCCTGGATTAGGACCTGTGCCGCTTCCTGTGTAAGGCAGGGTCGTACTCTCCGAATGTTGTAGAGCATGAACCTGCAGGATCGGGTCACCGCCTTGATGTTGGCGGAGAACGACAGGGTGTTGTCCAGGGTCACGCCAAGGCTCTTCGCACTCTGGGAGGAGGACACAACGGAGTTGTCAACCGTGATGGCGAGATCATGGAACGGGCAGTCCTTCCCCGGGAGGAAGAGCAGCTCCGTCTTGCCAGGGTTCAGCTTGAGGTGGTGATCCGTCATCCATACTGATATGTCGGCCAGACATGCAGAGATGCGATTCGCCACCTGGTTATCAGAAGGGGGAAAGGAGAAGATTAGTTGTGTATCGTCAGCGTAGCAATGATAGGAGAGGCCATGTGAGGATATGACAGAGCCAAGTGACTTGGTGTATAGGGAGAAAAGGAGAGGGCCTAGAACTGAGCCCTGGGGGACACCAGTGGTGAGAGCACGTGGTGCGGAGACAGCTTCTCGCCATGCCACTTGGTAGGAGCGACCGGTCAGGTAGGACGCAATCCAGGAGTGAGCCGCGCCGGAGATGCCCAGCTCGGAGAGGGTGGAGAGGAGGATCTGATGGTTCACTGTATCAAAGGCAGCAGACAGGTCTAGAAGGACAAGAGCAGAGGAGAGAGAGCTTTAGCAGTGCGGAGAGCCTCCGTGACACAGAGAAGAGCAGTCTCAGTTGAATGACCAGTCCTGAAACCTGACTGGTTTGGATCAAGAAGGTCATTCTGAGAGAG
This sequence comes from Coregonus clupeaformis, assembly GCF_020615455.1. NCBI lineage: Eukaryota > Metazoa > Chordata > Actinopteri > Salmoniformes > Salmonidae > Coregonus > Coregonus clupeaformis. Next base: position 19,043,337 of record NC_059198.1, on the reverse strand, counting down.
ATAGCAAGAGAGTTGGCTAAAGACGGCACGCTCAATAGTTTTGGAAAGAAAAGAAAGAAGGGATACTGGTCTGTAGTTGTTGACATCAGTGGGATCGAGTGTTGGTTTTTTGAGAAGGGGTGCAACTCTCGCTCTCTTGAAGACGGAAGGGACATGGCCAGCGGTCAAGGATGAGTTGATCAGCGAGGTGAGGTAGGGGAGAAGGTCACCGGAGATGGTCTGGAGAAGAGAGGAGGGGATGGGGTCAAGCGGGCAGGTTGTTGGGCGGCCTGCAGTCACTAGTCGCAAGATTTTATCTGGAGAGAGAGGGGAGAAAGAAGTCAAAGCATAGGGTAGGGCAGTGTGAGCAGGACCAGCAGTGTCATTAGACTTAACAAACGAGGATCGGATGTCGTCAACCTTCTTTTTCAAAGTGGTTGACAAAGTCATCCACAGAGAGGGAGGGGGGGAGGATTCAGCAGTGAGGAGAATGTGGCAAAAGAGCTTCCTAGGGTTAGAGGCAGATGCTTGGAATTTAGAGTGGTAGAAAGTGGCCTTAGCAGCAGAAACAGATGAAGAAAATGTAGAGAGGAGGGAGTGAAAAGATGCCAGGTCGGCAGGGAGTTTAGTTTTCTTCCATTTCCGCTCAGCTGCCCGGAGCTCTGTTCTGTGAGCTCGCAATGAGTCATCAAGCCACAGAGCTGGAGGGGAGGACCGAGCCGGCCGGGAGGATAGGGGACACAGGGAGTCAAAGGATGCAGAAAGGGAGGAGAGGAGGGTTGAGGAGGCAGAATCAGGAGATTGGAGGGAGAAGGATTGAGCAGAGGGAAGAGATGATAGGATGGAAGAGGAGAGAGTAGTGGAAGAGAGAGAGCGAAGGTTGCGGCGGCGCGTTACCATCTGTGTAGGGGCAGAGTGAGTAGTGTTGGAGGAGAGCGAGAGAGAAAAGGATACAAAGTAGTGGTCGGAGACATGGAGGGGAGTTGCAGTGAGATTAGTAGAAGAGCAACATCTAGTAAAGATGAAGTCAAGCGTATTGCCTGCCTTGTGAGTGGGGGGGGATGGTGAGAGGGTGAGGTCAAAAGAGGAGAGGAGTGGAAAGAAGGAGGCAGAGAGAAATGAGTCAAATGTAGACGTGGGGAGGTTGAAATCCCCCAAGACTGTGAAGGGTGAGCCATCCTCAGGAAAGGAACTTATCAAGGCGTCAAGCTCATTGATGAACTCTCCAAGGGAACCTGGAGGGCGATAGATGACAAGGATATTAAGCTTAAATGGGCTAGTGACTGTGACAGCATGGAATTCAAATGAGGAGATAGACAGATAATAATGAACAGCGCCGGAGAAGATGGCTGCCGTTTTACAGCCCTCTAACCAATTGTACTATTATGTGTGTTTTTCCGCGTTATTTGTAATTTATTTTGTACATAATGTTTATGCCATCGTCTCTTATAACCAAAAAGAGCTTCTGGATATCAGGACAGCGATTACTCACCTCGCATTGGACGAAGACTTTTTCTTCAACGAGTCGGACGCGAAGGATATTCTACAGACACCCGGCAAGGCCCAGATCCCCGTCATTCGCCTGAGGAAGAGACGGAGATATCGTGGACGTAGGTCGGGGTGCCTTGTAAGGATCCGACGGCGAGCGAGTAAACTGCCTCTCCCATCAATACTATTAGCCAACGTTCAATCTTTTGAGAATAAAATTGACGATTTAAGATTACGGTTATCCTACCAACGGGACATTAAAAACTGTAATATCTTATGTTTCACGGAGTCGTGGCTGAACGACAACAATGATACCATTCAGCTAGCAGGCTACACGCTACATCGGCAGGACAGAACGGCTGGCTCCGGTAAGACAAAGGGTGGCGGTCTCTGTATATTTGTAAACAACAGCTGGTGTACAAAATCAAATACTAAGGAAGTCTCGAGGTTTTGCTCGCCTGAGGTAGAGTATCTTATGATAAGCTGTAGACCACACTATTTACCAAGAGAGTTTTCAGCTATATTTTTCATAGCTGTCTATTTACCACCACAAACCAATGCTGGCATTAAGATTGCACTGAATGAGTTGTACAAGGCCATTAATCAACAGGAAAACGCTCATCCAGATGCAGCGCTCCTAGTGGCCGGGGACTTTAATGCAGGGAAACTTAAATCCGTTCTACCTAATTTCTACCAGCATGTCAAATGTGCAACCAGAGGGAAAAAAACTCTAGACCACCTTTACTCCACACACAGAGACGCATACAAAGCTCTCCCTCGCCCTCCATTTGGCAAATCTGACCATAACTCTATCCTCCTGATTCCTGCTTATAAGCAAAAACTGAAGCAGGAAGCACCAGTGATTCGGTTAATAAAAAAGTGGTCAGATGACGCAGATGCCAAGCTACAGGACTGTTTTGCTAGCACAGACTGGAACATGTTCCGGGATTCTTCAGACAGCATTGAGGAGTACACCACATCAGTCACTGGCTTCATCAATAAGTGCATCGATGATGTCGTCCCCACAGTGACCGTACGTACATACCCCAACCAGAAGCCATGGATTACAGGCAACATCCGCACTGAGCTAAAGGGTAGAGCTGCCGCTTTCAAGGAACGGGACTCTAACCCGGAAGCTTATAAGAAATCCCGCTATGACCTCCGACGAACCATCAAACAGGCAAAGAGTCAATACAGGTCTAAGATTGAATCATACTACACTGGCTCTGACGCTCGTCGGATGTGGCAGGGCTTGAAAACTATTACAGACTACAAAGGGAAGCACAGCCGCGAGCTGCCCAGTGACACAAGCCTACCAGACGAGCTAAACCACTTCTATGCTCGCTTCGAGGCAAGCAACACTGAAGCATGCATGAGAGCACCAGCTGTTCCGGACGACTATGTGATCACGCTCTCCGTAGCCGATGTGAGTAAGACTTTTAAGCAAGTCAACATTCACAAGGCCGCTGGGCCAGACGGATTACCAGGGCGTGTACTCCGAGCATGTGCTGACCAACTGGCAAGTGTCTTCACTGACATTTTCAACATGTCCCTGACCGAGTCTGTAATACCAACATGTTTCAAGCAGACCACCATAGTCCCCGTGCCCAAGAACTCTAAGATAACCTGCCTAAATGACTACCGACCCGTGGCACTGACGTCTGTAGCCATGAAGTGCTTTGAAAGACTGGTCATGGCTCACATCAACAGCATAATCCCAGAAACCCTAGACCCACTCCAATTTGCATACCGCCCCAACAGATCCACAGATGATGCAATCTCTATCGCACTCCACACTGCCCTTTCCCACCTGGACAAGAGGAACACCTACGTGAGAATGCTATTCATTGACTACAGCTCAGCATTCAACACCATAGTGCCCTCTAAGCTCATCACTAAGCTAAGGATCCTGGGACTAAACACCTCCCTCTGCAACTGGATCCTGGACTTCCTGACGGGCCGCCCCCAGGTGGTAAGGGTAGGTAACAACACATCTGCCACACTGATCCTCAACACGGGGGCCCCTCAGGGGTGCGTGCTCAGTCCCCTCCTGTACTCTCTGTTCACCCATGACTGCATGGCCAGGCACGACTCCAACACCATCATTAAGTTTGCCGACGACACAACAGTGGTAGGCCTGATCACCGACAACGATGAGACAGCCTATAGGGAGGAGGTCAGAGATCTGGCCGTGTGGTGCCAGGACAACAACCTCTCCCTCAACGTGACCAAGACAAAGGAGATGATTGTGGACTACAGGAAAAAAAAGAGGACTGAGCACGCCCCCATTCTCATCGACGGGGCTGTAGTGGAACAGGTTGAGAGCTTCAAGTTCCTTGGTGTCCACATCACCAACGAACTATCATGGTCCAAGCACACCAAGACAGTCGCGAAGAGGGCACGACAAAGCCTATTCCCCCTCAGGAGACTAAAAAGATTTGGCATGGGTCCTCAGATCCTCAAAAAATTCTACAGCTGCACCATCGAGAGCATCCTGACTGGTTGCATCACCGCCTGGTATGGCAACTGCTTGGCCTCTGACCGCAAGGCACTACAGAGGGTAGTGCGTACGGCCCAGTACATCACTGGGGCAAAGCTCCCTGCCATCCAAGACCTCTATACCAGGCGGTGTCAGAGGAAGGCCCTCAAAATTGTCAAAGACTCCAGCCACCCTAGTCATAGACTGTTCTCTCTGCTACCGCACGGCAAGCGGTACCGGAGTGCCAAGTCTAGGTCCAAAAGACTTCTCAACAGCTTCTACCCACAAGCCATAAGACTCCTGAACAGCTAATCATGGCTACCCGGACTATTTGCACTGCCCCCACCCCATCCTTTTTACGCTGCTGCTACTCTGTTAAGTATTTATGCATAGTCACTTTAACTCTACCCACATGTACATATTACCTCAACTACCTCAACTAGCCGGTGCCCCCCGCACATTGACTCTGCACCGTTACCCCCCTGTATATATAGCCTCCCTACTGTCACTTTATTTTACTTCTGCTCTTTGTTTTTCTCAACACTTTTTTTTTTTTTTTTTTTTTGTTGTTGTTTTATTCTTACTTTTTTGTTTAAAATAAACGCACTGTTGGTTAAGGGCTGTAAGTAAGCATTTCACTGTAATGTCTGCACTTGTTGTATTCGGCGCATGTGACCAATAAAATTTGATTTGATTTGATTTGATTTGATTTGATTTGAGATGGGTTAGGGGAAAAATTGAGAATGACCACTTGGGAGAGATAAGGATTCCTGTGCCACCACCCCTCTGACCAGATGCACTCGGGGTATGCGAGAACACATGGTCAGACGAGGAGAGAGCAGTAGGAGTAGCAGTGTTTTCAGTGGTAATCCATGTTTCCGTCAGTGCCAGGAAGTCGAGGGACTGGAGGGTGGCATAGGCTGGGATGAAGTCAGCCTTGTTGGCGGCAGAACGGCAGTTCCAGAGGCTGCCTGAGACCTGGAACTCCAGGTGTGTGGTGCGTGCAGGGACCACCAGGTTAGAGAGGCAGCAGCCACGCGGTGTGAGGCGTTTGTGTAGCCTGTGCGGAGAGGAGAGAACAGGGATAGGCAGAGGCATAGTTGACAGGCTGCAGCAGATGGCTACAATAATGCAGAGGAGATCGGGATGAAATGAACTAAACATCAGGGAAAGGAGAGAGCAGGCCTCCCTCACCAAAAAAAAAAAAAATATATATAACTCTCCCAACTTCCACCTCAGAAACTATAATTGTTTCACTGAACCACCCGAGTAAAACTCTCCCAACTTCCACTTTAGAAATTAGAATTGTTGTAAACTACAGCAGACTGTTATCAGTAGCTGTAATTAAGTACAGCAGCTACCAACCACCTAACGTTAATGCCTCGGATGAGGTTAGAAAAACAGCTGAATGGTAGCAGCTAGCTGGCTCAATCACAGGTACTCTTAAGCATGAAATAACATTGGAAACAATTAACCATAGTTGCAAAAAGTTACCAGTAGCTACCCGCTAGCTAGCTAGCTTTGTTGGTCCAAGTAGTGGGTAGGCTAGCCTCGTGCTTCGCCGGAGTCCGCCGAATACAGTCCTTACCTACAATAATTACCTACAATAACCTTCAATAACTACCTGAGTAAGCTACCTATAATACCAAACTACAATACCTACCTACAATCTAAATACATGGTTTAAGCTTAACTCAACACCATATAAGAAGCCAAGCTTACCTTTCATAACGCAGCAACGATTAAACGTTGGGTAGCTAGCACAAAGATATTGTATTTAGCTACCACAGCCTGCTGGTAGTGTTGGCTGGCTAGCAATGGCTACTGTGTTGACTTTGTTTGAAAAACGGCGTCGCTGCGAACGAATGTAGCTGGCTAAAAGGATATTGTTTTTATGATGTTTGTTTTTTATGATGGCGGCTAAATTCAAATTTTAATCAGTTCAGAATCAATAGTAATACAATCAATCAATCCCTTATCTTGCAAAAACACTCATGTTTAGTTTATAACTCTGTTCAACCCCAGCTCTCCTGAGCTTGACCTGAAGATTGATTGTTGGACATGACAGGTTCACACTTAATCTTTCAAACACACTCCTCTTCCCCTCCCACCATGCTGTAATGACTCATGACTAGTCTAAACGCTGTTCAACTTTGGCTCCGCTCTCAGAACCTTTGTTTGAGGAGAGATGCATTAGGCCACAGTCTGGTTTCAGTCTCTGATAAGGTAGGACAGCCATGGATTTAAGTAAGAGCAAGCAATTCAACCCTAGGTCAGATTCCCACTTCACCCACACACACACAGTGAAATTACCCAATTAAGTTCTTGCCTAGCAACAGAGAATTCTAACTATATGTTCGTGATTAACTCAGTTTTATCTCATAGTCCACTAAAAAATCTCCCTCACAGCTTTGCACACTCTTAGCATTCTCTCAACCAGCTTCACCTGGAATGCTTTTTAGAATTCAAGGCGCACTTAACCAGCATGGCTACCACAGCATTCTGCAGCGATAGGATAATTCATAGTTTTGATGTCTTCACTATTATTCTACAATGTAAAAAATAGTAAAAATAAAGAATAACCCTTGAATGAGTAGGTGTGTCCAAACTTTTGACTGGTAGTGTATTAATTATTATAATGCACGAGCGTGGAGGAAGTTGTATCCATATTTTCCGCGTTTGGCTTTCGTGTTTTAAAAGCGTTAGAAAATGAGGTGGATACAAGCCTACTATGGTACAGATGTCTATGGTACAACTGTAAACTGTTCTCCAAGCTCAACTACAACGATCATAAACATCACTCAGACTGCACAAATAACCAAACACCCCTAATCCAGACTGTACCAATAACCAAACACCCCTAATCCTTGGGCCTCACCAGAAAAATAACACCCACAGCCAAGGAAACATGACCGTAATTGAGGCAAATGCGATGAACACAACTTAAATCTTGTTTCTTTATAAATCCATGGGTAAGGTAAGGTCACAAGTCTGCGAACTAAAACCTAATGACACAAACAAAATGTAAAGAATAGATTGAGATTTGTACAAACCTGTTGTAACTTGAATGGTCACAGTTAAATGTTTACAGTTAATTTCACTGAGATTATCTACAGATATTATTTACAGAAGTGATAGCAAGGAAGGTTTTCTGAATTAATCCAACAAGTGATTAGCAATGCTAGCTACCTTTTATTTTATTTTTCTGCACAATCCATAGTGGTCAAATGTAACGTGAATGATTTAATTTAATGTTCATCCGAGGACAGTATTTGCTCAGGAGGTGTGCTTGACAGAAAAGTAATTTAGGACAAACAAGTGAGTATTTTTCATCATTACTCCCTCCCTCCTTGTAGCAACGAGCATTCCCTGCCACCTGAGGATTTCTCATTTTCAGCCGTAAATCAACTTGTCACTTAAATCTCACTGGATTGATGGCTTTCATTTTACTGTAGCGACTCTTTCTTACTCTTGCTTGTGCCATTCATTTAATGATACCACTGCGTAAACGTTTGTAATGACCTGTCAAACACAATCCAGTAATGGCTCAAATGGGCTCAATGAAATACAATGGTTTTCCATTGCATCTAGATGTGACACATGAGCCCCTGACAACAGCCTGTCACCTACTGTACACTTACTGGGGAACAAGATAGCCATGATATACTATCAGATACCTAGGATGTCCTTATGATATAGGCTACTGTATTTCTGTTGAAATTAAATGTATATCATATTCAGTTGGTACAGTAATTGGTATGATACTTTTTCTGATTAGGTAAAACGTCAAACTGCTTTTCACAGCATTGGGAAATAAGAATTGGGCAGAGCGGTATCCTCATCTTCCCACTATTTGACACCAGTCTCAATGACATGAATATGGTGCTATAGAGTATAGGCTTCTTTCTTCCAAGGAGTGGAGAAAGACACTCAGCAGAAATGCTTGTGTGGCCATAAAACCTCTCTCTAACTCTTCTAATGTCTTCTAACATGGCTGTGTTTTAATTTGCCAGCGTGCACTCCGGGTTGTTAAGGTGATCTGTGCGCCTGTTTGAGACTCTTGATTCCTAATTAGGCTATAATTTTGGCCCTGAGTAGTTGATATTTAATTAAATAAAATGAAGCATTAACCATGTCAATTATGCACACTCATATGCATACTTATTCAATCACATAGTAAAACTGCTTTGATTATGAGAGACGCTGCAGCTTTTTATGTCCGTACAGTCCAATTACCCACAATGCTGAGGGAAATGGGGACGACACCCTCTGACCTCGGAACTCTGTGTAAAGTTCAACATATTTGCTGACCTTAGCCATGTACAATCATGTACTTTCAGCCAAAGAAAAAATAAAACTGAGAGCAATCTGATTTCCATAGTAAAGTTACTTCATTCTTTCACTGTTCGGTGTCATCTTGTTCATTCATCTTCGTTCACTGATCATCTTCATGGTTATCAATCTTTTTTGATGACACTGTGTCTGTCGTGTTGACCCTGTGTGACCTCCCTGTGTGTCTCTGTCTGTATGTGTGTGTGCTGCTAGCTGATACCTCGGTGAAACCTCAGGGTGTCAGCAGAGAACAGTTTGCTGCATCAACATACCAGGCAGGTGGAGCTCTGATTTCCACTAAGCACCACACATCGCCTGGAACTAAAACACTCTCATCCTCTGGAGTCCACCCCCAAGGGGATTGATGAGATACAGAAAATATAATCGACTTCGGGCCCAGTTGTGTAAGCAGTCTAAGCTCTAAGCCGCAGTCTCAGCAGCGACGGCATGGCTTTATTAAGGTGTTTCCAGTTGACTGGACAGATTGGTGTTTTCCAGAGTAACCTTGCCCACCTGGCTGTGTAATGTGTGAAACGTAGCTCATGGGTGCACCCCAAATGGCACCCTATTCCCTATTTAGTGCGCTACCTTTGACCAGGTAGGTAGTGCACTATATTGGGAATAGGAAGCCATTAGGGATGAAGGCCATAGCTTTTTAAAAGAGCTGACACTGCCAACCTCTCCTATTCCCCAGGTCACTTTGGAAAGGTAATCATCATCCCCTTGCTTTTTAGCTGTGCTCAGCTGAGTTCAAGTGAAGGGGAGCAATACAGTCTGTTTCTGAAATGGTGTGCTATACTTTGAGTAGGGTGCCATTTGGGAAACAGACCTATTGTAGTTGCTAAGCCCTTGCTTATTATACCAGACAGATGCTGTATACGAGATATGATATTGGCTTTTTCCGATACAGGCTATTCTGAGGCTATCAAGACAAGGGCTTGGAACAGACTGAGAACAAAAGTGTAGGGTTTTATTTTGATCATGTAACAAGGAACAGGCTGACCACGGCTGGGATTACTGCCTTCCACTGGCCAAATGTCAAGCAGCGGATCTCTTCTGTTCTCCTGTGTTCACAGGGTTCAGCCAAAGATACACTACACTACACACTGTAATGACAGAGCGTATCTCTCTTTCTCTCGCTCTCGCTCTCTCCACCTCTTCATCCTTTCCCCCTCTTTCTTTCTTTCTTTCTTTCTTTCTCTCTCTCTCTCTCTCTCTCTCTCTCTCTCTCTCTCTCTCTCTCTCTCTCTCTCTCTCTCTCTCTCTCTCTCTCTCTCTCTCTCTCTCTCTCTCTCTCTCTGTCGCTCTCGCTCTCTACGTAAAAACCACATTAATTTCACATGATTTTATGTGAAGTAAATGTTTATAACATAGACCCCTTTATGGAAAGATGAGACTCTCACGAGCCTGACGGTGTTCTCAGTTTTGCTAGGATGCTCACAAGTCTGAAGGTCCCCCGGGACCAGTTGAAAAAATGAATGTAAGTATATATGGAGACTGTTTAATGCCAAAAATATGGGGTTAAATACATGTTAAAAAAAACTAACAAATGTTTCCTGATCTTTCTTATATCTCTCAGATATAGGAGAGACAGTTCCAAACAAATAATTCCATATAGCTTATAAGAAAAAACTGATAAGCACACTAGACTACATACAGTGATGCCCAAGACCATCTTATAGTAAGTTGAGACAATATTCCTTCCCCCTCCCACCAATGCGATCTAGACTCTATTACCCCCAAGTGACTGTACCCCTCTAGGAAGTAATGACAGAATTAGCCAATGCCAATGAGATACAGGAAGTAACGACAGACTTAGCCAATGCCAATGAGATACATGGACACTGAAAATACAATATAACAGAGGAAAAATAGTATGCAAGTCAATCAAATCAAAAAATCGAATCAAATGTATTTATAAAGCCCTTTTTACATCAGCAGATGTCACAAAGTGCTTATACAGAAACTCAGCCTAAAACCCCAAACAGCAAGCAATGCAGATGTAAAAACATGGTGGCTAGGATAAACTCCCTAGAAATGCAGGAACCTAGGAAGTAACCTAGAGAGGAATCAGGCTCTGAGGGTGGCCAGTCCTCTTCTGGCTGTGCCGGGTAGAGATTATAAGAGGCCAGATCATTCTTCAAGATGTTCAAACGTTCATAGATGACCAGCAGGGTCAAATAATAATCCCAGTGTTTGTAGAGGGTGCAACAGGTCAGCACCTCAGGAGTAAATGTCAGTTGGCTTTTCATAGTCGAGCATTCAGAGGTCGAGACAGCAGGTGCGGTAGAGAGAGAAAGAGGGAGAGAGAGGGTCGAAAACCGCAGGTCCGGGACAAGGTAGCACGTCCGGTGAACAGGTCAGGGTTCAATCGCCACAGGCAGAATAGTTGAAACTGGAGCAGCAGCATGACAAGGTAGCACGTCTGGTGAACAGGTCAGGGTTATACTTTTGACTCATCTGTCCATAGAACATTTTTATGCCTGACGAAAACCAAACACTGCATTCTACAGTAAGAACCCCATGCCAACGGTCAAGCATGGTGGTGGTCGTGTGATGGTTTGGGGATGCTTTGCTGCCTTAGGACCTGGACGACTTGCCTTAATAGAAGGAACCATGAATACTGCTCTGTATCAGAGAATTCTACAGGAGAATGTCAGGCCATCTGTCTGAGCTGAAGCTGAAGCGCAGCTGGGTCATGCAGCAAGACAATGATCCAAAACACAATCAAGTCTACATGAAAATAGTTAAAAAGCAACACATTTGAAGTTTTGGAATGGCCTAGTCAAAGTCCAGACCTAATCCCAATTGAGATGTTGTGGCAGGACTTGAAACAAGCAGTTCATGCTTGAAAACCCACAAATTTCGCTGAGTTAATGCAGTTCTGCATACAAGAGTGGGCCAGAATTCCTCCACAGGGATGTGAGAGACTGATCAACAACTACAGGAAGTATTTGGTTGCAGTCATTGTAGCTAAAGGTGGCACAACCAGTTATTGAGTGAAAGGGGGCAATTAATTTTTCACAAAGGGGAATTGGGTGTTGCATAACTGTTCATTAAATAAAATAAGTATCTAATATTAGGTTTTGGTTGAAGATCTGATAACATTCAGTATCAAAAATATGCAACAACAGAGAAAATCATAAAGGGCGCAAATACTTTTTCACGACACTGTACAAATAATACATTATCTGATGAAATTGCTTTAGAAAGGGGCACAAGACTGGGATGTATTCTCCTGTTTGCACTGGCAATTGAACCGCTTGCAGAAATAATTTGACAGGACCCAAACAGATATTGGTAAACATTAATATAAACCAAACTAATTGGTCCACATGGAAAACTAAAGGCATATAAACTGTAAATGACTTGGTAATAGGAAATACATTTATTTCCATGACAGCTTTAAAAAACAGTTTTGGATTGACCGATGTAGATATTTTCAAATACATCCAACTTAAAAGGTTTATATCACAGAATTTCAATTTGAAATCTTTTGGAAATCAGAGCGATCTTGAAAGAATCCAATTTGAGTCAGAAAATGTTATTTATATAATAATAATAATATGCCATTTAGCAGACGCTTTTATCCAAAGCGACTTACAGTCATGCGTGCATAATTTTTTTTTTTTGTGTATGGGTGGTCCCGGGGATCGAACCCACTACCTTGGCGTTACAAGCGCCGTGCTCTACCAGCTGAGCTACAGAGGACCACAATATATAATAGGTAAGCTATACAAAACCTTGCAGAGAGCCTATCCAACTGACAACCTTAGAAAAAATATAAACTATTGGAACCAAGATTAAAAAAAATATCTACCCAAGACATGGCATATAAGGGTGCAGTGAGATACCTGATGGGTTGGACAATACTTTTCTCATCAATCATTTTAAAAGAACGTATACTTAAAAATTGGAATTCAGCCAATCTTTTGTCATTCACACAATGGAAAGGCCAAATGCTTTACTATCTAAAAATGTAAAGTGCATGGACAACGGAGAAAAACAAAATTGTGCAGTTTGGAGGCCATGTGGCGGAAAGTGATACAGGCACTGGAGATAGGGGTGAGGGCTAGTGGGTCTGGACAGGTGTGATGTAGTTAATGTCTGTATGATGTTGTCATTTGTATGTGTATGTTTTGTATTGTTGATAAAATATCAAATAAAATCTTATAAAAAATAAAAGCACTGTGTGTCTATCATAACGAAGTGTTCCAAAAACACGTTTTCACATGATCCCACTTGTGAAATCATGTTTTTTTTTGTAAGGTTCTCTCTCTCTCTCTCTCTTACTGTTTCTCTCTCTTTTTCTCCATCCTTTTCTCCCCCTATTGGTTATTAGTGTTATCCATGGCTGCTGAGCTAAGAGTGGAGAGAGATGAGAAGAGCAAAGCTGGCCCAGTCCAGTCAGTCTGAGTGAGTGGTGTAGGAGACAGAGACAGGGTCCCAAGTGGCACCCAATTTCCTTTATAGTGCACTACATAGGGAATAGGATGCCATTTGGGATGCACACAGACAGTAACCAGGCTCTCCCTGTCTGAATCATCAATCCCCACCATGTGTCAGTCTCTTACATCTGGACAGGACACACACTACTCAGTTACTCTCCAACTGCCATTCATCCATCCACCCATGCAAGGAAAACTCGTTTCATATAGAAATAATAGTTTCATTAAAATTGATGGGTATATCCCAGTCAGTATTAGCCACCCCTGAGAGTGATGTGACATGGTTCATTATCTCTCTCGCTCTCGCTCTCGCTCTCTCAATTTCAATTCAATTTAAGGGCTTTATTGGCATGGGAAACGTATGTTAACATTGCCAAAGCAAGTGAAGTAGATAGTAAACAAAAGTGAAATAAACAATAAATATTAACAGTAAACATTACACTCAGAAGTTCCAAAAGAATAAAGACATTTCAAATGTTGTAACAATGTGCAAATAGTTAAAGTACAAATGGGAAAATAAATAAACATAAATATGGGTTGTATTTACAATGGTGTTTGTTCTTCACTGGTTGCACTTTTCTTGTGGCAACAGGTCACATCTTGCTGCTGTGATGGTACACTGTGGTATTTCACCCAGTAGATAAGGGAGTTTATCAAAATTGGGATGAAAAATCTTTGTGGATCTCTGTAATCTGAGGGAAATATGTGTCTCTAATATGGTCATACATTTGGCAGGAGGTTAGGAAGTGCAGCTCAGTTTCCACCTCATTTTGTGGGCACATAGCCTGTCTTCTGTTAAGAGCCAGGTCTGCCTACGGCGGCCTTTCTCAATAGCAAGGCTATGCTCACTGAGTCTCAGATCGTTCACAGCTTTGTGGAAGTTACCTTTGGTGCTGATGTTTAGGCCGAGGTATGTATAGTTTTTTGTATGCTCTAGGGCAACGGTGTCTAGATGTAATTTGTATATGTGGTCCTGGCAACTGGACCTTTTTTGGAACACCATTATTTTTGTCTTACTGAGATTTACTGTCAGGGCCCAGGTCTGACAGAATCTGTGCAGAAGATCTAGGTGCTGCTGTAGGCCCATCTTGGTTGGTGACAGAAGCACCCGATCATCAGTAAACAGTAGACATTTGACTTCAGATTCTAGTAGGGTGGGCGGGTGCTGCAGACTGTTCTAGTGCCCTCGCCAATTCATTGATATATATGTTGAAGAGGGTGGGGCTTAAACTGCATCCCTGTCTCACCCCATGCCCTGTGGAAAGAAATGTGTGTGTTTTTTGCCAATTTTAACCGCACACTTGTTGTTTATGTACATGGATTTTATAATGTCGTATGTTTTTCCCCCAACCCCACTTTCCATCAATTTGTATAGCAGACCCTTATGCCAAATTGAGTCAAAAGCTTTTTTGAAATCAACTAAGCATGAGAAGACTTTGCCTTTGTTTTGGTTTGTTTGTTTGTCAATTGAGGAAATGAGCTAGTCTGCTGTTAATGATAATGCAGAGGATTTTCCCAAAGGTTGCTGTTGACGCATATCCCACGGTAGTTATTGGGGTCAAATTTGTCTCCACTTTTGTGGATTGGGGTGATCAGTCCTTGTTTCCAAATATTGGCGAAGATGCCAGAGCTAAGGAGGATGTTAAAGAGTTTAAGTATAGCCAATTGGAATTTGTGGTCTGTATATTTTATCATTTCATTGAGGATACCATCAACACCACAGGCCTTTTTGGGTTTGAGGGTTTGTATTTTTTCCTGTAGTTCATTCAATGTAATTGGAGAATACAGTGGGTTCTGGTAGTCTTTAATAGTTGATTCTAAGATTTGCATTTGATCATGTATATTTTTTTACTGTTTGTTCTTTGTTATAGGGCCAAAAAGATTGGAGAAGTGGTTTACCCATACATCTCCGTTTTGGATAGATATCTCTTCGTGTTGTTGTTTGTTTAGTGTTTTCCAATTTTCCCAGAAGTGGTTAGAGTCTATGGATTCTTCAATTACATTGAGCTGATTTCTGACATGCTGTTCCTTCTTTTTCCATAGTGTATTTCTGTATTGTTTTAGTGATTCACCATAGTGAAGGCTCAGGTTTTCTGGGTATCTATGTTTTTGGTTGGATATGTTTCTCAATTTCTTTCTTAGGTTTTTGCATTCTTCATCAAACCATTTGTCATTGTTGTTACTTTTCTTTGGTTTTCTGTTAGAGATTTTTTGATTTGATAGGGAAGTTGAGGGGTCAAATATACTGTTTAGGTTTTCTACTGCCAAGTTTACACCTTCACTATTACAGTGTAACATTTTGTCCAGGAAGTTGTCTAAAAGGGATTGAATTTGTTGTTGCCTAATTGATTTTTGGTAGGTTTCGATGCTACTTTCCTTCCATCTATAGCATTTCTTAATATTATTCAGTTCCTTTGGCTTTGATGCCTCATGATTGAGTATTGCTCTGTTCAAGTAGACTGGGATTTTGCTGTGGTCTGATAGGGGTGTTAGTGGGCTGACTGTGAATGCTCTGAGAGACTTGGTTGAGGTCAGTGATAAAGTAGTCTACAGTACTACTGCCAAGATATGTGCTATAGGTGTACCTACCATAGGAGTCCCCTCGAAGTCTACCATTGACTATGTACATACCCAGCGCTGCAGGACTTGTGACCCGTTTTTGTTGGTTATGTTGTTGTAGTTGTGCCTAGGGGGCATATGGGGGAGGGAATGCTGTCACCTCCAGGTAGATGATTGTCCCCCTGTGTGCTGAGGGTGTCAGGTTCTTGTCCAGTTCTGGCATTTAGGTTGCCACAGACTAGTACATGTCCCTGGATCTGGAAAGTATTGATTTCCCCCTCCAGGATGGAGAAGCTGTCATCATTAAAGTATGGGGATTCTAGTGGGGGGGATATAGGTAGCACACAGGAGGACATTTTTCTCTGTTGAGATCATTTCCTTTTGAATTTCTAGCCAAATGTAAAATGTTCCTGTTTTGATTAATTTAATAGTGAGTTAGGTCTGCTCTATACCAAATTAGCGTACCCACTGAGTCCCATCCCTGTTTCACACCTGGTAGTTTGGTGGATGGGACTACCAGCCTATTGTAACCTAGAGGGAAACCTCTATTGATCATTAGTGTTATCCATGGCTGCTGAGAGAGATGAGAAGAGCAAAGCTGGTCAGTTTGAGTGAGTGATGTAGGAGACAGAGACGGTCCCAAATGTCACCCTATTTCCTTTATAGAGCACTACATTGAGAATAGGATGCCATTTGGGACGCACACAGACAGTAGCCAGACTCTCTAATATAGAATTAACAGTTTCATTAAAATTGAACTTCACAGCTCCTGGATTAATGGGGGGTTTGCGGTATATCTCCGTCAGCATTAGCCACCGCCGAGAGGTTCAAGTGATGTGACATGGTTCATTATCCTGGGTTTGGAGTGGCTTTTGGGGGGTTTAGTGTAGAGTGTGTGATAGTCTAAGGCTGCGTCCCAAATGGTACCCTATTCCCTATATACTGCACTACTTTTGACCATCTCCCTATGGCGCCCTAGGGCACTAGATAGGAAATAGGTCTATGGTACCATTTGGGACATAGACATAGTCGAAGGCTCCCTGCAGGATCTGGATCCAGCCAGATACGCCAAAAGAGGAGACAAAAGAGAGGAGAAGGGAGAAGACGGGAGGGAGAAGGGAGAGAGGGGGACTTGGGCTTACTTCAAACACAATGAGACAATGCTTGGCTTGAGCTCCAGAGTTTTCTGCTGTCTCTGTTTGAATGGAGTTGGCTGAAGTTTCATCATGGTTAATGTTACAGGACAGGTGCATGAGTAAGAGTCTGTGTGTCTGTCGAGGTGAGTTAGAGTTGAAGTGTGTTCTATCTGGGAGGTATTATAAAAAAGTATCTGCTTCTGCCTGGTATGGTTTGGTTTCAGAGCTAAACAGCCCTCCAAGGGTTGCACAATTCCGTTAACTTTCCTAAAAGGTTTTCCAGAAATCCCAGTTGGAATATTCCTGGAGTCAGGGGGAATAAGCAGGATATCCAAAAATCCGCCAACCGGGATTTATGGAAAACCTGGGAATTTTGGGAAAGTTACCAGAATTTTGCAACCTTAAGCCCTCCCCATAATTTTGATATGCTGCACATCTCTCACAGACTATAACCTCACCTCTTCATGCAGGTAACGTTTTGTCTCTGTCTGTTGTTGCTGTCTAGTTGCTCTCCTGAGGTGTTTGCCGTTGCACACTGTAGGCATAACAATATCCTCTCTGCCATTAACCACTACATCCTAAACAGACAGAGAGAGATAGAGTGAGAGGAGGAGGAAAGGGAGAGGTGTAGTCTAGAGAGAATTATAAGGAAATTAATGGACTGTTTTTTGATCAACCGCGTGTTACAGCCAGCTTGTTGAATTTTGGGGCTTTTTGAAATCCCAGCTGTTGTTTTGATCATTTCCTCTCTGCTTCGTTCCATCTCTTAGCCTCTCAAACATGCACTGCATGGCTGGCTTTGAGATTTGCATGCCTTGGGTTTTAGACAATCAATTTTGCATTTCCTGTGAGAGCTCTTCAGCCCGAGCACTACTTCAGCTGAGAGCGCAGTTAGCTAGCACACTCTCTTGCAGTGGATAGTATCTGTTTACACTATGGTTGCGTCAAAACTGGCCCCCTATTCCCTACAGTATATAGTGCACTTGACCAGTCAAAAGTAGTGCATTATATAGGGAATAGGTTGCCATTTGGGACACAACCTGTGTTTCCAATGGCTGAGCTTTACTGTGTGGGGACAAACTCCTGAGGTAAAAACAGGGGGAAATTGTAATGGGTTTGGTCATTGGTAGAGTGAGTTAAAGTGAAGTGAAGCTGTGAGAGGCTACGGCAGAAGGAAGGTATTAACACTCTAAAGCCCATGTCCCCAGAACAGAGCTAAACCTCTAGCTAAAGAGAAGGGGTGGAGCGAAAATGAGACCAAGAGAGAGAAACCAAATCCAAAGCAAGCAAAATATCTGCAGTGAGAAGAGAAATATTATTTAAAGCCTAGTCATCATAAAGCAATAGCAGTGACGGTTACTTTAGGTCATAGCGTTTTCAGTCAACTCCCCCTCAGACGCCATGATGCAGTAAATCATTGAACTAGAGTGGCTGTTGTGTGCTGTGTGGATCCCTTCCAAGCATTGACACACACACTGGCAGTGGGTTGAGTTACACCACTACGCTGCAGCCATCCATCACAAAATGCTTGTTACAGGGATATTTCCCAGGATTGGCTTCTATGTCTCACCACCACCATCACCACCAAGGCTGCGTCCCAAATGGCACCCTATTCTCTATTCATTTGGGACACAACCCAAAACCTCAGTAAGAAGGGATGGACTGCAGCGACAGAGGAGAGAAGACAGATAGAAACAGGGGGATGAGAGAGAGAGACTGATAGCTGTAGATGGATAATGATGACAGACAAGAGGAAGATTACGGATATTATGGACAGCTCTCCTGTCTTTCTGCTGAGAGAGAATTATTCATCCCAGTAACACCCACATCCTTCATCCTTTCTTCACAATACACCCTGGATGGAGAGTGGTTGTGTCAGCCATACATTCTCAATAGGTTGGGACTATATCTTGAACACTACCAGACCTAGGTTCAAATACTATTTGAGATCTTTCAAATACTTTAAACATTTTCTCTAGCCTGCCTGGAGTGCCAGATGGGTGGGGTTTGCAGTTTGTGGACTAATCTATTGGTCCATTAAGCCAGGCAAGCTCAATCGCGCATCAGATAAAGTATTTGAAATAATATCGAATAGTATTTGAACCCAGGTCTGAACACTGCAAATAGTACGCATTGCCTGTGTATAACCCTACTCCCCGTGGAGATATACTGCTCCCCTCAGCTCAAATTAGACAGGAGATTTCTCTGTACAGTAGTGGTGTGTGAGACAAACACACACACTCGCTCTCTCTCGCTCCCGCTCCCGCTCTTTCTCTCTCTCTCACTCACTCACTCACTCACTCACTCACTCACTCACTCACTCACTCACTCACTCACTCACTCACTCACTCACTCACTCACTCACTCACTCACTCTCTCTCTCTCTTGTTCTCCTCTCTCTCCTCTCTCTCACGCTCTGCAGTCTTCAGCTACTCCACTACATTGTACGTGTCAGATTCCAGTTGGTTATCCTACCTCCTGTCTCGTGAAGCAGGCTAAGCAGAGCCAGATGGGCTGCATCAGAATTCTAAACAGCTTGATCTGTAAAAACTACGGTGACAAACGTCTGCATCTTTAATTCAGGTGAAGATGGGGTGTGGGTCCCAAATCAAACCTTATTCCCTATGTAGTGCACTACCTTTCACCAAAATGTTTGACATTTGGGATGCAGCCACTGTGACAATGACGCACCTGTCCCTTCCATGTCAACAATTCTCCTCAGAAATACTTGGAGAAACTAAATTAGCCATCGTTCAGTTTGGTGGAAACACACTTTTCACAAGCTTTTCCAATCAGGGGTAGTTTTAACACTCATCACAAAAGTGTCGGAGCACTAAATTACTTTCCTTTTAATGATGCGTAACGGCGTAAGCAGCGTTAACTGGAGAAGCCTGTAATGGGGAATAAAAAGGCCAGCTGTTTGTCTGTTGTGTTACCAGTGAGCTGCATATCTTATCTGGGCATATGTTGCTATACAGCGATACAGTGTGTAGAGATACAGATGTCACTTGCTCCCGCCATTTCTTGGTTGAGCCGGGTCAATATCTGGAGCAGCAACCCCATTACTGCACATTCAAATAACTGGAGGAGGGAGAGAGGGGCCGTCAGATACAGTATGGTCACTGTCAGGAGCACACACTATCACACACACACAAGCAGGCACACACACACAGGGAGCTATTGTAGATAGGGTGAATATACAGACAGAAAGATAATAGAGAAGCAGGGAGAAAGGGAGGGGGATGGAGTGAGAGAAATAATAATAGAATGAGGGAAGGAGAAAGAAAAAGGGGAAAAGAGAGCGAGATAGAAAGTAAAAATAGGAGGGAGAGAGAGTGGTAGAGAGATAGAGCAGAGCGAAAAACACGGAGGTGGGTCTAGAATGACTGATGGAATGAGGGTTAGTCCTGGGGGAGATATTGATCAGCATTCCCCTATGCAGCACATTCCCCCATCTCACTTCCACCTGATCCCCCATTAACTGCATCCAACGGAGGGGATAATGAGAATCAATGTCCCTCCAAAATCTAGCCGGCTTAGGTCTTTAACATGAGGCGGAGGAGGAGGTAGTGGCAGTGCTGGTAACATTGGCTGCAGTAACCCATGGGGAGGGGGTCACACTCGGACAATCAGAGAGGGGGTTTATCTTTGTGGCCCAGGTGGCACAAAATAATCAAAGGTCTGACCGCACGGAGACGCTTGGGAAAATGGTTACAACAGGGGATCAGAGTGTTTGTGTCTCAGGTAAAGAGGGTGGATCTGATCTCCATCACCTAGGACTTGACATAGATTAAGTAGATTAATCAAATCTCACATTGTTATCAATTTCTACTCAATCTGCATGCTTTCTCAATCAGCTTTAACTGTATGTGCACTCGTAAATCAGGTTATTTCTCGAGTTGGGCTCTGGGATATAACAGCCGTTGAGTATCTGATTTTATGGTAGATTGTGGAGGAGGGGGGTTGAGTGTGTTGGAGTATGTGCTTGTGTGCTTGTCTGGCATCTGTTGTGGGGGGGTGGGGATGTTGGGGGGGAGGGGGGGTATGGGATGGACCACAGGAATTATTTGCTAGGATAATAATTGCTTGTCAATGAATTAATTGTAATACAATGGCAATCCGGGTTATATGTTAGAGTCCTACGCGTGAACTGCCGACATTATTACGCATATTAATTGATAATGATGGAAAATAGGATATGCATATATTTTTTTTTTAAATAGTGAGAGAGAGAGAGAGAGAGAGAGAGAGAGAGAGAGAGAGAGAGAGAGAGAGAGAGAGAGAGAGAGAGAGAGAGAGAGAGAGAGAGAGAGAGAGAGAGAGAGAGAGAGAGAGAGAGATGAAAGCATTGGAAATGCTTTTGGCGGTTAATCTGCTTCTGTTTTGTGGGTGGCACTGTGTGCTGTTTTCGATGGATGGGTCCTGGCCTCTCGGGGCCTTAGGGATCCGGAGGGACGTGGGTGGGATGCTGATCACTGGGATGACGGCTCAACTTGGTATGGGGAGGGGCTTTAGCGGGGGAATTAGTGGAGAACAATTGAAGGGTTACTCCGTAGCAATGCAAATATCACGGTACAGCTATATGGACACTCAATCATTACGGTATTTTTTATAGGTAAATTTACAAACATATATAATTATAAATAGACTTGAAACTTGTATCTCATTATGGTGTATGGTGAAATAAGTATAGCCAGTTATAATTGTAACGGCTTAGCTGATAATAACAAAAGAAGAACAATATTTACATGGCTCAAAGAGAAGGAATATAATATCTATTGTATACAGGAAACTCATTCAACAATTTGAGATGAAGTAGCGTGGAAAAAAGAATGGGGGGAATATAGTTCTCCCATGGGCAAAGAAATTCAAAAGGGGTGATGATATTAATTAATAGTAATTTCGATCCGAATGTGCAAATTGTCCAAATAGATACGCAAGTTAGATGGATTATTTTAAATATGTTATTGGACCATAAACAGATATGGCTCATTAACCTTTACGGACCAAATAATGATGATCCACAATTCTTTGACAATATATATAATAAATTATCAACCCTGCAAGCAATTCAAGACAATATTATTATGGTGGGGGATTATAATACTGTTTTAAATAGCTCAATGGACCGTAAAGGAAATCACACCACAAACAATCACCCACATGCTCTTAAGGAAATTGTGAATGTCATGGATACATTAGAACTAGTAGATATATGGAGGCTTAAATATACTGATCTAGTGAGATGTACATGGCGGAGACTGAATCAAGCTAGTCTTCTTGACTTCTTTCTTATCTCATTTTCGTTGGCACCAAAAGTAAAAAAGTGTTGATAGGGGACAGAATGCGGTCGGACCATCATATAATAGGCATATACATTACTCTTACTGAATTTCCACGTGGGCGAGGATATTGGAAATGTAATCAAAGCCTATTGGATGATAATTTATTTATAATTAGAACAACGGAATTTGTAACTGACTTTTTCCAACATAACATAGGTACAGCGAATCCCCTTATTGTATGGGACACCTTTAAATGTGCCTTTAGAGGCCATGCAATTCAGTACTCATCTCGAAAACAAAAGCAATTTAGGTCAAAAGAGTTTATACTAAGAAAGGAAATAGAAAGTCTAACAGAACAGATAGATGGCAATAAAAACTGTAACATAGAGGCTCAGAATAAATTATAGGAAAAACAAAAAGAAATGGAGAAACCTATTCAAGAAAGATCAAGTGTAATATATTATAAAAATAAAGCAAACTGGATGGAATATGGGGTAAAATGCACAAAATTATTTTTTAATCTTCAACATAGGAATGCTACCAAAAAGAACTTAATGAAACTGGTTACAATTGACGGAGTCACCCATAATTCACCAAATGATATTTTGAAGGAAGAAACAAAGTACTTTAAGCATATGTTTTATTTTCAGTCGCCTCCATCTCCTCTAACTGAAGCTAATTGTAGAGATTTTTTTTCTATTGATAATGTCAAATTAACAGCCACACAGAAAGACTCATGTGAAGGTGAAATTACAGAGGAGGAACTTCTGGATGCAATTAAATACTTTAAGTCCGGGAAAACTCCAGGGTTGGATGGCATACCAGTCGAGGTATACCAAACCTTTTTTGATATACTAAGAGGACCGTTATTAGCATGTTTTAACCACTCCTATGTAAATGGTAGATTATCTGACACTCAAGAAGAAGGTCTGATCTCATTATTACTGAAACAGGATACAAGTGGAAAATACAGTGGGGAAAAAAAGTATTTAGTCAGCCACCAATTGTGCAAGTTCTCCCACTTAAAAAGATGAGAGAGGCCTGTAATTTTCATCATAGGTACACGTCAACTATGACAGACAAATTGGGAGAAAAAAAATCCAGAAAATCACATTGTTGGATTGTTAATGAATTTATTTGCAAATTATGGTGGAAAATAAGTATTTGGTCACCTACAAACAAGCAAGATTTCTGGCTCTCACAGACCTGTAACTTCTTCTTTAAGAGGCTCCTCTGTCCTCCACTCGTTACCTGTATTAATGGCACCTGTTTGAACTTGTTATCAGTATAAAAGACACCTGTCCACAACCTCAAACAGTCACACTCCAAACTCCACTATGGCCAAGACCAAAGAGCTGTCAAAGGACAGCAGAAACAAAATTGTAGACCTGCACCAGGCTGGGAAGACTGAATCTGCAATAGGTAAGCAGCTTGGTTTGAAGAAATCAACTGTGGGAGCAATTATTAGGAAATGGAAGACATACAAGACCACTGATAATCTCCCTCGATCTGGGGCTCCACGCAAGATCTCACCCCGTGGGGTCAAAATGATCACAAGAACGGTGAGCAAAAATCCCAGAACCACACGGGGGTCCTAGTGAATGACCTGCAGAGAGCTGGGACCAAAGTAACAAAGCCTACCAACAGTAACACACTACGCCGCCAGGGACTCAAATCCTGCGTCCCCCTGCTTAAGCCAGTACATGTCCAGGCCTGTCTGAAGTTTGCTAGAGTGCATTTGGATGATCCAGAAGAGGATTGGGAGAATGTCATATGGTCAGATGAAACCAAAATATAACTTTTTGGTAAAAACTCAACTCGTCGTGTTTGGAGGACAAAGAATGCTGAGTTGCATCCAAGGAACACCATACCTACTGTGAAGCATGGGGGTGGAAACATCATGCTTTGGAGCTGTTTTTCTGCAAAGGGACCAGGACGACTGATCCGTGTAAAGGAAAGAATGAATGGGGCCATGTATCGTGAGATTTTGAGTGAAAACCTCCTTCCATCAGCAAGGGCATTGAAGATGAAACGTGGCTGGGTCCTTCAGCATGACAATGATCCCAAACACACCGCCCAGGCAACGAAGGAGTGGCTTCTTAAGAAGCATTTCAAGGTCCTGGAGTGGCCTAGCCAGTCTCCAGAGCTCAACCCCATAGAAAATCTTTGGAGGGAGTTGAAAGTCTGTGTTGCCCAGTGATAGCCCCAAAACATCACTGCTCTAGAGGAGATCTGCATGGAGGAATGGGCCAAAATACCAGCAACAGTGTGTGAAAACCTTGTGAAGACTTACAGAAAACGTTTGACCTGTGTCATTGCCAACAAAGGGTATATAACAAAGTATTGAGAAACTTTTGTTATTGACCAAATACTTATTTTCCACCATAATTTGCAAATAAATTCATAAAAAATCCTACAATGTGATTTTCTGGATTTTTTTTCCTCATTTTGTCTGTCATAGTTGACGTGTACCTATGATGAAAATTACAGGCCTCTCTCATCTTTTTAAGTGGGAGAACTTGCACAATTGTTGGCTGACTAAATACTTTTTTCCCCCACTGTATAAAGATCCAGTCCATTTACAAAATTGGAGGCCCCTTCCACTTCAGTGTTGTGATGCAAAAATTCTAGCAAAATGTATAGCGCATAGAATAAAAAAGGTATTGTCGGATATTATTCATTCTAATCAGACAGGTTTTTTACATTGGAGATAATATAAGGCAAGTATTGGAAACAATAGAACACTATGGAAAATATGGGAAACCAGGCCTGCTATTCATAGCAGACTTCGAAAAGGCATTTGATAAAGTTCAACTGGCATTTATATATAAATACCTGGAGCATTTCAATTTTGGAGAATCTCTTATAAAATGGGTCAAAATCATGTATAGTAACCCTAGGTGTAAAATAGTAAATAATGGCTATTTCTCAGAAAGTTTTAAACTGTCAAGAGGAGTGAAACAAGGTTGTCCATTATCGGCATATCTATTTATTGTGGCCATCGAGATGTTAGCTATTAAAATCAGATCCAATAATAATATCAGAGGATTAGAAATCCAGGGCTTAAAAACAAAGGTGTCATTGTACGCTGATGATTCATGTTTTCTTTTAAATCCACAACTAGAATCCCTCCACAGCCTCATAGAGGATCTAGATAAATTTTCTAACCTCTCTGGATTACAACCAAATTATGACAAATGTACTATATTACGTATTGGATCACTAAAAAATACAAAATTTACATTACCATGTAGTTTACCAATAAAATGGTCTGATGGTGATGTGGATATACTCGGAATACATATCCCAAAGGAAATAAATGATCTCACTTCAATAAATTTTAATAGAAAGTTAGCTAACATAGATAAGATCTTACTACCATGGAAAGGAAAATACCTGTCAATTTGTGGAAAAATCACCCTGATTAACTCTTTAGTATTATCCCAGTTTACCTATTTGCTTATGGTCTTGCCTACGCCTAGCGAACAGTTTTTTAAATTATATGAGAAAAAAATATTCAATTGTATTTGGAACGGCAAGCCAGACAAAATTAAAAGGGCATATTTATATAATGAGTATGAATTCGGAGGACAGAAATAATTAAATATTAAAGCATTAGACCTATCACTAAAAGCTTCAGTCATACAAAAGTTATACTTAAATCCGAACTGGTTCTCAAGCAAATTAGTAAGATTGTCTCACCCAATGTTCAAGAAAGGCCTTTTTCCCTTTATTCAGATTACAACAACTCATTTGCAGTTATTTGAAAAGGAAATCATCTCCCAAATATCACTATTTCTAAAACAAGCCATAGAAAGTTGGTTGCAATTTCAATTTAATCCTCCAGAAACGACAGAACAAATAATGCAACAAATATTGTGGTTAAATTCAAATATACTAATTGACAAAAAAACCTTAATTTTTTGACAGAATGTTTAAAAAAGGTATAATCTTCGTAAATGATATCATCGGTAGGACTGGTGGAGTTATGTCGCACATGCAGCTAACAAAAACATATGGAAATGTCTGCTCTACCCAAAATTACAACCAAATAATTGCAGCCTTACCGCAAAAGTGGAAGAGGAAAGTGGAAGGGGGAGAAAGTAAGGAACTTGTCTGTCGGCCTTGCATTAAAGAACATAATTGGTTAAGGAAAACTGTGATAAATAAAAAAGTATATCAGTTTCACTTAAGGACCAAAGGATTGACAGCCGTCCCAGGTCGCAGTTGTAAATGAGAACTTGTTCTCAACTGGTTTACCTGGTTAAATAAAGGTGAAATAAAATAAAAATAAATATAGATTGCAAAATAGTTGGGAAGAGATTTTTGACGTACCAATCCCATGGCATAGTGTTTATGAACTGACATGCAAAACGACACCGGATTCAAAAATTAGAATCTTTCAATTTAAATTATTATATAAAATTCTTGCTACCAATAGAATGTTATTGATATGGGGGATACAATCTTCCCAGCTCTGCAGATTTTGCTATGAAGAGACAGAATCATTAGATCATTTGTTTTGGTTCTGTCCATTTGTAGCTTGTTTTTGGACACAGGTCCAGGAATGGCTAAAGGATTGCAATATTTACCTGGAGCTAACCTTGCAGATAGCATTACTGGGTGATCTGAAAAGTCATAGTCAATCGATCAATAATATAATAATACTTTTAGCAAAAATGTTTATTTTTAATTCACAATTTGTAGAAGCAATGAGAATAGAAAGGTTCAGAACTTTTGTAAAACATCACAGTACGGTTGAAATATATATGGCAAATAGAAATCCTATATGGATGGTGTTAAGAGATAGATGGGAGGTATTGAATAGAGTTGAAGGATGGGACTAATAACAAATAACAACAAATAATAACAAAGATAGCTAATAATGTAAGCATACTGTGTCCATAATAAGTATATAGGTTGTATGTTGGGAGCTTTTGGGAAAGAGCACAGTTAGAAAGATATGGTCCTCTGTAGCTCAGCTGGTAGAGCACGGCGCTTTTAACGCCAAGGTAGTGGGTTCGATCCCCGGGACCACCAATACACAAAAATGTATGCACGCATGACTGTAAGTCGCTTTGGATAAAAAGCGTCTGCTAAATGGCATATTATTATATGGCATATAGAAGCAAACCGGATGGACATCATGAAAATGATCGGAGAGGTTGAGAGTAGTAGAAGTTCAGGAGCAAAAAAATAATAAATATATATATATAATATAATTATTGTAAAATTAACTGTGTCCATAAGGTGTAGATAGTAAGTATAGACCGGAAGTAGAGGCCTGGGCATTGTTGTTCACTAATTTACTCCAAGTAGGGAAAGGATGGCGGGGTTGAAAAGTAATAAAGGGGAGTATATATATAAAAAACATGGGGGATTGGAAGTGATGCAGACAATTACATTGATAGAAGATACAATCTATCTGCAATATTAAGCTGGGCCCTCGGCCCACTCCCACTAACCACACCATTAGTTTCACAGTCAATGCTACAAGTTAGCTTTCTTTTGCCGTGGAGTGGCCTTGCTTGCGTCAGATCAATCCTACGATTTGATTTTCCTTTAGCTCTTCTGCTGACCTGAGAGAGGTCCGGTAGCAGGTAGATACAGTATGTAGAGGAAGTTTACTACCTTTGACCAGAGTCCTATGGGCTTTGGTCAAAAATAGTACATGTTATAGAGGCTAGGGTGCCATTTGGGACTGTAGAGGATGTCTGATAAGGAGCATCCTATGACTCATGAATTAGTTATTTGGTGCTTTGGGGCCTGGTCTGGCTCTCTGACGAAGGATATTCCAATGCATCTCATTGGCTGAGAGCCAGGGTGGAGCGGTGTAGTAAAGCACAACACTGATTTATTAAAGTGTGTGTGTGTGTGCATGCATATGCTTATACTCACACTATTGCTCGTGCGTGTCTGGGATGGATGCACTGATATCGATTTAGCAACTTCAACTTTGTTGGCGAGCACAACGGTACTGCATGTAATGTTGTCTACTGTCTTCCATAGTGTGAATAGGGTCCATCCATGATGGTAGCGCACTATATACACTGAGTATACCAAACATTAGGAACATCTTCCTAATATTGAGTTGCACCCCCCCCCCCACACTTTTGCCCTCAGAACAGCCTCAATTCGTTGGGGCACGGACTCTACAAGGTGCCGAAAGTGTTCCACAGGGATGCTGGCCCATGTTGACCCCAATGCTTCCCACAGTTGTGTCAAGTTGGCTGGATGTCCTTTGGGTGGTGGACCTTTGATGATACTATGGTTTAATATTTTCCCGGTATTTTACAAATGTTCCATCCGAAGATTAAATCCATTTTATCCTGGGTAACCCGGTAGCTGTATTATGAGACTGGTCTGCAGTAGGATACAAGTGTGGATCCTGATGTTGACTGAATGTAGTAGTGTTAAGATTATATGGTTGTCAGATTCACTTTTTCAGTGGATATGGATGGTACTTTAATACAGTGCTCTGTGTGTGCTGTGGGGTTTGAACGGTGCATTACAGGGTTGCCAGGTTATGTGTTACTTAACATAATATGTTATGTTTGCTACTGCCCTCCTGGCCTCCCAGACAAAGGGTTGCCAGGGACTATTGTGGATTATAGTGCTTGATTACATTTCCAGATAGATGGATTTGTCTGTGGGTTTGTCATAGTTCATGAGTGGGTTGCCAGATTGTAAAGGCTGCACTGTTGGTCTGTCATAGTTAATGAGTGGGTTGCCAGATTGTGAAGGCCGCACATTAATTTAACATGTAACGTGAAATCATGTGATTTTCCACATGTGAAATCCTGTGGTTTTTCTGTAAGGGGTCTGTCATAGTTCATCAGTGGGTTGCCAGATTGTAAAGGCTGCACTGTCGGTCTGTCATAGTTCAATCGAGTACAGGCTTAACTGAATGAACAACATAGACAGAATGCAATATGGAATATTATTCATAGTTTGAGGTATGGCTTCGTCACGAGGAATGCTCCTCGGAGCCAGATACTGATGACAGGTAGCCCAATGACGGGCCTTAAGGTTATCATGCTGGTGGTGGTGGGAAGGTGGATGGTTGTCGACAACTGATGCTGAAACACAGCAGGTGAGAAAACATGGGTAAGTTGACATATAAATGCCTCCTAAGATTAACACCCATTGGTTGAGCGAGAGGTTGAGAGGTTAACCATTGGTTGAGAGAGAGGAAGAGTGAGCCCATAAGTTGAACAGCAAGCATGAGGAATGTATTATTGTGCCGTGCTTACAGGCTATAAGGTAAATAGGTGAATGACATTCCGCACATGGCTAATAGGAAAGAAGAGAATAAGCAAGACGCTGATATGTTTGTATTGATTCCCACTATGCCCGTATAATAGAAAACAAAGTGAGTTATGTTCGGCTTACTTGATGAAGTTAAACGAGCATTCAGACCAGCCTTCCTGATTGAACTTTCATAAACTACATTTCATCAGTGGGTTGCCAGAAGTAACTCACTGTTGGCCTGTCATAGTTCATCAGTGGGTTGCCATATTGTTTTCTGTCGTAGTTCATCCATGGGTTGCCAGGTTGGGGGTTGGTTGACCTTGCTCTGTAAAGCCCATAGAGAGCACTGTTGTCCAGGTTGTCAGGTTAGGACTCTCCTGCTGGCCCAACGGATTCATCTCACTCACTGTCAACAACCAGGCTCCGTTGTCTGCCTTTCACCTGTATACTGTATGTGTGTGCGTGCGAGCGTGTGGGATTGACTGTATGTGTGTGCGTGCGAGCGTGTGGGATTGTGGGTAAATGCAGTTTGCATGTGTAGAAATGTATGCTCAGCTGTATCATCAAGTTCTGTGAGAATTTCTCAGAAGGACCCATTACCCAAACCCAAAGAAACATATTGTACTTCTTCTTTCACATTGACTGTGGTAATGATTTAATGAAGCTACCCTCAACTGAACAGCTTAATAGAAGACAGACACTTCTCTCTCTCTCTCTCTCTCTC
This sequence comes from Coregonus clupeaformis, assembly GCF_020615455.1. Taxonomy (NCBI): domain Eukaryota; kingdom Metazoa; phylum Chordata; class Actinopteri; order Salmoniformes; family Salmonidae; genus Coregonus; species Coregonus clupeaformis. Next base: position 19,013,656 of record NC_059198.1, on the reverse strand, counting down.
TCTCTCTCTCTCTCTCTCTCTCTCTCTCTCCATCTCCATCTGTGTTTGGCTAATCATCAAATAGATTCTCCTGTACTTTTGTATACTTTTTAGCCAGTACTTCTGAAAGTAGCGCTCACAAGCCAAAATGGTCCCTGGACATTGCGTACTATGTCACATATGTGCACCATGTAATTGCTCTCTCTCTCTCTCTCTCTCTCTTGCTCTGTTGTGTGTTCTTGCTAGCTGTCACTCAAATGGCGAGGGGCTGTAGCTCATTGGTTGAACTCAAATTGCTAGGGGGCTGGCCCACTTGGGGGAAAATGTAGGGAAAATGACGCAGCACAGCTTCCAGAAGAACAGTTGCTTTCAAACTAGGGATTTCGTGGCTGACTGAGGTAAGACAGTAATTCTGCTCATAGATTATGCATTTATGAACTACACATTACATTTACATTTACATTTACGTCATTTAGCAGACGCTCTTATCCAGAGCGACTTACAAATTGGTGCATTCACCCTATAGCCAGTGGGATAACCACTTTACAATATGTTTTAATTTTTTATAATTTTTTTTTTTGGGGGGGTAGAAGGATTACTTTATCCTATCCCAGGTATTCCTTAAAGAGGTGGGGTTTCAAATGTCTCCGGAAGGTGGTGAGTGACTCCGCTGTCCTGGCGTCGTGAGGGAGCTTGTTCCACCATTGGGGTGCCAGAGCAGCGAACAGTTTTGACTGGGCTGAGCGGGAACTATGCTTCTGCAGAGGAAGGGGAGCCAGCAGGCCAGAGGTGGATGAACGCAATGCCCTCGTTTGGGTGTAGGGACTGATCAGAGCCTGAAGGTACAGAGGTGCCGATCCCCTCACAGCTCCATAAGCAAGCACCATGGTCTTGTAACAGATGCGAGCTTCAACTGGAAGCCAGTGGAGTGTGCGGAGGAGCGGGGTGACGTGAGAGAACTTGGGAAGGTTGAACACCAGACGGGCTGCGGCATTCTGGATGAGTTGTAGGGGTTTAATGGCACAGGCAGGGAGCCCAGCCAACAGCGAGTTGCAGTAATCCAGACGGGAGATGACAAGTGCCTGGATTAGGACCTGTGCCGCTTCCTGTGTAAGGCAGGGTCGTACTCTCCGAATGTTGTAGAGCATGAACCTGCAGGATCGGGTCACCGCCTTGATGTTAGCGGAGAACGACAGGGTGTTGTCCAGGGTCACGCCAAGGCTCTTCGCACTCTGGGAGGAGGACACAACGGAGTTGTCAACCGTGATGGCGAGATCATGGAACGGGCAGTCCTTCCCCGGGAGGAAGAGCAGCTCCGTCTTGCCAGGGTTCAGCTTGAGGTGGTGATCCGTCATCCATACTGATATGTCTGCCAGACATGCAGAGATGCGATTCGCCACCTGGTTATCAGACATCCAGCCCAAAGCGGGAGGTTTAAAAAATACTTAGTAGTCACTTGCCAAAGTTCCGGAGCATGTCTTTAATTACACCCAGTGATCCAAAGAGCTCTGTTTCTCTCTGCCCAGCAAGACCAGAAGCCAGCAGCATCAAAGCTGCTCGAGACTCTTATCGTAGTCTTTTAGTCTTTGTCTGTTATTTAGCTGGACATTTCCTTTGTAGTTGGAATCCCTGTTTTCTTGTCCTCTGTTATATGAGTTGTAATGTTTGAAAATCTTTATCTCACATTGTTTTTCAGCACCCTCTATCGGAATGGGCCATCATTACAGGGAAACGTGAACATGTGGGGGAATGTCCTTGAAGAGAATTGACCATGCATTTATTACTCTTGATTTCTCAGTCTCCGTTTATGCTTTATTGTTATTTGAAGTGATTAGAATTAATATGGTAAGACAATGTGAGATAAAGATGCGTTTTGCATTTTCTGTGGCCATGACATACAGTGGGGAGAACAAGTATTTGATACACTGCCGATTTTGCAGGTTTTCCAACTTACAAAGCATGTAGAGGTCTGTAATTTTTATCATAGGTACACTTCAACTGTGAGAGACGGAATCTAAAACAAAAATCCAGAAAATCACATTGTATGATTTTTAAGTTATTAATTTGCATTTTATTGCATGACGTAAGTATTTGATCACCTACCAACCAGTAAGAATTCCGGCTCACACAGACCTGTTAGTTCTTCTTTAAGAAGCCCTCCTGTTCTCCACTCATTACCTGTATTAACTGCACCTGTTTGAACTCGTTACCTGTATAAAAGACACCTGTCCACACACTCAATCAAACAGACTCCAACCTCTCCACAATGGCCAAGACCAGAGAGCTGTGTAAGGACATCAGGGATAAAATTGTAGACCTGCACAAGGCTGGGATCGGCTACAGGACAATAGGCAAGCAGCTTGGTGAGAAGGCAACAACTGTTGGCACAATTATTAGAAAATGGAAGAAGTTCAAGATGTCGGTCAATCACCCTCGGTCTGGGGCTCCATGCAAGATCTCACCTCGTGGGGCATCAATGATCATGAGGAAGGTGAGGGATCAGCCCAGAACTACACGGCAGGACCTGGTCAATAAGGAGTGGCTCCGTAAGAAGCATATCAAGGTCCTGGAGTGGCCTAGCCAGTCTCCAGACCTGAACCCAATAGAAAATCTTTGGAGGGAGCTGAAAGTCCGTATTGCCCAGCGACAGCCCCGAAACCTGAAGGATCTGGAGAAGGTCTGTATGGAGGAGTGGGCCAAAATCCCTGCTGCAGTGTGTGCAAACCTGGTCAAGACCTACAGGAAACGTATGATTCTCTGTAATTGTAAACAAAGGTTTCTGTACCAAATATTAAGTTCTGCTTTTCTGATGTATCAAATACTTATGTCATGCAATAAAATGCAAATTAATTACTTAAAAATCATACAATGTGATTTTCTGGATTTTTGTTTTAGATTCCGTCTCTCACAGTTGAAGTGTACCTATGATAAAAATTACAGACCTCTACATGCTTTGTAAGTAGGAAAACCTGCAAAATCGGCAGTGTATCAAATACTTGTTCTCCCCACTGTATATGTGCTTTCTTGAGCAGGGGGACCTTGCGGGCGCTGCCGGATTTCAGTCCTTCACGGCGTAGTGTGTTACCAATTGTTTTCTTGGTGACTATGGTCCCAGCTGCCTTGAGATCATTGACAAGATCCTCCCGTGTAGTTCTGGGCTGATTCCTCACCGTTCTCATGATCATTGCAACTCCACGAGGTGAGATCTTGCATGGAGCCCCAGGCCGAGGGAGATTGACAGGTCTTTTGTGTTTCTTCCATTTGCGAATAATCGCACCAACTGTTGTCACCTTCTCACCAAGCTGCTTGGCGATGGTCTTGTAGCCCATTCTAGCCTTGTGTAGGTCTACAATCTTGTCCCTGACATCCTTGGAGAGCTCTTTGGTCTTGGCCATGGTGGAGAGTTTGGAATCTGATTGATTGATTGCTTCTGTGGACAGGTGTCTTTTATACAGGTAACAAACTGAGATTAGGAGCACTCCCTTTAAGAGTGTGCTCATAATCTCAGCTCGTTACCTGTATAAAAGACACCTGGGAGCCAGAAATCTTTCTGATTGAGAGGGGGTCAAATACTTATTTCCCTCATTAAAATGCAAATCAATTTATAACATTTTTGACATGCGTTTTTCTGGATTTTTTCATTGTTATTCTGTCTCTCACTGTTAAAATAAACCTAACATTAAAATTATAGACTGATAATTTCTTTGTCAGTGGGCAAACGTACAAAATCAGCAGGGGATCAAATACTTTTTTCCCTCACTGTATGCATGTTTTGGAATATTTTCATTCTGTATATTTGTATTCTTCTTTTCACTCTTTCATTTAGGTCATTATTGTGGAGTCACTACAATGTTGTTGGTCCATCCTCAGTTTTTTCCCCATCACAGCCATTGAACTCTGTAGCTGTTTTAAAAATCACCAATGGCCTCATGGTGACATCCCTAAGCAGTTTCCTTCCTGTCCTGCAGCTCAGTTCAGAAGGACAACTGCATCTTCGATGTGTCTGGGTGGGTTTAATACATAATCCACAACATAATTATTAACTTGACCATGCATTAAGATAATTTATATTCAATGTCTGATTTATTATTGTTACCAATCTACCAATCACTGCCCTTCATTATGAGACTTTTGGAGAAAAAAAACCTGATCTTCGTAGTTAAATCTGTGCTTGAAATTCAATACTTGACTGAGGGACCTTACATACAGTGGGGAAAAAAAGTATTTAGTCAGCCACCAATTGTGCAAGTTCTCCCACTTAAAAATATGAGAGAGGCCTGTAATTTTCATCATAGGTACACGTCAACTATGACAGACAAAATGAGATTTTTTTTTCCAGAAAATCACATTGTAGGATTTTTAATGAATTTATTTGCAAATTATGGTGGAAAATAAGTATTTGGTCAATAACAAAAGTTTCTCAATACTTTGTTATATACCCTTTGTTGGCAATGACACAGGTCAAACGTTTTCTGTAAGTCTTCACAAGGTTTTCACACACTGTTGCTGGTATTTTGGCCCATTCCTCCATGCAGATCTCCTCTAGAGCAGTGATGTTTTGGGGCTGTCGCTGGGCAACACGGACTTTCAACTCCCTCCAAAGATTTTCTATGGGGTTGAGATCTGGAGACTGGCTAGGCCACTCCAGGACCTTGAAATGCTTCTTACGAAGCCACTCCTTCGTTGCCTGGGCGGTGTGTTTGGGATCATTGTCATGCTGAAAGACCCAGCCACGTTTCATCTTCAATGCCCTTGCTGAAGGAAGGAGGTTTTCACTCAAAATCTCATGATACATGGCCCCATTCATTCTTTCCTTTACACGGATCAGTCGTCCTGGTCCCTTTGCAGAAAAACAGCCCCAAAGCATGATGTTTCCACCCCCATGCTTCACAGTAAGTATGGTGTTCTTTGGATGCAACTCAGCATTCTTTGTCCTCCAAACACGACGAGTTGAGTTTTTACCAAAAAAGTTCTATTTTGGTTTCATCTGACCATATGACATTCTCCCAATCCTCTTCTGGATCATCCAAATGCACTCTAGCAAACTTCAGACGGGCCTGGACATGTACTGGCTTAAGCAGGGGGACACGTCTGACACTGCAGGATTTGAGTCCCTGGCGGCGTAGTGTGTTACTGATGGTAGGCTTTGTTACTTTGGTCCCAGCTCTCTGCAGGTCATTCACTAGGTCCCCCCGTGTGGTTCTGGGATTTTTGCTCACCGTTCTTGTGATGATTTTGATCCCACGGGGTGAGATCTTGCGTGGAGCCCCAGATCGAGGGAGATTATCAGTGGTCTTGTATGTCTTCCATTTCCTAATAATTGCTCCCACAGTTGATTTCTTCAAACCAAGCTGCTTACCTATTGCAGATTCAGTCTTCCCAGCCTGGTGCAGGTCTACAATTTTGTTTCTGGTGTCCTTTGACAGCTCTTTGGTCTTGGCCATAGTGAAGTTTGGAGTGTGACTGTTTGAGGTTGTGGACAGGTGTCTTTTATACTGATAACAAGTTCAAACAGGTGCCATTAATACAGGTAATGAGTGGAGGACAGAGGAGCCTCTTAAAGAAGAAGTTACAGGTCTGTGAGAGCCAGAAATCTTGCTTGTTTGTAGGTGACCAAATACTTATTTTCCACCATAATTTGCAAATAAATTCATAAAAAATCCTACAATGTGATTTTCTGGAGAAAAAAATTCTCAATTTGTATGTCATAGTTGGCGTGTCCCTATGATGAAAATTACAGGCCTCTCTCATCTTTTTAAGTGGGAGAACTTGCACAATTGGTGGCTGACTAAATACTTTTTTCCCCCACTGTATATTGTATGTGTGGGGGACAGAGGAAGGGGTAGTCATGTCAACCCCTATTATTTCACACAGAGTGAGTCCATAACTTATTATGTTATTCGACGTTGGGCCAATTGTGCGCTGCCCTATGGGACTCCCAATCACGGCCAGTTGTGATACAGCCTGGAATCGAACCCGGGGGTCTATAGTGACGCCTCAAGCACTGAGATGCAGTGCCTTAGACCGCTGCGCCACTCGGGTGCCCATATATATAGGGACAAGGGTGCCATTTGTGATGCAGTCAGTGACTGGGTTTTATGTAGCATCACCGCTGTGACCAATGTGAGATGATTGTAAAAATTAATTGAACAGTTCTAGTTTCAGACTGTACAGTTTCACCGTGGCACACACACCATGGAGCTAGCCGACAGAACAGGGTACACCAGGGGTGGGATAACAGGGGTGGGGTAACGGGGGTGGGGGGTGTTGTGGGGAGATGGAGGGGGTAGAGAGAGTAATTAGCTCACCCTGTCATCATAGTGATTGTTGGTTGGTTAGATTGGCTCCAGTTCTGTTAACAATGACATGACATTACAGTGAGGGAAAAAAGTATTTGATCCCCTGCTGATTTTGTACGTTTGCCCACTGACAAAGAAATTATCAGTCTATAATTTTAATGTTAGGTTTATTTTAACAGTGAGAGACAGAATAACAACGAAAAAATCCAGAAAAACGCATGTAAAATTTTTTATAAATTGATTTGCATTTTAATGAGGGAAATAAGTATTTGACCCCCTCTCAATCAGAAAGATTTCTGGCTCCCAGGTGTCTTTTATACAGGTAAAGAGCTGAGATTAGGAGCACACTCTGAAAGGGAGTGCTCCTAATCTCAGTTTGTTACCTGTATAAAAGACACCTGTCCACAGAAGCAATCAATCAATCAGATTCCAAACTCTCCACCATGGCCAAGACCAAAGAGCTCTCCAAGGATGTCAGGGACAAGATTGTAGACCTACACAAGGCTGGAATGGGCTACAAGACCATCGCCAAGCAGCTTGGTGAGAAGGTGACAACAGTTGGTGCGATTATTCGCAAATGGAAGAAACACAAAAGACCTGTCAATCTCCCTCGGCCTGGGGCTCCATGCAAAATCTCACCTCGTGGAGTTGCAATGATCATGAGAACGGTGAGGAATCAGCCCAGAATTACACAGGAGGATCTAGTCAATGATCTCAAGGCAGCTGGGACCATAGTCACCAAGAAAACAATTGGTAACACACTACGCCGTGAAGGACTGAAGTCCTGCAGCGCCCGCAAGGTCCCCCTGCTCAAGAAAGCACATATACAGGCCCGTCTGAAGTTTGCCAATGAACATCTGAATGATTCAGAGGAGAACTGGGTGAAATTGTTGTGGTCAGATGAGACCAAAATCGAGCTCTTTGGCATCAACTCAACTCGCCGTGTTTGGAGGAGGAGGAATGCTGCCTATGACCCCAAGAACACCATCCCCACTGGTGTTTTTTTCTGCTAAGGGTACAGGACAACTTCACCGCATCAAAGGGACGATGGACGGGGCCATGTACTGTCAAATCTTGGGTTAAAACCTCCTTCCCTCAGCCAGGGCATTGAAAATGGGTTGTGGATGGGTATTCCAGCATGACAATGACCCAAAACACACGGCCAAGGCAACAAAGGAGTGGCTCAAGAAGAAGCACATTAAGGTCCTGGAGTGTCCTAACCAGTCTCCAGACCTTAATCCCATAGAAAATCTGTGGAGGGAGCTGAAGGTTCGAGTTGCCAAACGTCTGCCTCGAAACCTTAATGACTTGGAGAAGATCTGCAAAGAGGAGTGGAACAAAATCCCTCCTGAGATGTGTGCAAACCTGGTGGCCAACTACAAGAAATGTCTGACCTCTGTGATTGCCAACAAGGGTTTTGCCACCAAGTACTAAGTAATGTTTTGCAGAGGGGTCAAATACTTATTTCCCTCATTAAATTGCAAATCAATTTATAACATTTTGGACATGCGTTTTTCTGGATTTTTTTGTTGTTATTCTGTCTCTCACTGTTCAAATAAACCTACCATTACAATTATAGACTGATCATGTCTTTGTCAGTGGGCAAACGTACAAAATCAGCAGGGGATCAAATACTTTTTTCCCTCACTGTAGCTGTGCAGCAACACTCCCCATCCAACCTGACAGAGCTTGAGAGGATCTGCAGAGAAGAATGGGAGAAACTCCCCAGGCTGTAATCGCTGCCAAAGGTGCTTCAACAAAGTACTGAGTAAAGAGTCTGAATACTTATGTAAATGTCATATTTCCGTTTTTTTTTTATTTTTATAAATTTGCAAACATTTCTAAAAACGTGTTTTTGCTTTGTCATTATGTCGTATTGTGTGTAGATTGATGAGGGAAAATCAATTTTAGAATAAGGCTGTAACGTAACAAGATGTGGAAAAAGTCCAGGGGTCTGAATACTTTCCGAATGCAATATTCTTTTTTGGGGTCTTTTTCTGGTCTTTTTTTCTTTCTTTCTTTTTCATAGGGCTCTGGTCAAAAGTAGTGCACTATATAGAGAATCGGGTGCCATTTTGGACGAAGCACTGACTGCACAGCTGAACAATACCACACCAGATTTACTCAACTTTTCACGTGTTTTTTTCAGTACAAGATATTTAATAAAAAAGCGAAAACATAAAACAATACATTTGAAATGTCTTAATTTACATACCTAACATTGAATTCCCTCATTACATCGTTATTTTACCTTTTTACCTTCTATGTTGAATTCCCTCTGGAAAAACATGGTGGAGGTATAAATAATAGCAGATCACTGCTCAGTGCTGAAAAGTCCCGAGACAGAAGATACAGAGTCTGGGAGTATTTAGCAGTCTTGCAGTGATTTAAGCTTATGCCCCAGTTGTCTGAATGCCTCTGAATGTCAAGCTTGGTCCATTGTGTAATGCTAACTGGATTTGCATGTTTGTGTGGTTGGCTAAAGGCTACACACAAATTCCCACTCACTCAAAAAAAAAAAAAAATAATAATAATAATGTATGCACGCATGACTGTAAGTCGCTTTGGATAAAAGCGTCTGCTAAATGGCATATTATTATTATTATAACTCCAACACACTCCCTGTGGTGCTCCACAGTCCCTCCCCCTGGTTATTTTAACCTGCGCTGCCTGGCTGGCTACTGATGACCTTATGTGTTGTACTAGTGTCCTTATTCAACCATGGTGAAGGGAGTGGCATCCATACTGAGTGTACAGACAATGTGTGTCCCCCAAATGGCACCCTATTCCTTAGTCCCTATGGGCCCTGGTCAAAAGTAGTGTACTATATAGGGAATAGGGTGCCATTTGGGATGCAGGTTTTGTCAAGGACAGGTGACCTCTGTCTGTTTTTTCAGGATGTATGATATCATCCTAGGTGTAGCTACCACTGCCTATGGCTATTTTCTTAAATTGCAGCTGAATCAAGTTGAGTCACATCCACTTTTTACATCCTATGAGATTACTTATTGTCTTATGGCACCCTTATTTAAATTTTTAGTCATTTAGCAGACGCTCTTATCCAGAGCGACTTACAGGAGCAATTAGGGTTAAGTGCCTTGCTCAAGGGCACATCGACAGATTTTTCACCTAGTCGGCTCGGGGATTAGAACCAGCGACCTTTCGGTTACTGGCACAACGCTCTTACCCACTAAGCTACCTGCCTTATATTTATTGAAGGAATCCACCTTCCTCCATTTCTCTTTCCCGATACTGTTTCTCTTTGGCCTAACCCAGTATAGCCTTTCAGGGTTCTGTAGCTCAGTGTAATGTGTGGAGATCAGTGATGGTGGAGAGGGAGTGTGGCCCTCGTAGTGTAGCCAGTCAGCCAGGACCACTGGTGTGTGGTGTAGGGTGTTTGAGGACTGGAGCTGTGGAGTGGCAGGGTGTAGAGGTTTACAAAGTGGTACGACCCAGTCAGGGCACCATGGGGCAGGTTTGAAGGCTTTACACTAGGTGTGGGGCGGTAGTGTGTGTGCGTGTGCGTGCGTACACGGGTGATTTAGAGTGTAATACGGTGCAGCCCACGGTAATTACCGAACCACCGTTGACCCTGTGCCCGCTGGCCATCATTCAGCGGCCTGTTGCCATGGACACAGCGGCTCCAGCACCTGTTAATGAGGTGGGATCGTCTGCGTGTGATTTAGTATTAACATCCATCAGAATGGCGAACACGTATGTACAGCAGCTCACAGATCCATGTCGGCCCCATTTCTCCTTATTGCTTTTAAATGACACATTATGACCGAGTTCATGTGGATCCATCCATTTTCCCCTCATAATCGCCATGAGTTTGACACATCTAAATAAATAAATAAATAATATAAGCAATTTATCATGGATTAAGATCAGTATCTTTATTCATTGAAATATGTAGATAGAAATGTAGTTAGAAATAGACGGCTAATTTATCCACATACAAGAGATGTTGGACATAATGTCTGCCTCCCATATGGCGTCCTATTCCCTATAGTGCACTACTTTTGACCAGAGCCCTATGGGTCCTGGTCAAAAGTGGTGCACTATAAAGGGAATAGGTTGCCATTTAGGACAGGCTCAATCTCGTCTAGGCATATGTGTTTACCATGATGTCATATTATTGTTTGGTTTATTGCTGGCTGTTTACCGGGCAGCTGTCATTATGCAGTAGTCTAAGCCCATGTTTATGGAGGGATTGAAGTTAAGACAGGGACTTGTTCATTACTAATCCCTCAGTCTCAACCCAGCATGCTACTCTGCTCTTTAACCCGATACACATGATACACAGAGCCCCATCTGTCTGTGGAACCAACCTTAATGTCACCTTATGGGTTAGCCAAATGGCACCCTATTCCCTATATAGTGCATTACTTTTGACCAGAGCCCTATGGGCCCCATGGTCAAAAGTTTATTAGGTACACCCATCTAGTACCCTGACGGACCCCCCTTTGCCTCCAGAACAACCTGAATTCTTTGGGGGAATTCTACAAGGTGTCGGAAACGTTCCACAGAGATGTTGGTCCATGCTGATGCGATGGCATCACGCAGTTGCTGCAGATTGGACGGCGGTACATTCATGCTGCCAACAGCCCGTTCCATCTTCCATCCCAAAGATGCTCAATTGGGTTGAGGTCTGGGGACTGCACAGGCCTTTCAAGTAAACTGAACTCGCTGTTATGTTCCAGGTGATGTTTTTCCACTCCTCAATTGTCAAGTGTTGGTGATCGCGTGCCCACTGGAGCCGCTTCTTCTTGTTTTTAGCTGTGGAACCCTGCTGAATAGCCCATCCGTGACAAGGATAGATGAGTTGTACGTTCCAAGATGCTGTTCTTCACACCTTTGTTGTACTGCGCCATTATTTGTCTGTTTGTGGGCCGCCTGTTAGCTTGCACGATTCTTGCCATTCTCCTTCCACCTCTCTCATCAACAAGCAGTTTTTTCGCCCACAGGACTGCTGCTAACTGGATGTTTTTAGTTTGTCGCACCATTCTCGGTAAACCCTAGACATTGTCGTGCGTGAAAAACACAGGAGGCCGGCCTCTTCTGAGATACTGGATCAGGGGCACCGGCGATCATACCACGCTCAACGTCGCATAGGTCACTTGTTTTCCCATTCTAACGTTCAATCGAACAGTAACTGAATGCATCGATGCCTGTCTGCCTGCTTTATATAGCAAGCCATGGCCACGTGAATCACTGTCTCTAAGAGCGATCCATTTTGGTGAATGGGTGTACCTATACACGGTATATGGAATAGGCTACCATTTGGGATGCATCCAAGGACACTTTGCGTACGGTGGTGAAATGTGAATATCTGGCTTGTATGGGGAAATGTTCTCCCATATAAGGATGGGTATCCTGACATAAAAATGAGGGGAAGGCTACAAAAAGAAGAAAGTTGCACTTTATGTTGTGCCATTGCATACTTTATATGGTCCACCCCCAGCTAGAACTAGAGAAAGAGGAAAAGGTAGAGGAGGAGGGAGAGTGTTCCTTATTGGGATTCTGGGCTGGTCTGTAGAAGCCCTAATGATTTGTAGTAATCAGTCTGCACTGAGCTATGACTAATCCATACAGCCATTACTTGCCCTACTTTTGACCCCTATTGCTTATGCCATTTTGGATGCAAACAGTCTTTGACCATTCTGTAAGGTGTACTGTAGACCCGGGGTCCATGACATGACATATCCTTTGTGCTCCTGTGCCAACCCTGTTACTGAGGTTAGAGTTATAGCCTCTGCAGGGGAACCATACGTCATAGACAGGTACAGCATTGGAGCCAGACACACTCTTGTATAACCAACCCACTGTAGAGGTGGACAGAGACACACACTTCCAGTCTGTTTTATACAGAGGTGGATACACCATTAAACCCATTCTCTTTGACACATATTATGAACTCAATGTCTGATACAGAGGTGGACACATGCTCAACCCAGTCTCTATGTGGACACATAGTGTCAACGGTCTCTCTACATAGAAGTGAACACACACCCTCAAACGTCTCTCTACATAGAAGTGAACACACACCCTCAAACGTCTCTCTACATAGAAGTGGACACACTCCCTCAACCGTCTCTCTACATAGAAGTGGACACACACCCTCAACCGTCTCTCTACATAGAAGTGAACACACACCCTCAACCGTCTCTCTATTGTGGACACTATCAACCTGCTTTACAGAGGTGGAAACAAACACTCAACCCACCCGCTATTGTGGACACACACTCTCCCACTTTCTATGTGGACACTTACTATCAACCTGCTTTATACATAGAGACGGACACACACTTGAAGCAGTTAAAATGCACAGCCTATCATGTTCTACTGTAAGCTGCATTTGTTTTGAGACAGAATTGGCATCACACTAAAGATTAGACTAGAGTATCAGGGGAGAGTATCCCACTACTGCTGCTGCTGTTGAGCTGTCCTCTTTTCGTTTCCCTGGGGAATAATTAAAATGTAACACACCACAGAATTGTTTCTTAACTAAGCTAAGTCATAAAGAGAAGCTGGATAAATAACCCTGCTGCTCTTTGTTTACGACTGTTCTGTGAAAACACACACACACACACACACACACACACACCCACCCAGTGCTCTTTTGTTTTCCATAGTCTTTCCCCAGAGAGTGGGGTCATAATGAAGTTTAAAGACTACCTGTCATCATAATTAATCTTTGGGTAGCTAAAGAAAAACATTTTGAAGTTGCGTCTGTCTTTTGTTTGGTTTTGTTATTTTTAATTCATGTTTTTTTGGTCCTCACTACAACGTTGATAAGTTTAATTCATTCACTGTGTTTTTGTGTCCTTTGTTGTGTTTTGAAGAACTAATATGACAGTTTAAGACGTGCACGGCTGTTAAGAGTTCACGCCACTACAAACCCTCTTCGCAGTTCTTGAAAGTGGCCTTCACTTACATCACTGAACGCTACAATATGAAAGGGGGAATCTGGGATTGGGTGACCGCTTTGCTGCCCCTTTAAAGATGCACTATGCAGAAATCGTTCAGCAATTTCTTGGTTGCTAAAAGTTTAATAGTTCACCTTATGTGACAAAACAAGCAAGTATTGTGTAGAGAATCATTGTACCATATAAACCGCTGTGAAATATATTTTCCAGAACCAAAATTATTTTGTTTGAAGCTGGTGTACAAAACCGAAAGTAAAAGCCGCCAAAACAAAACACGGGAAGCATAGAAATTGTGCATATAGAACAGATCTACCGCTTCGTAGACTTGCTTTCAATGCGAATGACATATCTATAACTAACATTTATATGTGAATTTTGTCGGGTCGCCCAAAAAGTTACATACAGTGGGGAGAACAAGTATTGAATACACTGCCGATTTTGCAGGTTTTCCTACTTAGAAAGCATGTAGAGGTCTGTAATTTTGATCATAGGTACACTTCCACTGTGAGAGACGGAATCTAAAACAAAAATCCAGAAAATCACATTGTATGATTTTTAAGTAATTCATTTGCATTTTATTGCACGACATAAGTATTTGATACATCAGAAAAGCAGAACTTAATATTTGGTACAGAAATCTTTGTTTGCAATTACAGAGATCATACGTTTCCTGTAGGTCTTGACCAGGTTTGCACACACTGCAGCAGGGATTTTGACCCACTCCTCCATACAGACCTTCTCCAGATCCTTCAGGTTTCGGGGCTGTCGCTGGGCAATACGGACTTTCAGCTCCTCCAAAGATTTTCTATTGGGTTCAGGTCTGGAGACTGGCTAGGCCACTCCAGGACCTTGAGATGCTTCTTACGGAGCCACTCCTTAGTTGCCCTGGCTGTGTGTTTCGGGTTGTCATGCTGGAAGACCCAGCCACGACCCATCTTCAATGCTCTTACTGAGGGAAGGAGGTTGTTGGCCAAGATCTCGCGATACATGGCCCCATCCATCCTCCCCTCAATACGGTGCAGTCGTCCTGTCCCCTTTGCAGAAAAGCATCCCCAAAGAATGATTTTTCCACCTCCATGCTTCACGGTTGGGATGGTGTTCTTGGGGTTGTACTCATCCTTCTTCTTCCTCCAAACACAGCGAGTGGAGTTTAGACCAAAAACCTATATTTTTGTCTCATCAGACCACATGACCTCCTCCCATTCCTCCTCTGGATCATCCAGATGGTCATTGGCAAACTTCAGACGAGCCTGGACATGCGCTGGCTTGAGCAGGGGGACCTTGCGTGCGCTGCAGGATTTTAATCCAACACAGCGTAGTGTGTTACTAATGGTTTTCTTTGAGACTGTGGTCCCAGCTCTCTTCAGGTCATTGACCAGGTCCTGCCGTGTAGTTCTGGGCTGATCCCTCACCTTCCTCATGATCATTGATGCCCCACGAGGTGAGATCTTGCATGGAGCCCCAGACCGAGGGTGATTGACCGTCATCTTGAACTTCTTCCATTTTCTAATAATTGCGCCAACAGTTGTTGCCTTCTCACCAAGCTGCTTGCCTATTGTCCTGTAGCCCATCCCAGCCTTGTGCAGGTCTACAATTTTATCCCTGATGTCCTTACACAGCTCTCTGGTCTTGGCCATTGTGGAGAGGTTGGAGTCTGTTTGATTGAGTGTGTGGACAGATGTCTTTTATACAGGTAACGAGTTCAAACAGGTGCAGTTAATACAGGTAATGAGTGGAGAACAGGAGGGCTTCTTAAAGAAGAACTAACAGGTCTGTGAGAGCCGGAATTCTTACTGGTTGGTAGGTGATCAAATACTTATGTCACGCAATAAAATGCAAATTAATTACTTAAAAATCATACAATGTGATTTTCTGGATTTCTGTTTTAGATTCCGTCTCTCACAGTTGAAGTGTACCTATGATAACAATTACAGACCTCTACGTGCTTTGTAAGTAGGAAAACCTGCAAAATTGGCAGTGTATCAAATACTTGTTCTCCCCACTGTATTGCAGCTTTAGTATATCAGATACATACATTCCTATCCTTATCAAGGGAGTTGATATTGAAACTGTTGTTGTTATTGATGTGTCTGTGAAGAGGTTTGTAGAGCTTGCAGAGGCCCACTAATACTGTAGTATGCTTCTCCTAGCAGGATGCCAGATCGCGTGCTGCGCTGATCGCCTGTCTGCTTTTGATCCAGGGGGTGTGTGAGCCACTACGACTGAGTGTTAGTGAGACACAGCACATCTCAGTACCTTATTATAGATCTGTGATTTGTGTGTGAGTGTGTCACTGTGGGACTCATCATTATTCTGTGAATGAAAATGTGTGTTTGTGTGCGTGCATGCGTTTTGTGTGTTTGCGTGCATGTTTGTGTGAGTTTTTGGTAGAGGAGAGAGTGAAATCACAGGCCGAACCAGGCTGATGGAGGAGATTACACTTCATCAATCACTGTGGTAGGTTAAACTGCCGTTTTCATGCTCTCACAAGCAAGCTGATAAGGGCATACACACACACACACACACACACACATATACACATACACACACACACTATGCATCGACTCTGCAGTAAATGCCATTTCACACACAATATGACCTATAGTAGATTCCACTAGAATGACTGGTTAACAACGGCAGAAGATGGATGAATGGCAGGAATCAATGACAGAGCAGTGGTCCGGTTTGTGTTACCTTGTTACGTTGACTTATTGTAGTGCCTGATTGGATAGAGTCGACTCCACTGGTCTCCTTGACCTGGATTTGGTTGGCAGATAGGACGGTCACAATACAGAAAGAAAGTACAGGAAGTGTTTATAAAATCAAGGTTCGGTATAGTGAACTAATATCACCTGAGAATAAATTGTCCAACTCAGGGTTTTGTTTTAATCATGGTTTTAAAACCGTGGGAGACGATCGTCATTTTCTTTTCTTTACTTTTGACAATCATTATGTCGTCTCTCAACTCTCCTACTTGTATTTGTGTGTTTTTAGGCCAAAATTATATTCTTTCGGAGGAGCCAACAGAAAGGAGCGGCTAGTTAAAATGTTCAAATGCAGTAATTGCTGGTGTGAAACAGCAGCCACCAGCCCCAGCCATCCAGTCAGAACCCAGCCGTGATAAATCAGGCTACCTCTCCTCTCCTCTCCTCTGGAACGAGAAGCCAAAGGTGAAGAGGGCAGTCCGTAAGCGCAGACGAAGGATTTCAACGATTTGGAAGGATTCTGTATGGAGGAATGGTCTAAGATCCTTGCCAATGTGTTCTCCAACTCATAAAACATGTTAGAAAAAGGCTCACAATCCTCGAAAGGTATAAAAAACAGGGATGTCAATAATTTTGACCCCTACCTTTTTAAATAAAAAAAGCATTACTTGTTAAACTAAATCTATTTCTCTGAGCAATTGTATTGGTATAAAATATATATATTTTTTTCTTCTTTTGCATACAATAGCTCAGTATTTGAATTATTTATTTTATACAGTCATTTTTGCTCGTCTTTATCAATGGTGTCATTTATTTTGGACCACACAATATATAGCTTTAAATTGTAAAATCAGGAAACACCAGTGGGAAATTGTTCCTTTAAATGAAAGCCTTCTGGCACTTAAGGACTCATCGGACACCATGTGTCACAGACGTCCAGGAGTGTGTATTCACAGAGGACAGAGGAGCGAACAGTCCGCTCCGGACGTCATAAGGCGGAGGAAATGTGTGGTGACTGGTGAGGTAATTGTGTTTTGGAGGGCCTCTATTGGATTAGCTCAGGATGTTGTTGCATCTTGGCTAGTGCAGCTCACTGGGGACAGGTCTGTGTACAGCAGGGCTGTTCAATTCCGGACCTGGAGGGCCGAAAACAATTCTGTTTTTTGTTTCTACCTGGTAGTTAATTGCACTCACCTGGGACACCAGAATTAGTCCCTAATTAGAAGGAGAGGATGAAAACCAGAAGTGTTTGGGTCCTCCAGGACCGACATTGAACAGCCCTGGTCTACACCAACATATTACCATCACATCCTCCTCAAGCATCATCCATTCACCCTTTTCATATAGCCTACATTTGTCTCTGTCTTACGTTTAGAAATTGGTTGTGTCCCAAATGTCACCCTATTCCCTTTATAGTTTACTACTAGTGCACTTGACCAGAGCCCCAGTGCACTATAAGGAATAGGGTTCCATTTAGGATGCAACCTATAGTAGAGCTGCAGCCTCCCAGACTGAAGCGCTACAGGGAGATCTCTCACTAAGCTAACTTTGGTTGATGGCTATTATCTAACAGGGCAATAATGAACCCTCTCTCATTGGTAAGGAATCCAAGTTTGTGTGTGTGTGTGTGTGTGTGCACGCGCTCCACCGATAACACATTCCAATCAGAATGACTTGGCAGCCAGGTAACCATTGGAGAACTAAGTATTTTGAAAGTTTTTACATCAGCTAGAGTAGCTAGACAAAGCATGGGGGTGAGGTCATTTAGACGCAGGCAATTTCATTTTGCATTTCCTATTACTTTGCTCTCCGCATGCAAACTGGGAAACAATCTATTTTTGCTCACTGATTATATCAGTAAGCACAATTTCACAATCTACATTATAATCACAGCCACCAAGAAACACATTCATATTCCACTCAAATTGAAACAAAACCTGTACTCTCTAGCCTTAGCCTCAAACAAATGATTCCCACACAAACGTTAATGTACAACAGTGATGTGTAATGTCTGAATAGCAGTAGACTAGAGATGCTGACCATACATCACAGTCCATAACCCTGTGCACCACTGTACCTATAGAGGTCAGATGTTAAATGACCCAACACAGGCACAAAATCAAAGCCTTGTGTCCAGCAAGCCACACTCGTTCAACCCCCTTCCTTCCATTCCTCTCTCTCTCCCTCCCTCCTCTCCCTCCCTCCAATCCTCAGGCTCGGTGAGATTAGTGATTCAGGTCACACGGTGCTGCTGCCTCAAATAAAATAAAATTGTATTCGTCACATGCTTAGTAAACAACAGGTGTAGACTAACAATGAAATGCTTACGTATGGGCCCTTCCCAACAATGCAGAGAGAAATAATAGAAAAGTAAAACATGTTACAATAAATGTAATAATAAATACACAGAGTAATGATAATTTGGTTATATACACAGGGCGCCAGTACCGAGTCGATGTGCAGGGGTACAAGGTAATTAAGGTAGATATGTACATATAACTAGGAATAAAGTGTCAGATAATAAACAGTAGCAGCAGTGTATGTGATGAGTCCAAAAAAGTTAGTCCAAAAAGGGTCAATACAGAAACAGCTGTTTAACTAACTATTTAGCAGTCTTATGGCTTGAGGGTAGAAGCTGTTCAGGGTTCTGTTGGTTCCAAACTTGCTGACATTGAGGGAGAGGTTGTTGTCATTTAGATAGGTTACCTTGGCATTCTTGGGCACAGTGACGATGGTGGTCTGCTTGAAGCATGTAGGGATTACAGACTGGGTCAGGCCATCAGGGAGAGTTTGAAAATGTCAGTGAAGACACTTGGCAGCTGGTCAGCGCATACTCTTAACTATGCGTCCTGGTAATCCATCTGGCCCAGCGGCCTTGTGAATGTTAACCTGTCTAAAGTTCTTACTCACATTGGCTACGGAGAGCGTGATCACACAGTCGTCCGGAACAGCTGGTGCTCTCATGCATGGTTCAGTGTTGCTTGCCTCGAAGCGAGCGTAGAAGGCAATTAGCTCGTCTGGTAGGCTCGCGTTACTGGGCAGTTCGCGATTGGGTTTCCCTTTGTAATACCTGATAGTTTGCAAGCCCTGCCGAGCATCAGAGCCGGTGTAGTAGGATTCGATCTTAGTCCTGTATTGACGCTTTGCCTGTTTGATGGTTCGTCGGAGGGCATAGGGGGATTTCTTATAAGCGTCCAGACTAGTGTCCTGCTCCTTGAAAGCGGCAGCTCTAGCCTTTAGCCCAGTGTGGATGTTGGCTATTGGAATTGGTCAGGAGCCTGTAAAACGGCTGCTATCCACAGCGCCATTCACTCTCGAGGGGAAGCCTGTGATTATTCCCGCTTTCCTGAGTAATCTCATTACACATGGAGCGAAAAGCAAACCAAATATGCCAACTATTCAGCCAAAGTGTTACTCAGTGAGAGAAGTCATTTTTACGTGTCCATACGTAAAAATGTATGCACACATGACTATAAGTCGCTTTGGATAAAAGCGTCTGCTAAATGGCATATTAAGTGAGAGGGGGGAAATGAGAGAGGGGAGGGCTGGAGAGATGGAGACATTCACAGCTATTACTGTATGTGCTCCTATATGGCCCTGGACCCACGCCTGGAGAAATGCATTGTTTGCAGTTTATGGAGGGAGTCAATCTGTTGTCCGGCGGACACAGAGGAATAATGACGATCGCGGGACGCACTGTAAATATGCTGGCAAAGCTAGTCTGACCCCACCGGATGATTCATCTAGAGCGCATACTAGAAACAGTTACGGCACCCGTGACTCAGAATATCCCGCTCCCCACTACACTTCAAACAAGGCCCTCAGAGAGATCCATGATGGTGCTTTAGTCACTTATTTTTGTTTTTTTGTTTTGGATATTTACTGTAATTATGGGTATATAGGCTGTATCTTCTGTTTCCGCAGTGATGTAAATAGAAATAATTGGTGGTTGTTGCATCTTTAAGAAGTACAGTTCCGTGTCCCAAATGGCATTCTGTTCCCTATATAGTACACTACTTTTGACCAAGACTCATAGGGCTCTCGTCAAAAGTAGTGCACTATGTAGGGAATAGGGTGCCATTTGGTACACAGCCAGCGAGTTACAGTAGTAGGCCTACATGCAGGGGTCTGGGGGAGCCGCTAGGGACACAGTGGCTATTTCGGAGGCAACAAAGACACAGAGTGACGAGCTACATTGCTCACCATTATTCCCCTGTGAAGAAGTGCTGTATGCATGAAAATATGATGAAGAGAGAGAGAGGGAGCGGGAGAAAATAATTAGGGACTGTACTAGGCGGACGAGGGACGAGAATGGGAGTTATTTTTGGGAGATGCCAATTCAATTAGTGAGCCAGAGATTGGCTGTGGCGGTGGCGCTGTGACTTAATGGGAACTGGGTTCACTTCCTGGCCAGGGTGTCCTGATCCCAATTACAGTACACATTACACATTACAGAGCCAGCGCAGGCTACTCTGGGATGCTGCGCTCCACATAGACTCACACACAGACACGCATACAGACACATTGACTGACTGACTCATCTACTGTCTACTTACTACCCAATGAAACAAATAAAATCACCCATGGGCCAAATTCGGTCAGCGGGCCACCAGTTTGGGTACCCTGGTCCTCTGTAGCTCAATTGGTAGAGCATGGCGCTTGTAACGCCAGGGTAGTGGTTTCGATACCCGGGACCACCCATACGTAAAAATGTATGCGCACATGACTGTAAGTCGCTTTGGATAAAAGCGTCTGCTAAATGGCATATTATTATTATTATTATTATTATTATTATTATTATTATTAGAGGCACACTGACTGTACTGTTATCTACTGTACTAACCATCTAGAGCTGTGTGGAACTGGACTACTCTGGGTTGCTGACAGTGGTGTGTAGTCTCAAAAAGTGGGGGTGTGGCCATCTTGTTCTCAAAAGGGTTTTTGCCTTTGTCATATGAGGTTGAAGAGGTAGTTGAGGGGAGGTTATTCAAAGTTAGAGCAAGGTATGAAAACATCACTATGTGTCTGATAAATTTATATATGTATATGTTTTTTAGAGACATCAAATGCCATTGAGAAATGTAATAATGAAGATTATTTATTTATTGCTGGAGATTTTAACTGCACAGTCAGTGATTTAGATAGAAATCACAAAGAACCTCATATAGCCTCAAATACTTTTTTTAAACGCCTCATTGTAACACATTAACTGTGTGATATTTGGCAGGCATGAAACAGTACACCTGGGCGCATGTGAGAGAGAACACCATCTCTATGGCCAGGTTAGATAGGTTTTATTGTTTTGAGCATCAATCTCAGATCTGTAAATTAAGTGTGATAACCCCAGTGGGATTTTCTGATCATTGTTTAATAACAAACCCAAAAGCGCATACTGGCATTTTAATATATCTTTATTGAGTGATGCTCACTTCAGGAAATGTTTTAGTTTTTTCTGGGAGAGGTGGAGGTCTCAAAGGGCCAGTTTTGTATCCCTTCAACAGTGGTGGGATATAGGGAAAATCCAGATTCAACAATTCTGTAATCAATACATGAGGAATGTCACCTGCTGGGTATCAGATCACAGGGGGCATTGGTGAGAAGTACGTTTCAGGGAATCTCTGAAATGGATGCCTCATCCAAATTTTTCTTTGGTTTAGAGAAAAAGAATGGACAAAGAAGAATGATTCATTGTCTCAAATCAGCTGTTGGACAGGAGCTCACTAGCCCTAGTGAAATTAGAAAGAGGGCAGTAGAGTTCTATGCTGAGCTCTACAAGTGTGAGTACAAAGAGGATAAAACAGTGACACAGCAGTTCCTTGATGGGCTCCCACAGGTGGCTGCAGAAGCTCAGGTTGAGCTAGAGCAACCATTGTCTTTGCAGGAGCTATACACTGCATTAAAAGGCAATGGAAAATGGAAGGGCACCAGGCATTGATGGGCTTCCCGTTTACTTTTTTAAGTATTTTTGGGCTATGTTGGGAGAGCATTGGCTAGCAGTAGTTAATGATCGTTTAACCGGAGGGTTACTACCAATAAGCTGCAGAAGGGCTGTCCTCACCCTACTGCCCAAAAAGGGTGACCCTAGGGAGGTGAAGAACTGGAGGCCGGTGGCTTTATTGTGCACTGATTATAAGATCATGTCAAAGGCTTTGTCCAACAGGCTGAGGGAGGTGATGGGGCAAATCATACATACGGACCAGTCCTACTGTGTTCCTGGCAGGCAGATAGGGGATAACATTTATCTGATTCAGGATTTTTGTGGACGTCTCTAGGGCTATTGGGTTGGATGCTGGTCTAATTTCAATTGATCAGGAAAAGGCATTTGACCGAGTTGAACATAAATACTTACGGCACACTTTTGAGGCGTTTGGTTTCAGCTCTGGTTTTATTGCTATGATAAAGGTGATACAGTGGGGGAAAAAAGTATTTAGTCAGCCACCAATTGTGCAAGTTCTCCCACTTAAAAAGATGAGAGAGGCCTGTAATTTTCATCATAGGTACACGTCAACTATGACAGACAAATTGAGAAAATAAAATCCCGAAAATCACATTGTAGGATTTTTAATGAATTTATTTGCAAATTATGGTGACTAAATACTTTTTTTCCCTACTGTATATGGTGACATTGAAAGTGTATTGAAAGTTAACGGTGGCTTGAGTGCTCCTTTTAAAATGTGTAGAAGTATTAGGTATTAGAGGCCTCCTGTAGCTCAGTTGGTAGAGCATGGCGCTTGCAACGCCAGTGTTGTGGGTTCGATTCCCACGGGGGGCCAGTATGAAAAATGTATGACTAAATGTAAGTCGCTCTGGATAAGAGCGTCTGCTAAATGACTAAAATGTAAATGTAAATTAGGCAGGGCTGTTCTTTGTCGGGAATGTTATATGCCATTGCTATAGAGCCACTACTAAATAGCATTAGAAGTCGCATTGAAGGGGTGTACCTTTCAGAGGATATTCATCCTATTCATCTCTCAGCCTATGCTGATGATGTAGTTGTTTTAGTGAAAAATCAAGTGGAGGTGGATAGTTTGAGTCTAATGGTTGATCGTTTTAGGGGAATATCCTCTGCAAAGGTAAATTGGGAAAAAGGTTGTGCTTTACAGATTGGAGAATGGTCTGGAGGGATCATGGCTTTGCCAGGGGGGCTGGAATGGTGTAAGGGAGGTTTTAAGTATCTTGGAGTGTTCCGAGGAGATGAGGGGACAATGGAAAAAAATTGGATTGGGGTGGTTAAAATGGTGGAAGGGAGGATGAGGAGATGGCGTTGGTTGTTTTCTTGTATGTCATATAGGGGGCGCACTATTATAGTTAACAATGTGATTGCCTCTGCACTGTGGCATCGGTTGTCAGTTTTAGAGCCACCATCTGGCCTTCTGGCTAAGATACAGGCGATTATTGTAGATTTATTTTGGGATAAATATCATTGGGTTCCACAAAGTGTTTTGTATTTGTCAAAAGAGGATGGGGGACAAGGTCTTGTACATCTTGGCTAGTAGGGCTGCTGCTTTCCGGTTTCAGTTTATTCAAAGGTTGCTTTATGGACCGGAAAATGTGGTTTGGAGAGGGGTGGCAGGTCTTGTATTACAGCAGGTTGGGGGATTAGGTTTAAAGAAGGCTTTATTTTTGGTTGATAGTAGCCAGATTTCTAGGGAGGGAGTACCTCCGTTTTACAGAGGCCTTCTATTATATTATATTATATTATATTAATTATTAATTATTATATTATATATAATTATTATATAATTATTATATTCTTAGGGTGTGGAGCATAATGAAGGTGTCCAGACGAACTTCAGCGGAGTCAGTGCATTGGCTGTTGGAGGAACTTCTGGTGTATAGGGCAAGACTGGATTGTACAACTGCAGCTGTTCCACATTTCTCCAAGATTCTGGTGAAGGGCAAAATTATCACCTTAAAACAGTTAATGGCCATGGCTGGGCCCGCCTTATTGGATGGAAGACGGGTGGCTGAACATTTGAGGGTGAGGTCGGAAAGGATTGTCGGACAACTGCTGGGAAGCTGCAGGAAGGCAGAAGAGTGGGGTATGCTGAATAGTCACAAGAAGAAGGTACAAGATGAAAACGTCTCATTTCCAAGACTAGGGATTACACCCAATATCCCAGAGTCAGAAAGAAAGCTGTTATTACTAGATTTGAGAGGGTTGGAAGAGGTGGGTTTGGATTAGGTGAATGGGAAGGACTTATATAAGGGGTGTGTCAAGGTGTTGAATAAAGATACATTGAAAAATAGAAAAGACACTCCATGGAGGGTAAAATTGGGCATTGATGACAAGGTAAAACCAGCATGGAGAGCACTGTACAAGCCACCGTTACAAAAGGGTACTGGGGATATGCATTGGAGGGTTTTGCATGGCATCATTGCAGTTAATGCTTTTGTATCTGTTATTAACTCAGATGTTGGAGATGGATGTCCTTTTTGTAATATACGAGAAACAATTTTTCACTGTTTCATGGAGTGTGAGAGGATAAAACCTCTCTTGGAAATGCTGGAGTCTTTGTTTAAAGCTGTAGGGGAGATTTTCAATAACACTGTTTTTATTTTGGGGTTTCAATATAGTAAGCAACAGAAAAGAAAATGTAAACTGTTAAATTTTATTTTGGGACAAGCTAAGATGTCAATTTTTCTGAGTAGGAAACATAAGATAGAAACGGGATATGGGCAGGATGTAAGATGTGTTTTTAAAGGAGTGAAAGCGAGAATAAAAGTGGATTTTTAGTTATTCTCGGCTGTAAAAGATCTCCCATTGTTTGAGGAGAAGTGGGCTTACGAAGGAGCGGTTTGTTTTGTGGAGGAGGGGAAACTATTTTTTGTTGATGAAATGAGTTGAATGTATATGTTTTTTTTTGTATTTTATTTTTGTTTTCATTTTTATTTAGGAACGACATTTGTTGTTTCATTTCTGAAAAGGCGGTGTGCCATTATTTGTGTTAACACTTAAGTATGAAATAAAGGTTTTATAAAAACTCTCTCTCTCTCTCTCTCGCCCTCTCTTTTATGTTACCTAAAACCAGTGCATAGCTCATCTTGGGAGCTGTGCATTTGTTGTTTATCCCTAACCTTTCATAATTTCTGTGAATTATGATGTTGTGGATAAACTCCTCATCAAAAATGTATCATCATATCAATATTAAAACTCCCAGCTGCATACTTTGACAAGATTACTGCTACATGTAGTTATGCTGCATGGCAGCTCAATGGGGGAATCACTTAGTGTAACTTTATTGAGAATATCTCTGATCTTATATTATATAGAAGCTCTGAGGATCTGTGGTGAGACTTGGGGCCAACTTGGGGCCGTAGTGTGTGTGTTTGGATGCGTATCCAGGGGACCCTAAGATGACTGCAGGTGCTCTAGTCCAACCTCACACACTCCTCCATCCCTACATTTCCCCATTCTCTCACTCCACTCGTCTCCATTTCTCTCCATCCCTCACCCAGTGTTCGTCAGTGTGTAACGGGGTAATGACATGCGCTGTGCCTCATTCCCTTCCCTCTGTGACGGTTTCCATCAGTCACGGGAGAGGGACACACAGGCCGCGTCGCAAATGGCACCCTATTCCCTATATAGTGCACGACTTTTGACCAGAGCCCAAAAGTAGTGCACTATATAGGGAATAGGGTGCCATATGAGTCACAGTAAAAGAGGGAGGGGAACTGTGCTTTATCTCCCAAAAGTGACCGCTGGCCCTTATTTACTGTTATGCCACTTAGTTCAATGGGCTCGAACACTGGGCGCCATGCTAAGAGTTGGCAGTGTAGCCGTAGAGTAGTGGGGCTGATGGTGAGTAGTAGAACTAACAGCTCTCTGTGGATCACAAAAGAGGAGAGCAGGGGATTTGCTCTACTCTCTCCTGTCCTGGTTCTCTCTCTCTCTCTCTCTCTCTCTCTCGCTCTCTCTCTCTCCTGTCCTGGTCTCTCTCTCTCTCTCTCTCTCTCTCTCTCTCTCTCTCTCTCTCTCTCTCTCTCTCTCTCTCTCTCTCTCTCTCTCTCTCTCTCTCTCTCTCTCTCTCTCTCTCTCTCTCTCTCTCTCTCTGGCTCTCTCTCTCTCCTCCCTAAGAATGTCCCTAGATGTTTTTTCTTTTTCTTCTTCAATCTTTCAAATCAGCCAATTTCTCTGTACTATGCAGTAGTAGACTCCTGCTGCTGGATGGTTGCTGAGTACAGCACTAGTCGTCCGCACAGAGAGAGATCTTAGTGGGGAGGAGGTGGAGAGGCTCTGAGATTCTGGAGCTTCAAACACTTCACGGTTCATCTCAAGGTCAGTCAGTCAGCACCAACCCCACCTGCCACCGGCTGCCACACTCACCTAGAGAGAGAGAGGGAGGGAGAGAGAAGGAGGGAGAGAGGGGGAAAGGGAGGATCCTCCAGCTACCCGATTCACCCAGAGAGTGTGAGAGAGAAGAGGTTTTAAAGACTGGCGAATAACCAAGAGGATGGTTAGCAATCAGTGTCTTCTGGACCCGGCTATAACATGAACTGTACAAACAAACCATATATATTTTATGGGTGACGCTAGGCATGTGTTATGCTTAGCAAATCAGTTAGTCTGTAAATCTGGTGACAGCTGTCATTATTTTGCCCATCAAAGCAACCTGAGATTTCAATACAAATGGAAGGAGGCTTGTCTTGGCTGTGTGCTGGGAGGAGGCTAAAGAGAGCTGTAACATGGGGTGAGTTAGTTCCAGTAGAGAGAGAAGAAGCCCTTATCTAGTCTTTGTGCTGTGATACAGAAATATTTACTGTACTGTAACCTGGGTTGGGTTAGCTTAGCTCGCTAGCTCCAAAGCAAAGCTAGTTTAAATAGTCAGCCAGGAGTCACACACAGCTTTGGCAGATGACTACTGTAATGAATAAGTAGCAAGAGAAGAAGCCCTTATCTAGGCTTTTTGCTGTGTGGGGGCTACAGAGAGATGTACTCTATGCAACCTTCGCTCTCTCTCTCCCGCTACTCTCTCCTCTTCCATCCTATCATCTCTTCCCTCTGCTCAATCCTTCTCCCTCCAATCTCCTGATTCTGCCTCCTCAACCCTCCTCTCCTCCCTTTCTGCATCCTTTGATTCTCTATGTCCCCTATCCTCCCGGCCGGCTCGGTCCTCACCTCCTGCTCTGTGGCTTGACGACTCATTGCGAGCTCACAGAACAGGGCTCCGGGCAGCCGAGCGGAAATGGAGGAAAACTAGACTCCCTGCGGACCTGGCATCTCCCTCCTCTCTACATTTTCTTCCTCTGTTTCTGCTGCTAAAGCTACTTTCTACCACTCTAAATTCCAAGCATCTGTCTCTAACCCTAGGAAGCTCTTTGCCACCTTCTCCTCCTCCCTGCTGAATCCCCCCTCCCTCTCTGTGGATGACTTCGTCAACCATTTTGAAAAGAAGGTTGACGACATCTGATTGTTAAGTCAAATGACACCGCTGGTCCTGCTCACACTGCCCTACCCTATGCTTTGACTTCTTTCTCCCCTCTCTCTCCAGATGAAATCTTGCGACTTATGACGGCCGGCCACCCAACAACCTGCCCGCTTGACCCTATCCCCTCCTCTCTTCTCCAGACCATTTCCGGAGACCTTCTCCCTTACCTCACCTCGCTCATCAACTCATTCTTGACTGCTGGCTATGTCCCTTCAGTCTTCAAGAGAGCGAGAGTTGCACCCCTTCTCAAAAAACCTACACGCGATCCCTCTGATGTCAACAACTACAGACCAGTATCCCTTTTCTCTCCAAAACTCTTGAGCGTGCCGTCTTTAGCCAACTCTCTTGCTATCTCTCTCAGAATGACCTTCTTGATCCAAACCAGTCAGGTTTCAAGACTGGTCATTCAACTGAGACTGCTCTTCTCTGTGTCACGGAGGCTCTCCGCACTGCTAAAGCTAACTCTCTCTCCTCTGCTCTCGTCCTTCTAGACCTATCTGCTGCCTTTGATACTGTGAACCATCAGATCCTCCTCTCCACCCTCTCCGAGTTGGGCATCTCCAGTGCGGCTCACTCTTGGATTGCGTCCTACCTGACAGGTCGCTCCTACCAGGTGGCGTGGCGAGAATCTGTCACCGCACCACGTGCTCTCACCACTGGTGTCCCCCAGGGCTCAGTTCTAGGCCCTCTACTATTCTCGCTATACACCAAGTCACTTGGCTCTGTCATATCCTTACATGGCCTCTCCTATCATTGCTACGCAGACGACACACAATTAATCTTCTCCTTTCCCCCTTCTGATAACCAGGTGGCGAATCGCATCTCTGCATGTCTGGCAGAAATATCAGTGTGGATGACGGATCACCACCTCAAGTTGAACCTCGGCAAGACGGAGCTGCTCTTCCTCCCGGGGAAGGACTGCCCGTTCCATGATCTCGCCATCACGGTTGACAACTCCGTTGTGTCCTCCTCCCAGAGTGCAAAGAACCTTGGCATGACCCTGGACAACACCCTGTCGTTCTCCGCTAACATCAAGGCGGTGACCCGATCCTGTAGGTTCATGCTCTACAATATTCGCAGAGTACGACCCTGCCTTACACAGGAAGCGGCACAGGTCCAAATCCAGGCACTTGTCATATCCCGTCTGGATTACTGCAACTCGCTGTTGGCTGGGCTCCCTGCCTGTGCCATTAAACCCCTACAACTCATCCAGAACGCTGCAGCCCGTCTGGTGTTCAACCTTCCCAAGTTCTCTCACGTCACCCCGCTCCTCCGCACACTCCACTGGCTTCCAGTTGAAGCTCGCATCTGCTACAAGACCATGGTGCTTGCCTACGGAGCTGTGAGGAGAACGGCACCTCCGTACCTTCAGGCTCTGATCAGTCCCTACACCCAAACGAGGGCATTGCGTTCATACACCTCTGGCCTGCTGGCCCCCCTACCTCTGCGGAAGCACAGTTCCCGCTCAGCCCAGTCAAAACTGTTCGCTGCTCTGGCACCCCAATGGTGGAACAAGCTCCCTCACGACGCCAGGACAGCGGAGTCATTCACCACCTTCCGGAGACACTTGAAACCCCACCTCTTTAAGGAATACCTGGGATAGGATCAAGTAATCCTGAGTGGCGCAGTGGTCTAAGGCACTGCATCGCAGTGCTAACTGTGCCACTAGAGATCCTGGTTCGAATCCAGGCTCTGTCGCAGCCGGCCGCGACCGGGAGACTCATGGGCGGCGCACAATTGGCCCAGCGTCGTCCAGGGTAGGGGAGGGAATGGCCGGCAGGGATGTAGCTCAGTTGATAGAGCATGGCGTTTGCAACGCCAGGGTTGTGGGTTCGTTTCCCACGGGGGGCCAGTATAAAAAAAAAAAAAAAAAAATGTATTCACTAACTGTAAGTCGCTCTGGATAAGAGCGTCTGCTAAATGACGTAAATGTAAATGTAAATGTAATCCTTCTACCCCCCCCCCTTACCCCCCCCCCCCCAAAAAAAAATAAAGTAAAGTGGTTGTCCCACTAGTTATCATAAGGTGAATGCACCAATTTGTAAGTCGCTCTGGATAAGAGCGTCTGCTAAATGACGAAAATGTGTAAATGTAATGTAGCTTAGCTCACTAGCTCCAGTGCAAAACGAGTCAGCCAGGAGTGACACAGTTTTGACAGACGACTACTGTAAATGACTGACACTTCAGCATTTGAAGTAAATCCCCCTAGTTGGAGGTAATGACCTCATGAGACTGAGTCACCTCAGTCTAAACCTGCTAATGATGATTTTCTGGGAATATAGTTGATAAGCTACAGGACTGTTTTGCTAACACAGACTGGAATATGTTCCGGGATTCTTCCGTTGGCGTTGAGGAGTACACCTCATCAGTCACTGGCTTCATCAATAAGTGCATCGATGACGTCATCCCCACAGTGACCATACGTACATACCGCAACCAGAAGCCATGGATTACAGGCAACATCCGCACTGAGCTAAAGGGTAGAGCTGGCACTTTCAAGGAGCGGGACTCTAACCCGGACGCTTATAATAAATCCCGCTATGCCCTCCGACAAACCATCAAACAGGCAAAGATTCAACACAGGACTAAGATTGAATCGTACTACACTGGCTCTGACGCTCGTCGGATGTGGCAGGGCTTGCAAACTATTACAGACTACAAAGGGAAGCACAGCCGCGAGCTGCCCAGTGACACAAGCCTACCAGACGAGCTAAATCACTTCTACGCTCGCTTCGAGGCAAGCAACACTGAAGCATGCTTGAGAGCATCAGCTGTTCCGGATGACTGTGTGATCACGCTCTCCGTAGCCGATGTCAGTAAGACTTTTATGCAGGTCAACATTCACAAGGCCGCAGGGCCAGACGGATTACCAGGATGCGTACTCCGAGCATGCGCTGACCAACTGGCAAGTGTCTTCACTGACATTTTCAACATGTCCCTGACTGAGTCTGTAATACCAACATGTTTCAAGCAGACCACCATAGTCCCTGTGCCCAAGAACACTAAGATAACCTGCCTAAATGACTGCCGACCCGTAGCACTCACGTCTGTAGCCATGAAGTGCTTTGAAAGGCTGGTCATGGCTCACATCAACACCATTATCCCAGAAACCCTAGACCCACTCCAATTTGCATACCGCCCCAACAGATCCACAGATGACGCAATCTCTATTGCACTCCACACTGCCCTTTCCCACCTGGACAAGAGGAACACCTACGTGAGAATGCTATTCATTGACTACAGCTCAGCGTTCAACCCCATAGTGCCCTCAAAGCTCATCACTAAGCTAAGGATCCTGGGACTAAACTCCCTCTGCAACTGGATCCTGGACTTCCTGACAGGCCGCCCCCAGGTGGTAAGGGTAGGTAACAACACATCTGCCACGCTGATCCTCAACACGGAGGCCACTCGGGTGCGTGCTCAGTCCCCTCCTGTACTCCCTGTTCACCCATGACTGCATGGCCAAGCACGACTCCAACACCATCATTAAGTTTGCTGACGACACAACAGTGGTAGGCCTGATCACTGACAACGATGAGACAACGATGAGACAGCCTATGGGGAGGATAACAATCTCTCACTCATTGTGATCAAGACAAAGGATTTGATTGTGGACTACATGAAAAAAAAGAGGACTGAGCACGCCCCCATTCTCATCGACAGGGCTGGAGTGGAACAGGTTGAGAGCTTCAAGTTCCTTGGTGTCCACATCACCAACAAACTATCATGGTCCAAACACACCAAGACAGTCATGAAGAGGGCATGACAAAGCCTATTCCCCCTCAGGAGACTGAAAAGATTTGGCATGGGTCCTCAGATCCTCAAAAAGTTCTACAGCTGCACCATCAAGAGCATCCTGACTGGTTGCATCACCGCCTGGTATGGCAACTGCTCAGCCTCCGACGGCAAGGCACTACAGAGGGTAGTGCGTACGGCCCAGTACATCACTGGGGCCAAGCTTCCTGCCATCCAGGACCTCTATACCAGGCGGTGTCAGAGGAAGGCCCTAAAAATTGCCAAAGACTCCAGCCACCCTAGTCATAGACTGTTCTCTCTGCTACTGCACGGCAAGCGGTACTGGAGCGCTAAGTCTAGGTCCAAAAGGTTTCTTAACAGCTTCTACCCCCAAGCCATAAGACTCCTGAACAGCTAATCATGGCTACCCAGACTATTTTCCTTGCCCACCACACCCCCTCTTTTACACTGCTGCTACTCTCTGTTTATTATCTATGCATAGTCACTTTAACTCTACCAACATGTACATATTACCTCAATTACCTCGACTAACCTGTGCCCCTGCACATTGACTCTGTACCGGTACCCCCTGTATATAGCCTCCCTATTGTTATTTTATTTTACTTCTGCTCTTTAATTGTTTAGCGTAACACATTAGTGTAGCAGGCTAACCGTTTTAGCCCAGCTCAGTAAGATGAGATATAGTTCCGGGAGAGGAGTCCAACAAGCGTCCACCATCACTCCCCTCCTCAGCCAGACCACCTCAATCAACCGTCAGTTTCAAAGAGCGGGAAGTAGCAGGAAGTGTGATAGATTAAAACAGTATTGATTGATTATGGAGGTGATTTGCCATACAGTAGAATACTGATTAAAGACATGCTCCGGTACTTTGGCGACTAAGAAAGTATTTTTTTAACCTCCCGCATTGGGCTGGATCTGTCAATATGTAGTTCATACATGCATAATCTATGAGCAGAATTACTGTTCTACCTCAATTAGCCACAAAATCCCTAGTTTTGAAAGCGACTGTTTTCTTGAAGCTGTGCAAGCTATTTTCCCTACATTTCCCTCCTAGCAATTTGAGTTCTAGTCAATGAGCTTCAGCCCCTCACATTTGAGTGAAAGCTAGCAAAAGGCCTGCCCAGCGTTATCCAATGAGGTTGTAGGGCTGGCCCAACGGCTCATTGGACACAGCAGAATGAGAGAGAGAGAGAGAGCGCAATGAGGTGGTGCACGTATCTGCACATATGTGACATAGTACGCAATTTTCAAAAGTACAGGAGAATCTCTTTAAGTTAGTATATTTAAAACTTGATTTAATTACAGACTATTTGCAGCTGCTTGTTGCATTGGCAGAGAGAAGGCCAACCCAGGTGGTAATTGTCTGGAGTCTGTGATATCTCTCTCTCTCTCTCTCTCTCTCTCTCTCTCTCTCTCTCTCGCTCGCTCGCTCGCTCGCTCTCTGTGTGTGTGTCTCTCTGTCAGCTGCAGTCACCCACGCAAGCAAATGCTAAGTCCCAGGTCTGCTCCTCTGCCGCAGTTCTCCAAAAACAGTAATCAAACGAACGCAGGCAGCAACACATTACTTACTGTCAGTCGCACGTGCACACACACATACCATTTATTCCTCACGTCTCCTTGAAGTCAGAGGTTTGAGAGAGAAATGCCTTTGTCTGTTGTTTTTTTTTCTGTGTTTTAAGTAATTTTTCTGCTCAGAAGAATGGAAAAGAGATGTTGGTAAGCTAGAAGGCGTAGTCCATGGGTTCTCTCTGCTCTCTCGATCTCCGTACCAAAAGTATATGGACCAGGAGTGTTTCCTGAACCACGTGGTCAGGAAAAACTCTGGTTCCTACCAATTTGGTGCTCCTTTCTACTGCCATACTCCACCCTGCCATAAGTACTTAGCATATTAGGTGCAGTTATACTTTGCACCTGGTAAATGCTTAGTAAATCTGGCCCTAACACTGCTGCTGCATGAAGTCCCAGGCTGTGTTCCAAATGGCACCCTATTCCCTAAATAGCGCTGTGGGCCCTGGTCAAAAGTAGTGCACTATGTAGGGAATAGATTGCCATTTGCGATGCATCCCAATTCTCAGTCAGTCTTCAAAGGGCAGCAGTAAACAGTTCCAAACATAGAGAATGAGAGGGAGAATGAATTATTGACTAAATAGTAAAGACAAGCTAATGAAAAAAGTTGGTCGCATTTAAGCATCACTCAGGGGCTTGTTAAGGCTCCTTTACCCCCACTATGATTTATTCATAAAGTCTTATATACACACACACACACACACACACACACACACACACACAGGCACACAAAGTTATATGCTCACACGTACACACACTCACACACACAAACACACACACTTAGGATCACACACACACACTCTCCTTCTTTGCTGGTCTGAATGAAGGCCAGAATGGACTTATAATAACGTTAACCTGGGGTTAGTGTAGTGAGAGCAGCGTGGTCAAAAAGTTATCTTCCACATCACAGGAAGGCTTTGATCAGGGTTGCGTCCCAAATGGCACCCCTTTCTCTTCATAGTGCACTACTTTTGACCAGAGCCCTATGGGCCCAGATTAAGGAGTGCACTATGAAAGCAAAAGGGTGCCATTTGGGACGCAGATCAGGCCTTTCATCTCTCTGCAGTGGAGAGCCCACCGGGGGGGGGGGGACAGTGTGTGCTTCTATTACCGCTAGTTAACAGGGAAGGGACTTCATCTGATGGGACACCAGGCGTGTCGACAGGGCTCTCTGTCCTTGGTATATGTCTACGTTACCGTGCTCATTTAGCCTAATGGCCTGTCTGCACTGATACTGAGCTATCATCCAGAGCTATCATCCAGCCGGCCCCTCATCGTTAGGCTAATCATTTAGCGATAGGGAGCCTCACTAAAATGGGTTTTGGTCAATCACAAGCATTATCTGGGTTTCAGAGACACGTAGGGGATACGTAGGAATAACATTCTTACTCCTCAATTCGAAAGCCTGTTGTTTAGAATGATATGCACTTGTTTTGTTTCATGTTCTACACATAAATGTTTTGATCGCTTTTCATATTCATTGCCAATAGATACAGTCCATCCTTTTTTTTGGTCTAAAATTGTCCAATCCCCACCATTTTGCACATACCTCCTATGTATTGTTGGGTAAGGTAGCTAAGTGTCTTTTGACAATGTGTGTGTGTGTGTGTGTGTGTGTGTGTGTGTGTGTGTGTCAGTGTGCGGGTTATGAACTGAGCATATGAACGTTTGTTCATCGTATTAATATACCATGGCTAATGATGCGTATAGAACGCAATCAGTGATTCATCAGAGGATGAGCTGGAGGAAGAGTATTAATAACGTTGGGATATAGTAGATTAGATTCTCTCGCTCTCTCTCTCTCTCTCTCTCTCTCTCTCTCACATACAGACACACACACACATACACGCACACAAACTCATGCACACACACATACACACACACACACACATTTGGAACCCCCCTTCCACCGCAGGCTGCCTTCATCATCCCAGCGGTGCTCTCTACTACCCAGGTTTAGAAGATCATGTTGCAGTATGTGGCTTTTCATTGGGGATAAATAATCAAATTAATTCAATTATAAATCTCTGTGGATAGATACAAGTAACTGGATGGATATAAGAGGATGGGGAGGGGTTTGTACAGTGCCTTTGGAAAGTATTCAGTCCGCTTGACTTTTTCCACATTTTGCTATGTTACAGCCTTATTCAAAAATGGATTACATTATTTTTCCCCCCTCATCAATCTACACAAAATACCCCATAATGACAAAGCAAAAATAGGTTTTTATAACTTTTTTGAAAAAGCACCTTTGGCAGTGATTACAGCATCGTGTCTTCTTGGGTATGAAGCTACAAGCTTGGCACACCTGTATTCGGGGAGTTTCGCCCATTCTTCTCTGCAGATCCTCTCAAGCTCTGTCAGGTTGGATGGGGAGCGTTGCTGCACAGCTTTTTTCAGGTCTCTCCAGATGTCACACTCTGGTTCTAGGACTGTGTGTTAGAGCCAGGGTGTATCTCATTTGGTGGTGTTGGGGTTGGGTGAGTTTCATTTTGTTTGTGTTTAGTGGTGATTGGTCAATGACTCCCAATCGGAGGTAACGAGTGTCAGCTGTCGGCTCGTTATCTCTGATTGGGAGCCATATATATACTGTTGTGTTTCACTGTTTGTTTGTGGGTTTTTGTTCTATGTTCAGTCTATGTACTGAGGACGTTACGGATCGTGTTTTGTTTTGTCGTTATTTCACATTAAAGTCATGTTCACTCCCAACGCTGCGCTTTGGTCGTATTTCATAGGCGATCGTGACAGAAAAACCCACCAAGACCAGACCAAGCAGCGTGTCCAGGAGCTGAAGGGCGATAATTGGAAACAGAGGAGCGAGAATTGGGCGAGAATGATGGAGGCCTGGTCCACGGAGAGGAGAGACCCCCAGAAAATTTTTAGGGGGGGGCTCACGACGTCGGGGCAGCAGGTGTACGGGTTGGAGGAGTGCAGGAGGTTGGCAGATATGGCCGCCAGTTTAAGGGGGCCACTGGTTACGAAGGGGATGGAAAGTGTGGAGGCACGGCGAGAGGTACTGGGGGGTGTTTCCAGTCCGGTCCGGCCCGTTCCTGATCCCCGTGTAGGGCCAGGGGTGTGTGTCCCCAGTGCGGTTCTGCCTGTCCCTGCTCAACGCACCGAGCCTACGGGGTGCGTCGTCAGCCCTGTCCAGCCAGAGCCGTCCGCCAGACAGGATCAGCCAGAGCCTTCCGCCAGACAGGATCAGCCAGAGCCTTCCGCCAGACAGGATCAGCCAGAGCCTTCCGCCAGACATGAGCAGCCAGATCCTTCCGCCAGCCATGAGCAGCCAGATCCGTCAGCCAGCCATGAGCAGCCAGATCCGTCAGCCATCCATGAGCAGCCAGATCCGTCAGCCAGCCATGAGCAGCCAGATCCGTCAGCCAGCCATGAGCGGCCAGCCAGGATCCGTCAGGAGCCGTCCAGCCAGGATCCGCCAGAGCCGTCCAGCCGGGATCCGCCAGAGCCGTCCAGCCGGGATCCGCCAGAGCCTTCCAGCCGGGGATCCGCCAGAGCCGTCCAGCCGGGATCCGCCAGAGCCGTCCAGCCGGGATCCGCCAGAGCCTTCCAGCCGGGATCCGCCAGAGCCGTCCAGCCGGGATCCGCCAGAGCCGCCAGCCGGGATCCGCCAGAGCCTTCCAGCCAGGATCCGCCAGAGCCGTCCAGCCGGGATCCGCCAGAGCCTTTCCAGCCGGGATCCGCCAGAGCCGTCCAGCCGGGATCCGCCAGAGCCGTCCAGCCGGGATCCGCCAGAGCCTTCCAGCCGGGATCCGCCAGAGCCGTCCAGCCGGGATCCGTCAGAGCCGTCCAGCCGGGATCCGTCAGAGCCGTCCAGCCGGGATCCGCCAGAGCCTTCCAGCCGGGATCCGCCAGAGCCGTCCAGCCGGGATCCGCCAGAGCCTTCCAGCCGGGATCCGCCAGAGCCGTCCCAGCCGGGATCCGCCAGAGCCGTCCAGCCGGGATCCGCCAGAGCCGTTCCAGCCGGGATCCGCCAGAGCCGTCCAGCCGGGATCCGTCAGAGCCGTCCAGCCGGGATCCGTCAGAGCCGTCCAGCCGGGATCCGCCAGAGCCGTCCAGCCGGGATCCGCCAGAGCCGTCCAGCCGGGATCCGCCAGAGCCGTCCAGCCAGGATCCACGCACCAAGCCAGGGGCGCGTGTCGTCAGTCCGGTTCCGGTCAGCGGGGCTAGACAGGCCCAGGGGTACTTTGGGGGGTTGGAGAGGAAGTGGGGAGGAAGCCCGGAGCCGGAGCCTCCGCCGAGGAGGAATGCCCACCCAGCCCTCCCCTGTTTGCTTGTAGTTAGGCGCGGTCGCAGTCCGCGCCTTTGGGGGGGGGTACTGTCACACTCTGGTTCTAGGACTGTGTGTTAGAGCCAGGGTGTATCTCATTTGGTGGTGTTGGGGTTGGGTGAGTTTCATTTTGTTTGTGTTTAGTGGTGATTGGTCAATGACTCCCAATCGGAGGTAACGAGTGTCAGCTGTCGGCTCGTTATCTCTGATTGGGAGCCATATATATACTGTTGTGTTTCACTGTTTGTTTGTGGGTTTTTGTTCTATGTTCAGTCTATGTACTGAGGACGTTACGGATCGTGTTTTGTTTTGTCGTTATTTCACATTAAAGTCATGTTCACTCCCAACGCTGCGCTTTGGTCGTATTTCATAGGCGATCGTGACACCAGAGATGTTATATCGGATTCAAGTCCAGGCTCTGGCTGGCCCACTCAAGGACATTGAGACTTGACCCGAAGCAACTCCTGTGTTGTCTTGGTTGTGTGCTTAGGGGTCATTATCCTTTTGGAAGGTGAACCTTCGCACTAGTCTGAGGTCCTGAGCGCTCTGGAGCAGAGTTCCATCAAGGATCTCTCTGTACTTTGCTCCGTTCATCTTTGCCTCGATCCTGACTAGTTTCCCAGTCCCTGCCGTTGAAAAACATCGCCACAGCATGATGCTGCCACCACCATACTTCACCGTAGGGATGGTGCCAGGTTTACTCCAGACGTGACGCTTGCCATTCAGGCCAAAGAGTTCAATCTTGGTTTCATCAGTCCAGAGAATCTTGTTTCTCATGGTCTGAGAGTCTTTAGGTGCCTTTTGGCAAACTCCAAGCGGGCTGTCATGTGTCTTTTACTGAGGAGTGGCTTCCGTCTGGCCACTCTACCATAAAGGCCTGATTGGTGGAGTGCTGCAGAGATGGTTGTCCTTCTGGAGGGTTTCCCATCTCCACAGAGGAACTCTAGAGTTCTGTCAGGGTGACCATCAGGTTCTTGGTCACTTCCCTGACGAAGGCCCTTCTCCCCCGATTGCTCAGTTTGGCCAGGCGACCAGCTCTAAGAAGAGTCTTGGTGGTTCCAAACTTCTTCCATTTAAGAATGATGGAGGCCATTGTGTTCTTGGGGACCTTGAATGCTGTAGACATTTTTGGGTACCCTTCTCCAGATCTGTGCCTCGACACATTCCTGTCTCGGAGCTCTACGGACAATTCCTTCGACCTCATGGCTTGGTTTTTGCTCTGACATGCACTATCAACTGTGGGACCTTATAGAGACAGGTGTGTGCCTTTCCAAATCATGTCCAATCAATAGAATTTACCACAGGTGGACTCCAAGTTGTAGAAACATCTCAAGGATGATCAATGGAAACAGGATGCACCTGAGCTCAATTTAGAGTCTCATATTAAAACGGCTGAATACTTACGTAAATAAGGTATTTCTGTTTTTTTTTTTAATAAATTAGCAAAAAATTCTAAAAACCTGTTTTCACTTTGTCATTATGGGGTATTGTGTGTAGATTGCTGAGGATTTAAAAAAATGTAATCCATTTTAGAATAAGGCTGTAACATCAAAATATTTGGAGAAAGTCAAGGGGTCTGAATACTTTCCGAAGGCACTGTATGTGTGCGTGGATGTAGGATCAATAGAAGCTGTATAAGAGTTACTCTGAGCACAGTAAATCCTGGAGGAGAGGAGTGTAAATAATTTACTCTCCCATCATGAGTTAAACTCACCCTCTCTCTCACCTTTCTACAAGCCCCGTAGGACTGGCTAGTACAACCACCATGGATGCACAGAAAGATACACGTGTACAGTAATCATTGCAACATATAATGCATACAGAAAGGTAAATGTAAATAAGTAATTATACCTGGAATAATATCTGCCTCTCTGGACAAAATGTGTATAGGGTATATATAGAGAGCGATACAGGCTGTGTCCCAAATGGCACCCTATTCCCTATATAGTGCACTACTTTTGACCGAGCCCATATTTATTTGTTCAAAGGAAGTGCACTATGATAGGGTGCCATTTGGGACGAGCCACACTGTTCAGCGATGAACAGCCTGATACAGTAAGTGAAGTGAAATCCTTTAATCAAATCAAATCAAACTTTATTTGTCACATGCGCTGAATACTACAGGTGTAGACCTTACCGTGAAATGCTTACTTACAAGCCCTTAACCAACAATGCAGTTCAATAAATAGTTTACCAAATAAACTAAAGTAAAAAATAATAAAAAGTAACACAATGAAATAACAATAATGAGGTTTGGTTCAAGTAGTCAATGATTGTGACAGGAGTCAATCAAATAGCTGAGCTCTGGACTGCTGAATGTTTCCATTGGCTAAACTGTGATTGACAGCCCAAATTATCCAGGCCCTTCCCAAAGTAGTGTGTGTGTGTTTTTGGTATTACTATCCTTGTGAGGACCAGAAGTCCTCACAAGGATAGTAAAACAAGGAAAATTCATGTGGGGACATTTCGCCGGTCCCCAAAAGGAAAAAGGCTATTTTAGGCTTAGGGGTTAGGGTTAGAATTAGGCTTAGGGTTAGAATTAGGTTTAGAGTTAGGGTTAGGTTAGGGTTAAGGTTAGGATTAGGTTAAGGGAAAATAGGATTTTGAATGGGAATCAATTGTTTGGTCCCCACAAGGATAATAAAGGATAGTAAAATAAGTGTGTACGTGCATGTGTGCATGTGTGTGTTTATGCTAAAGACTCCCAAGTGACCTTCAATTTTATAATTGTTATTGCACTGTTTAACCATCATCATCATCATAATTACAATGGGGGGGGTAGCTTAATCTATCATTAGGGGTTGTTGAGGTAGCACAAAACACAGGGGAGATGATAGGTAACTACATAATGAGTCCCCTAAACAGAAAGATAATATAGTGGGGGGAAAATAACAGTATTCATTAGTGCACACTGTAGCAAAACGTTTTGCAACGTACATCAGTGTTTCTTATTGGATAAGTTCAGGTAGCCCCTTTCTTTTTCAGTCCTTTGTCTTCCGTTTAGTTTCTTTTGAATAAGACCCTGGTCTGAGGGGGTAGAGAGTGTGTTCAATCACAGCAAGCATGTCATTATTATTTGTTTTGTTACTACATTATAACACATTCAATAATGCAGGCATAATGATAATATTGCGTCGTGTGCAAGTTTAGAGGCTAAAGGTTTTGACTGGCTGCAGTGCAACATGTCTGAGAATACCTCTTGTAAGGAACAATATGGTACAGGGAGGAGAGTAGCTACTAAGCTTGTTGATTTTTGGACACAAGTCCTGTTCGATTAAGAGTTACAACTCACAGGCACACACACACACACTCGCGCGCACTCACAAACACGTGTAGCATGCTACATTCTCTGTATCCCATCTGCTTTGATTGATGTGGGGTAACAATGAGTAACGGTCTCTCTGATTGATATATCAGGTGTCACGAGAGAGAGAGAGAGAGAGAGAGAGAGAGAGAGAGAGAGAGAGAGAGAGAGAGAGAGAGAGAGAGAGAGAGAGAGAGAGAGAGAGACTTGTTATCCCCATTCTAATTGTTCATTTGTTACAACGTCTCCAATTATTCTGCATCACCGTCCTCTCTCTGCCGCCTCACATTCCACCTCTCTGTTCGCTAACTCCCTCCCTCTCTCTCCCCCCTCCCCTTCCACTCTCCCTCCTCTCTCTCTCTCGGTCGGGCAGTGAGATGAAGCAGGAGCTGGCGGAGGAAGGCAGCAGATGCTCCATCCTCTCCAAGCAGCACCGCTTCAACGAGCGTTGCTGCATCCGCTGCTGCTCTCCCTTCACCTTCCTGGTCAACCCCAAGCGCCCGTGTCTGGACTGCCAGTACAACGTCTGCAAGACCTGCCGCACCTACAGCAAGCGGGAGAAAGCCTGGCTCTGCACCACCTGCCAGAAGACCAGGTCAGTCTACCACTGTCTGAATCTATCTTTCGATCTCACTGGATTAATTAATTAATGAATGGATAGGGAGGGAGGGAGCCGGGAAAGAGGGAGAGTGAGCAGCATGTCATACCGGTGTTGGAGAGGGCTCTCACAAACGAGGGGAAGGACAGAGGGGAGGGGAGGGGAGGAGAGGGAGGGTGTAGGTTGTGATGGAAGGTTAGGAGAGAGAGAGAGAGATAGAGGTGTAATGACAGAGAGTAATAATGACAGAGAGTAATGCAGAGCCATAAACTGCCTCCCTGTTCTCCAGCAGTGAGTTTTTAGGATGCTGCAGTGTTGTTGTCAGTGTGTGTCCACAGTACGTACAGAGGAGAGACTTTTTGTGTGTTTTTTGTATATGTGTGTGCTGTCTGAGCGCTGACACCTGCATGAGGCTAGACTAACCGTATTGAGCTGCGTTACATGGGAGGAGGATGAATTGAGCTGAGTATTATGTTGTGTTATACAGGCTATATGCTATACTATGGGCTTGATGAACACTGCTTTTCATGGGTGTGAACTGGGTGGGTGGAAAGCTGTGTGTGTGTGTGTCTTCACGTAAGTGACGACTTTATACAGTATGACTGTGCGTTTGTATGCCACATCTTGTGTGTGTGTGTCAGTCTGCTTAGGGTTCTTAGATGTATGTATGGTAACGCCTGAGGGGGGTGAAGACGTAGTCAGTCATGTCTCTGCCACCTGAGTCCCTGACATGGAGAACTAAT
Source organism: Coregonus clupeaformis (assembly GCF_020615455.1). NCBI lineage: Eukaryota > Metazoa > Chordata > Actinopteri > Salmoniformes > Salmonidae > Coregonus > Coregonus clupeaformis. The sequence continues at coordinate 18,972,063 of NC_059198.1, read as the reverse complement.
GTGCTCCCCACACTGTCTAAGACAGTGATATCACACTGCAGCGTGTGTGTGTCACAGTGTGTGTGTGTCTTCAACCTTGTGTGTGTGTGAGTAGAAGTGGTGAGTGAAGGGATTACTGAACATGACAAGGCGAGGGGGAAAACGTGACGTGCTTGCACTCCCTCTTTCTACATCACTCTTCATCTCTTTCTCTCGCTGTGTGTGTGTGATTGATATTGCTGCATGGAATCGAATTAGACGCCCAGCCCCAAACTCTGGGTTTACGAGACGAGAGAGGGTAGGTTTTTATTGATCAGGTTGGTAAAGGTTGGAGTCTTGGTCTCTCACTCTCTCGCCCCACCTCTCTCTCACTCTCTAACTCTCTCACTCTCTAACTCTCTCACTCTCTCTCTCTCTCTCTCTCTCTCTCTCTCTCTCTCTCTCTCTCTCTCTCTCTCTCTCTCTCTCTCTCTCTCTCTCTCTCTCTCTCACTCTCTGACTCTATCTCCCTCTAGCCTATTAATGTTATTGAGATGAGTAGAGGCTTTGATGCCTCCAACTATGTAATACGCCCATTACTTTTCAGCCTCACTGATGTAAATTATATTAAATGTTATCAGAATATTAACAACCATGATGGGATGTATATAAAGGACATCACTTTTCATTACTGCATATTAGATGGTCTACATTACCAGTCAAAAGTTTGGACACACCTACTCATTCAAGGGTTTTTCTTTTATTTTTACAATTTTTTACATTGTAGAATAATAGTGAAGACATTGAAACTGTGAAATAACACATATGGAATCATGTAGTAAACAAAAACATGTTAAACAAATCAAAGTATATTTTATAGTTGAGAATCTTCAAATAGCCACCCTTTGCCTTGATGACAGCTTTGCACACTCTTGGCATTCTCTCAACCAGCTTCACCTGGAATGCTTTTCCAACAGTCTTGAAGGAGTTCCCACATATGCTGAGCACTTGTTGGCTGCTTTTCCTTCACTCTGCGGTCCGACTCATCCCAAACCATCTCAATTGGGTTAAGGTCGGAGGATTGTGGAGGCCAGGTCATCTGATGCAGCACTCAATCACTCTCCTTCTTGGTAAAATAGCCCTTACACAGCCTGGAGGTGTTGGGTCATTGTCCTGTTAAAAGACCAATGATAGTCCCACTAAGCCCAAACCAGATGGGAATGGCGAATCGCTGCAGAACGCTGCGGTAGCCATGCTGGTTAAGTGTGCCTTGAATTCTAAATAAATCACAGACAGTGTCCCCTAACCCGGACGACGCTTGGCAAATTGTGCGACGCTTCATGGGTCTCCCGGTCGCGGCCGGCTGCGACACAGCCCAGGATCGAACCCGGATCTGTAGTGACGCCTCTAGCACTGATCAGTGCCTTAGTCTGCTGTGCCACTTGGGAGGCACGATTAAACATTTTATCGCCATGCAATTTAAAAGATCAGAGCCATACTGTTCAGGCTTTCTTTCTTCACCCATAGTACTAACTGTTATCCAAGCACTGGTGTGAACATTTGAGATGTGTATATTTCTCACACACCCTTGACAGCAGTAGATGTCGCTATCGTTCAGAATCTATCCTACACCATGATCTCAACCTCATTTCAACAAGGACAGAGCGTCCATCTTTCCCCACTGTCTTATCAAGCATCACACTGAAATACTACAGTTGTCTGTAACAAACTACTACCGTAAAAATTCGCTACTATTCCATCACCTTGCCTGATATCAAGTCTTCAGATCTGGGTTTGAGACTCCAACTCAGGGTGTGGAGGTTGGCTAGTGTTGCTGTTCATATTCCTCCTCTCTATTACCGCGGTACTATTGTGTACTGCTGTAGGTGTTGATGTACATGTGAAGCTGCCTGTCCATGTGGCTGGCTGTCTACTGGACTGCACGTCAGCCTCTACCACAGCCTCACATAATTAAGAAGAGGTGTATGAAATTATGAATTATGATGTTAAACCCACATTGCAGTATTTATATATTGGTTGATTTACACCAAATAATGATTTGGCATAGTTTGAAAATCATTATCTATAGTGTACACAGTATGCTCTTCCTATGTCACCAAAATGATACACAGACATAATTTTGGCTGCAAAATAGTCTTCACCAGGGTTGTATTCATTAGGGTATTCAACAGAGAAATAAGTGTTCAGATCGTTCCTACCTGTTTGAGTCAATTTTCTTCCGTTTGGTGCCGACTGAATAAGACCCAGGTAGAGATGTACTGTAGCTGAGACATACCTAGCTTCTTCTGCTGTGGGTCTTCACTGTAGTGACAGGCCTGTCACACTACTTGCATGTAAGTCCCTGAACTCACACACACACGCACGCACACACACACCTACCAAATCAAATCAAATCAAATGTTGTTTTTCACATACACGTGTTTAGCAGATGTTATTGCGGGTGTAGCGAAATGCTTGTGCTTCTAGCTCTGACAGTGAAGTAATATCTAACAAGTAATATCTAACAATTTCACAACATATACCCAATACAAACAAATCTAGTAAGGAATGGAATTTAAGAATATATACATATATGGACAAGCAATGACAGAGCAGCATGGACTAAGACACGGTAGAATATTATAGAATTGAATACAGTATATACATATGAGATGAGTAATGCAATATATGTAAACATTATTAAAGTGACTAGTGTTCCATTTCTTAAAGTGGCCAGTGATTTCAATAGGCAGCAGCATACTCTAATGTGCTAGTGATGGCTATTTAACAGTCTGATGGCCTTGAGATAGAAGCTATTTTTCATACCTGACCACTGTGACTGACCCAAACTTAAGGAAAGCTTTGACTATGTACAGACTCAGTGAGCATAGCCTTGCTATTGAGAAAGGCCGCCATAGGCAGTCCTGGCTCTCAAGAGAAGACAGGTTATGTGCACACTGCCCACAAAATGAGGTGGAAACTGAGCTGCACTTCCTAACCTCCTGACAAATGTATGACCATATTAGAGACACATATTCCCCTCAGATTACAGAGATCCACAAAGACCCAATTTTGATAAAATGAGTGAAATACCACTGTGTGCCATCACAGCAGCAAGATTTGTGACCTGTTGCCACAAGAAAAGGGCAACCAGTGAAGAACAAACACCATTGTAAATACAACCCATATTTATGTTTATTTATTTTCCAATTTGTACTTTAACTATTTGCACATTGTTACAACACTGTATATATACATAATATGACATTTGAAATGTCTTTATTCTTTTGGAACTTCTGAGTGTAATGTTTACTGTTAATATTGATTGTTTATTTCACTTTTGTTTACTATCTACTTCACCTGCTTTGGCAATGTTAACATACGCTTCCCATGCCAATAAAGCCCTTAAATTGAAATTGAATTGAGAGAGACTGGTATATTGCAGAGCCATAAACTGCCTCCCTGTTCTCCAGCAGAGCAGACACTCTGGCGAATTTAATATAAAATCCTCTTTTTATTTTTCTCTGAAGGTGCCGCGTGCTGCTCTCCCCACATCCATCTGTGAGATGAAGTCACCGTTCTCTCCACATTTACATTCCCACTGCGGACCTACTCTGTATCACTCCATGGAGAAGACTGCACTGAATGGAGAATGGAGTGTCTGTGTGCGCACGTGTCTGTGTACGTGCACAAACACCCATGACGTGCAGACATGTCAGTATTCAGAGTGTTCTCATCCTAAAGCATTCATGCACATTTCTCTGCGTGGAAGAGATTATGCACTATATGAAATACCATAAGCATGCAAACATATGCACACACATTTTGGACATATCAGTCAATCTGATTGGTTGAACCTAATGGAAAATAACATCCTTGGCACCTTAGATGTAACCAAAAAAGTGTTAAACAAATCAAAATAGATTTTAAATTCTTCAAAGTAGACACCGTTTGCCTTGATGCTATTTTACTGTAAACAAATTGACAACAAACCTTCAGCATGCTTATAGAGATGGACATTCAACAAGCATAGCACTTACACAAATGACTGATGATTGGCTGAGAGAAATTGATGATAAAAAGATTGTGGGGGCTGTTTTGTTAGACTTCAGTGCGGCTTTTGACATTATCGATCATAGTCTGCTGCTGGAAAAACGTATGTGTTATGGCTTTACACCCCCTGCTATAAAGAGTTACTTGTCGAACAGAACACAGAGGGTGTTCTTTAATGGAAGCCTCTCAAACATAATCCGGGTAGAATCAGGAATTCCCCAGGGCAGCTGTCTAGGCCCCTTGCTTTTTTCCATCTTTACTAACGACATGCCACTGGCTTTGAGTAAAGCCAGTGTGTCTATGTATGCGGATGACTCAACACTAAACACGTCAGCTACTTGAGAAACTGAAATAACTGCAACACTTAACAAAGAGTTGCAGTTCGTTTTGGAATGGGTGGCAAGGAATACAGTTGAAGTCGGAAGTTTACATACACCTTAGCCAAATAAATTTAAACTCAGTTTTTCACAATTCCTGACATTCAATCCTAGTAAAAATTCCCTGTCTTAGGTCAGTTAGGATCACCACTTTATTTTAAGAATGTGAAATGTCAGAATAATAGTAGAGAGAATTATTTATTTAAGCTTTAATTTATTTCATCACATTCCCAGTGGGTCAGAAGTTTACAAACACTAAATTAGTATTTAGTAGCATTGCCTTTAAGTTGTTTAACTTGGGTCAAACGTTTTGGGTAGCCCTCCACAAGCTTCCCACAATAAGTTGGGTGAATTTTGGCCCATTCCTCCTGACAGAGCTGGTGTAACTGAGTCAGGTTTGTAGGCCTCCTTGCTCGCACACGCTTTTTCAGTTCTGTCCACAAATGTTCTATAGGATTGTGGTCAGGGCTTTGTGATAGCCACTCCAATACCTTGACTTTGTTGTCCTTAAGCCATTTTGCCACAACTTTGAAAGTATGCTTGGGGTCATTGTCCATTTGGAAGACCCATTTGCGACCAAGCTTTAACTTCCTGATTGATGTCTTGAGATGTTACTTCAATATATCCACATAATTTTCCTTCCTCATGATGCCGTCTATTTTGTGAAGTGCACCAGTCCCTCCTGCAGCGAAGCACCCCCACAGCATGATGGCGCCACCCCCGTGCTTCACGGTTGGGATGGTGTTCTTCGGCTTGCAAGCCACACCCTTTTTCCTCCAAACATAACGATGGTCATTATGGCCAAACAGTTCTATTTTTGTTTCATCAGACCAGAGGACATTTCTCCAAAAAGTACGATCTTTGTCCCAATTGTGAGTTGCAAACCGTAGTCTGGCTTTTTTATGGCTTTTTTGGAGCAGTGGCTTCTTCCTTGCTGAGCGGCCTTTCAGGTTATGTCGATATAGGACTTGTTTTACTGTGGATATAGATACTTTTGCACCTGTTTCCTCCAGCATCTTCACAAGGTCCTTTGCTGTTGTTCTGGGATTGATTTGCACTTTTCGCACCAAAGTAAGTTCATCTCTAGGAGACCGAACACGTCTCCTTCCTGAGCGGTATGGTGTTTACACTTGCGTACTATTGTTTGTACAGATGAACGTGGTACCTTCAGGTGTTTGGAAATTGCTCCCAAGGATGAACCAGACTTGTGGAGGTCTACAATTTGTTTTATGATGTCTTGGCTGATTTCTTTAGATTTTCCCATGATGTCAAGCAAAGAGGCACATAATTTGAAGGTAGGCCTTGAAATACATCCATAGGTATACCTCCAATTGACTCAAATGATGTCAATTAGCCTATCAGAAGCTTCTAAAGCCATGACATCATTTTCTGGAATTTTCCAAGCTGTTTAAAGGCACAGTCAACTTGGTGTATGTAAACTTCTGACCCACTGGAATTGTGATACTGTGAATTATAAGTGAAATAATCTGTCTGTAAACAATTGTTGGAAAAATTAGATGTCCTAACCGACTTGCCAAAAATATAGTTTTTGTAAACAAGAAATTTGTGGAGTGGTTGAAAAACGAGTTTTAATGACTCCAACCTAAGTGTATGTAAACTTCCGACTTCAACTGTATGTTTGGACCCCAGGAAGAGTAGCTGCTGCCTTGGCAGCAGCTAATGGGGATCCTTAATAAATACAAATACAAATGACAGCTTTGCACACTGATATAACGTATTTTTATACAGTATTTGTTAAAGTCTTTGATCTCATGAGCTGCATGGGATTGGGAGGATGAGGACATGCCATGTAATTATTTCTGTCACTGGTGGGTGCAAGAAGGTCTATGTGCCAAGATAGCTTGGGGGCCACTTGTGTTAATCTTAGAATGAGTACGTGATGGAATATCCTTATTAGGAAGAGAGCTGACTGGGTTGGGAGTAACACTCAATAATGGTTGGCAACTGTTGGATGGAATTAGCTTGCAAAGCCGTATATATACTGAGAGATTTTGTATGCCTATCATTCAGATGACAATATGCTATGCCCGTACCGCTTGTCATGCGAATCCGGTACTGTAATAATTAAATACTCTGAACCAACTCTCCCTCTATGTGTTTAACTATTCTCTTACATCCTGAAATACTCGATACCAGAGAAACTCGTCATAACACACACTCTTGGCAACACTCACTACCAAGTTCCAAACTGCCTCTGGAAGAAAGGTCAGCACAATAACTGCTCGTTGGGAGCTTCATGAAATGGGTTTCCTTGGCCGAGCAGCCACACACAAGCCTAAGATCACTATGCGCAATGCCAAGCGTCGGCTGGAGTGGTATAAAGCTCGCCGCCATTGGACTCTGGAGCAGTGGAAACACGTTCTCTGGAGTGATGAATCACGCTTCACCATCTGGCAGACCGGCGGATGCCAGGAAAATGCTACCTGCCTGAATGCATAGTGCTAACTGTAAAGGTTGGTGGAGGAGGAATAATGGTCTGGGGCTGTTTTCCATGGTTCGGGCTAGGTCCCTTAGTTCCAGTGAAGGGAAATCTTAACGCTACAGCATACAATGACATTCTTGACGATTCTGTGCTTCCAACTTTGTGGCAACAGTTTGGGGAAGGCCCTTTCCTGTTTCAGCATGACAATGCCCCCATGCACAAAGCGAGGTCCATACAGAAATGGTTTGTCGAGATCGGTGTGGAAGAACTTGACTTGCCTGCACAGAGCCCTAACCTCAACCCCATCGAACCCCTTTGGGATGAATTGGAACGCAGACTGCGAGCCAGGCCTAATCGCCCAATATCAGTGCCCGACCTCACTAATGTTCTTGTGGCTGAATGGAAGCAAGTCCCCACAGCAAAATTCCAACATCTAGTGGAAAGCGTTCCCAGCAGAGTGGAGGCTGTTATAGCAGCAAAGGGGTGACCAACTTTTTGGGATGATTGCTGTTCTTTCTCTCTCTTGCAGCTGGGTTAAATGCTGTCTGGGGGTGGGGGGTGTAGCTGCTCACAGACTGTTAATAACCTGTCTGCGTGCGTGCGTTTGGCAAGCGTGTTTGTGGATGCGTGTGTGTTTGTGTGCCTGACCCACTATATGATCCTCCCAGGTAGCATTTAATCAATTGAAACGGTTCGGGCCAAATGCAGAGTGGAGCTGAACACTTTACCTGCTGCCCAGTCCACATGAGTTAGAGGAGGAATCATCTCCCTCTTTCTCGCACCCTTTCCTCATCACTCTCTCACTCTCTCACTCGTTTCTAATCTCTCTCTCGAGCTCCTTCTCTCTTTCCTCATCACTCTCTCTCTCGCCATTTTCCTCTCTTTATCATTGTCTCTCCCGTTCTCTTCTCCTTTACAGCTCTCTCCTCATGTCCCTCCCACCTGACATGGTAGCCATCGGCTGCTCGTAACTCCTGGGTGATGAGTTGTGTTCACACATACAGAGACACACACAGGCTGGTCTGTAGTAGTCTGTAGAGGTGGTAATTTAGGAGTTTGTTTATGTTGCTTGTATGTTCCCTGTGGACCAGAGAAGACAGTGGAATTGTTAGGGCTTGATTAAGATTCAATTTATGAGAGCTGGGTTGATAACTGTAACAGCCTAATTCACAGACCTGGTTCGTTTTTACCAATGGAATTCGTGCAGAAGCTTCCTCCAAACTAATTACAGCTGAACGCACTAGCCTAGAGGCAATTTTCCTGTGTGTGGGTGCGTGCATGAATCAGACGCATACGTGTCTTTTTTTGGATAGTGTGTGCTCTCTGTTCTAACTGGCTGCTACTCTGTTGGCCCCATGTGTTCTATCAGAGCAGGTCTCTATGTAGAGGCTCAGGTGTGTGTGTGTGTGTGTGTGTGTTTGTGTGCCTGGAGCAGGTGATAACCCACTGCTACTGCTGCCAGCGCTCCAACCTGACTGACCATGAGCCAAATAGACATCCACCAGCTCTGGCAGGTGCCAAGCCATTGTGTGTGCGTGTGTGTCTGTGCATGCGTGCGTCGGGTGTGTGTTTTGCATTGTGTCTGTGCTGTGTGTGTTTTCTGCTCTGTGTCATCCTGCAGAGATGACTCATTGTTGTGGGTTATTATTATTGTGTGGCAGTGTTGGTGTGGGTTCTCTGTCAGTCTGCAGGCCTCCCTGGTCTCTGTGTGTGACGGAGTGAGACCCAGAGAGTCACGCTTCTGCAACTCCATTGTGGCTCCTGTTGTGCCTCCAGTTTCACCAATTCAACATTGAGTCAGGAAACTGAGTCAGGCAGCATGCAAGATCCAGTCATCGCCGTGTACTGCACTTATGCTGTGTGCTCTGACCCCATTGTGTGTCCTCAGATGATTTCAGTTGCATTAGTTCTGCACAGTGAATTAGGAAACTGGCTGCCATACTGGAGCTCTCCACGTGAAATGGCACTTTCAGATGATTCAGTCTGTGCTGCGGCTGGTCCTCATGTTCACACACAGGCGATTGGGAATGTCATGATTCTTACATCTGTTTATGGGTTGCCAGGTCTGGTGCTAAAGACCTTGTTGTTTTACGGCTTAGTGGAAAAGGATTTGAACTTGTTTAGCCTCACAATGAAACAAGGTAAAGCTACAATTTCTACACTGCGCAAACCTGTCTTTTTCAGTTAGAACTAAATGTGCACCCAGCCCACACGGTATTGGCTATACAGTTAGCTTTAGATGTGATCTATCAGTAGTAATGTTAGTATCAGAGTATCTCTGTCTCTCTTCAACCCCCGGAGTGCCGTATCTCATATGCTGCTGGGCTGCTGATAGCCTGGCTGCAGTCTGCCTCCAGGTGATACAAGTGGGTTGTGATTGGCAGATCAATGGTTCAGATCTCCTCATTTTCTCTGTGATTAAAACCAAAGATTGTGTCTTCACCGGGAGATCTTTGATACGACTCAAGTGTAATTAATCTCCTCTCTTATGTAGTCTCATCTGTCTTTTATTCTCTCTCTTTCATTTGTATTCTCTCTTTCCTTCTCTCTCTCTCTCTCTCTTTCTTTCTCATCTCTCTCTTACATTCTCTCTCTCTCTCTCTTTCCTTCGCGCTCTCTCTCTCTCTCTCTGTCTCTTATCCCTCTCTCTCTCTGAGCTCTGCGTGAAATACCAAGCAGGGAGGTATCCTGAGGTGCTGCTGGGTTAGAAATATCTCTGTCTCACTCGTTTTTTCTCTCACTCCCTCGTTTTTTTCCCTCCCTCCCTCCCTGGCTCTTGCACCACCCTTCCCGAGGGCAAGACGGTTCCATTCGGATCCTGTGCCACTGTGAGGTCTCCAGCGCCCAACCCCAAATGAGATATTAACACCTCAGTGTTCATATTCCCCACACGTTCCCTCCTTCCCTCTCTCTCTCACCCTTCCTCCTGCCCCGAGAGCCCACTTTGAAGAAGGAGAGAGCTAGGGTGGGGGGGGGGGGGGAAATAGAGAAGGAGACTGAAATAGAGAAGGTTGGAGAGAAGGAGAGGGAGAGAGAAGGAGGAGGGCGAGGCGGGATTTGAGCTCCTTCCAATGCAAACATTTCCATAATTGCACAAATCTCTTCCCTAATCACCACAATGCAGTAGATGAATATTAGAATAGGAGAATTAGTGTTCACTCTCCCTGCTGCACATGTGCATGCCTATAGCGTACGGAGAGACCTTGTGCCCATTTTTGACATCTTACAATTTGTCCTTTTCAGTTGGCTGAATTGGGCTAAAGACAGAAAGTCGAGTTCTATGGCTTTACAGCGGGTTTGCTTTCTCATACACACATGCCTGCGTACTAGCACACACACACACACACACACACAGAGAGAGTCAGAGATATGCAGCACACACATACTCATAGGCTTAGTTTTTCCTGGAAAGTGAGGTATTGTGCATGCATAACAATTAGCTCAATATGCTTATCCTGATATCCCACTGTCCCTGTTGTGTGTGAGTTCTGAGCCACACTTTGTTTGTTCCTTTTTTCTCCCTCTCCTCTGTCTCCCTCTTCCCTATCTCTTTCTTTCTCCCACTCTCTTCTCTCTCATCTCTCTCTCTCCCTCTCCTCTTCTCTCTCATCTCTCTCTCTCCCTCTCATCTCTCTCTCTCCCTCTCCTCTTCTCTCTCTCTCTCCTTCTCCTCTTCTCTCTCATCTCTCTCTCTCCCTCTCCTCTTCTCTCGCTCATCTCTCGCTCTCCCTCTCCTCTTCTCTCGCTCTCCCTCTCCTCTTCTCTCTCTCATCTCTCTCTCTCCCTCTCCTCTTCTCTCTCATCTCTCTCTCTCCCTCTCCTCTTCTCTCTCTCCTCTGTCTCCCGCTTCCCTATCTCTTTCTTTTTCCCACTCTCTTCTCTCTCTCATCTCTCTCTCTCCCTCTCCTCTTCTCTCTCTCATCTCTCTCTCTCCCTCTCCTCTTCTCTCTCTCATCTCTCGCTCTCCCTCTCCTCTTCTCTCTCTCATCTCTCGCTCTCCCTCTCCTCTTCTCTCGCTCATCTCGCTCTCTCCCTCTCCTCTTCTCTCTCTCCTCTGTCTCCCTCTTCCCTATCTCTTTCTTTTTCCCACTCTCTTCTCTCTCTCATCTCTCTCTCTCCCTCTCCTCTTCTCTCTCTCATCTCTCTCTCTCCCTCTCCTCTTCTCTCTCTCTCATCTCTCTCTCTCCCTCTCCTCTTCTCTCTCTCATCTCTCGCTCTCCCTCTCCTCTTCTCTCGCTCATCTCGCTCTCTCCCTCTCCTCTTCTCTCTCTCTCATCTCTCTCTCTCCCTCCCCTCTTCTCTCTCTCATCTCTCGCTCTCCCTCTCCTCTTCTCTCGCTCATCTCGCTCTCTCCCACTCTCTTCCCTCTCTCATCTCTCTCTCTCCCTCTCCTCTTCTCTCTCTCTCACCCTGACACATATCAATGATTCCGCACCGCTCCAGGTCTCTCATCTTTGCTCTTCTCCCATTTTTCACTGCTTTGAACTAGGGCTGAGACTCTGAGACGGTGCAGTGCACTAAAGCGATCTCTTCTCTCACTTCTCCTCTTCTTACTTTGTTTCATTATGATTTAGCACCTCAGCGGGAAGTGTGTGTGTGATCATATTTGTCTGATGTTATTGCACCAGTTAGGTGATGAAATCAGAGGCACTTTGCTGGAGGTGATAAAAGATAAGAAAGGTGATCGGTGTTCTGGCATTGACTGTGTAGTGTAATCTGTGTGTGTCTGCATGCTCTCTGCATCCTCCTAAAAATGTTGGGAAATTATGCTTTGTTCTGCAGGAGCTGAGAGCTGGGAGAAGCAATTTTTCAAGGCACAGCTGACTGTTTCTCTCTCTCTGTGTGTGTGTCTCTCGCCATCCTGGCTGGCTGGCGGGCAGTCGTATGGCCCTGTAGATGGACTCTCCTTGTGTTGTTTGGTTTAAGCTGGATCACAGTCAGTGGCCATTCAGATTAGCCTGCCAAAGCATGAGTTATCAAAGTAGCAGGCAGCTGAGGCACACACACACCAACTGACTGAACGCTTCAGAGAGTATAGATCAACCAGCTCCTCCCTAAGCATTGGCCAGACCTTGTTCTAGTGTGTGTGTGTGTGTGTGTGTGTGTGTGTGTGTGTGTGTGTGTGTGTGTGTGTGTGTTTGCATGTGTTTTTGTGCGTGCATGTGTGTGTGCCTAACCCACGGCTGCGGTTGCATATGAGGTCGCAGTCCCTGTGGCTGTATCTGAAGGAGAGTCTTCAAAGCAGTGTATATGTGTTTGTGCTAGCCTACAGAGGTGAGCTGTAGGAGCCTTGTAGCAGCTGGAGTGATTGCCTGTGGATCCATGCATTTTAAATGAAGGTTATTTTCCCCCCATCCACTCACAGGCTGGATCTGGGGTACTCAAAACAAGTTAGGGTTATTTAAATTCACAGCATAAAATGGCCAATGGAGTATTCTTATTTTTTACTTAGACTACCTAAAACTATAACTTGTTCTAATCATACCTGTAAGGCCATAGTTTTTATTTATTTTTGGTCACAGAGAAATGGCACTGGCAGTGCTTTCTTTGCTGCAAAAACAAAATGGAAATGGAAGTGACAATTGAGGGATAGATGTGTCAAATAACATGGCTGCACCTGTATATCAGCCTGGGGTGATATGACCACACATTCACCTGTCCTTAGGTTACTGCCCATCATGGCTGCACAGTTTCACAACAACTATTACAATATTCAGTTCTCTGCTGCTAGCTGTATCCTAGTTCTCACTGTTGGCAAGCAGTCAGTGTTGAAGCTCTGTTTGTAAACAGAGTGGTTCCCGGAGACTGACTGACTGCAAAGGGACTCAAAAACACAGCAGTGTTGTTGTTTCCACCTCAGCCCAGTGTAAAGACCCCCTCAGGCTAACGTTAGCTTAGCGCTAGCTAGCTCGCTAACACTCAGCACACACATATTCCCCACCAGTTTTGTCCCGCTGTTGTTGGCGGTTTTGTTTTCTAATGGCATGCAGGCAGCAAAACATTTCCGGGCGTCCTCCTTTACAAGTCAAATTCAGTTAATTACTTTTTACAACCAGCTGCACATGTTTATTCATTGTCGAGTTCACAGGGTCAGTTAGTGATTCGCGACATGAGGCTTCCCCTTGCCTCCCAATTAAATCACCCACCTTTTCTATCTACCATACCTTCTTCCCCACATATAGATCATTACTATGATCTTTGACCGCAAGCAATCAGCCAGAGTGGCCTTTCACATTAGGCTATATGAGGTTTATAATCTTTAAATGGAGAGGTATGTGTCCCAACCCGAACCCATACACACGTAATGTGTTTGTCTCATTGCAATCTACTAGCTACTATGATCTCCTGAATAAATAAAGGATACATTAATTAATTAAATCCACTGTGTGAGCCTTAAGCCACAATGTAATAATGTAAAATCGCTATGAAATCTGACCATATTGGATTGCTGACAGAAGGCCTGAGTGCCTTCTCAAAATTCTACTGTGTCATTTCCACCTGCAGTGCAGTTGCTATTCATTGTGTTGTTTATGCGCTCTCCAGTCCCATCTCATCACATTTAGTCTCAAATGGCACCCTTTTCCCTATATAGTGCACTACTGTTGACCAGGGCCCATAGGGGGAAAAGGGTGCCATTTGGGACGCAGCCTTAGTAATGAACATTCCTGGAGATGGAGGAATCGCCTTGGATCGCTACTGCACATGCTCAGAAGGTCGCCAATAGCGATCAGCGCAATTTATACCAATGCAAAATCCTACAGCTCTTCCCCCTTTGGCTACTATTACTCAATTTCACCCCATTTACATGAGGTACGCAGCGATTGTGATATCTCTCTCAGGCCTCATGGAATGCTATAGCACGTATTTGTTTACATCAAAGAGTGAGTATAGGGGTCTCAGGGAAGATCAAAGGCACGTTAAACTAAGAGGTATAGCTACGCCCTATCCCTCTTCTTGAGGCTTATAGTAGCTTGCACTAAGTCATGCACACTGAAGGCCATCATAATGAGGTTCTCTAGTGTTGGCCATAATTCAAACAGTGTCATAATGCACATGCTACCATGACATATCATGTTGTTGATGCAGTGTATCGGTTTTGATTTAACATGTTAGAATAAGTATTTTTTGCACTGCTCTGTCCTATTTGATTTTACATCAACATTTTACATTTACATTTTACATTACAAGTCTTCATGGGAAATCTGCTAAGTACATGCTTTTCAACGACAGTATCTTGATCAGTGTGGCTTCCCAGACCTATCCCTCCATTTTTCTAATGACTGTTCAATTAGTATTGTAATTATCAGAGAGCCAGCCTCATGTCACGAGGACCCTCCATTGATTCATTTGTTTCATTCGCAAGTAGACTAAACACAAAACAGAGCCAATGCATTCCCACCCACACAAACTAGTCTCCATATCTCACTTTACCACAATCCTCCTCCCAAACATCCTTATTTTAGCCCAGCGTTTTCTTAATCTGTCACACATTCTAACGGGATTAAACGACATGTTTACTGTTTGTTTCTAAGAATGCAACCATAGGAAATGTACGTCAGCACTACCATCTCAGACTGTTGGCGAATGTTAGCGGCTAACACAAAACAAATTGAATACGTAAGCTTCTGTTAGCTAACGTTCGCAAACTATTTACCTTGTTGAACGCACCTCAGGTTTGCAAATGGCTGCCTATGTAATGAGAGAAAGAGAGAGAGACAGAGAGAGAGACAGAGAGAGAGAAAGGGGGAGAGAGACAGAGAAAAAAGGGAGAGAGTGCTCTTCCTTTGACCTCAGTGCTGAGAGGCAGCGTATGAAACATCTACATAAACTTACATGCATGTGATGTCTATTGAGCCATGAATTGTGATTCAATGTCAATCAAACGTTGACAGTCCTCTCATAATGACTGTCTTTGCAGAGAAAGAGCAAAGGAAGGGGATGATGTGTGTGTGATGTCAACCTGGACTTCCTAATGTACTCCTGGAGATTTAACCAAATAATAACACTGTTCTATTTGCAATGGACTCTTATTTGCACAGATAAGAGAGAGAGATAGTGTAACAGAGAAAGTGAGTGGAAAATATGCGTGATATCTACAGCTTGTCTCGTGTAGTCACTGATCCATCCTGGTCTGTATCTCCCAGTCTCTGTCTGTTGAGCTGTGTGAGTAGTGAATAAACCAGACTCACTCTCTGGCCTGACAGTTGGGCTGCATCCCAAATGGCACCCTATACCCTACATAGTACACTAAGGGCCTTGGTCAAAAGTAGTGCACTATATAGGGAATAGGATGCATTTAGGATGCTGCCACACACGCACTTGCACGCTGCATGCTGCCTGTCTGGCTTGTCAGGACAGCTCAGGACATGGGCCAAGCAGACAGACTGATGAGTTAGGTCTCTCTGACTGACTGCTGTCTTATGGACGAGTTAAAGCCGGACAGGAAATGGAATGAGTTTGTTGTATGTCTTTATCTGACACATTCCGCATCCCAAATGACACCCTATTCCCTGTATAGTGCACGACTACCCAAGACGTTGTAAAACGATATAGGGAATAGGGTGCCATTTTGGGACATACCTACAGAGAACATGGGAGCTTGAATTCACTGTCGATGTTGTATAAATGAATATATACTGCAGCTATACAGTGAGGGAAAAAAGTATTTGATCCCCTGCTGATTCTGTACGTTTGCCCACTGACAAAGACATGATCAGTCTATCATTTTAATGGTAGGTTTATTTGAACAGTGAGAGACAGAATAACAACGAAAAAATCCAGAAAAACGCATGTCAAAAATGTTATAAATTGATTTGCATTTTAATGAGGGAAATAAGTATTTGACCCCTCTGCAAAACATGACTTAGTACTTGGTGGCAAAACCCTTGTTGGCAATCACAGAGGTCAGACGTTTCTTGTAGTTGGCCACCAGGGTTGCACACATCTCAGGAGGGATTTTGTTCCACTCCTCTTTGCAGATCTTCTCCAAGTCATTACGGTTTGGAGCCTGACGTTTGGCAACTCGAACCTTCAGCTCCCTCCACAGATGTTCTATGGGATTAAGGTCTGGAGACTGGCTAGGCCACTCCTGGACCTTAATGTGCTTCTTCTTGAGCCACTCCTTTGTTGCCTTGGCCGTGTGTTTTGGGTCATTGTCATGCTGGAATACCCATCCACGACCCATTTTCAATGCCCTGGCTGAGGGAAGGAGGTTCTCACCCAAGATTTGACGGTACATGGCCCCGTCCATCGTCCCTTTGATGCGGTGAAGTTGTCATGTCCCCTTAGCAGAAAAACACCCCCAAAGCATAATGTTTCCACCTCCATGTTTGACGATGGGGATGGTGTTCTTGGGGTCATAGCCAGCATTCCTCCTCCTCCAAACACGGCGAGTTGAGTTGATGCCAAAGAGCTCAATTTTGGTCTCATCTGACCACAACACTTTCACCCAGTTCTCCTCTGAATCATTCAGATGTTCATTGGCAAACTTCAGACCGGCATGTATATGTGCTTTCTTGAGCAGGGGGACCTTGCCGGCGCTGCAGGATTTCAGTCCTTCACGGCGTAGTGTGTTACCAATTGTTTTCTTGGTGACTATGGTCCCAGCTGCCTTGAGATCATTGACAAGATCCTCCCGTGTAGTTCTGGGCTGATTCCTTACCGTTCTCATGATCATTGCAACTCCACGAGGTGAGATCTTGCATGGAGCCCCAGGCCGAGGGAGATTGACAGTTCTTTTGTGTTTCTTCCATTTGCGAATAATCGCACCAACTGTTGTCACCTTCTCACCAAGCTGCTTGGCGATGGTCTTGTAGCCCATTCCAGCCTTGTGTAGGTCTACAATCTTGTCCCTGACATCCTTGGAGAGCTCTTTGGTCTTGGCCATGGTGGAGAGTTTGGAATCTGATTGATTGATTGCTTCTGTGGACAGGTGTCTTTTGTACAGGTAACAAGCTGAGATTAGGAGCACTCCCTTTAAGAGTGTGCTCCTAATCTCAGTTTGTTACCTGTATAAAAGACACCTGGGAGCCAGAAATCTTTCTGATTGAGAGGGGGTCAAATACTTATTTCCCTCATTAAAATGCAAATCAATGTATAACATTTTTGACATGTGTTTTTCTGGATTTTTTTGTTGTTATTCTGTCTCTCACTGTTCAAATAAACCTACCATTAAAATTATAGACTGATCATTTCTTTGTCAGTGGGCAAACGTACAAAATCAGCAGGGGATCAAATACTTTTTTCCCTCACTGTATTATACAGATCTTCAGAGACCTTTGTTTTGTGGTTTGGGATCATTCACAGGGAGGAGGGAGAGAGTTACAGAGAGAGTTACCGAGAGCGAGAGCAAGATAGAGATGGCCACTGTAGGGTTTTGTCTTGTGGCTTGCATTGTGTCTATAACTTGGAGGAAGCTGAACCTTAGGAGCTCGAGAGGCTAGGGGCTTGTTTGGGAGAAGGGGCCATTCATTGCTTTGTTAATTGGCCGGGCTGCAGTGAAATGCCTGAGTTTATGGCCATGTTTTTGGCAAGGCAGCCTGATGTACAATGCACTCAAGTGACTGGAGAATGTGGCCTTAGGGTGACAAGCGTGGAATAATTATTCTGATGGGAAAAGACGTGCACACACACACGCACAGATACACACATCCATTACATCCCTATTCATTCCTATTATAGATATGCTTTTATGAGTACTTTTATGAGTACTCCACTCACTAACTCACACACATACGCACACACACACACTGGTGCCTTTCTCTGTGAGCTAGTCCATTGAGGGAGTATTAAAGTATTCTAAGCCTGGACCAGAGGAAACACACTCGTCTCTGCAGGGTAAGTCCATTCACTGTGTGTTGGTGGAGCGACGCAATACGACTGAAGCTGGAAAATGCTGCTTTGTTAGGAGGGAGCCGAGAGCTGCAAGAGGAGATTGTTTAAAACACAGCTGAGTGCTTCTTTGTGTGTGTGTGTGTAACATGAACACATCGATAATCCTTCTTGTAGAGAAATGGCATAGATACACTAACACACCATCTGGCAATACATTACACTACCAGCAGTATGCACACGTTACAACCCTGATGGTCATGGGTTTGATCCCAGCCTTTCTGACTTTCTCTCCTCCTGGCTTTTCGTACCCATCTGTTTCTACATTGTCTAAATAAATCTTGACTAAATAAATGAGGGTGGAGTTCTACTGCCCTTTAAAAAAATCAGCATAGAACTCTAACTGCGACAGAAAGCATCCCTGACACCCCACAGCTGTTTTGAAGAGCATTTCCACTCTGCGACACAGGAAGCCACACAGGAAGTACACTGACAGTTACCCATCATGCCCTTGGGTTTCAGGAAGCAGCGCTCCACTTCCTCAATGTCATCTCTGTTTGATTTGACCACCTCTGCTCTCTCCCAGTCGATCTTTGACTTGTTTTAGGGCCATCTAAACGGTGATGTGGCGCTGCCAATTGATATGCCATATCTCAGAGTTTGAAAGTTTAGTCTGTTAGTAGTAGCTAAAAGAAAGTGGTTGGATGCTTTGACAGAGGTTGATTCACCCTTCATTTCTTGGACCACCTCTCTTCCAGCATAACTACCCTAGATATTCCCTTTCTGGGGAGAAACCACTTTTGGCCCGACAGGTCGGCTGGCTGGCTGGCTGGCTGGCTGGTCGGCTTGCTGGCTGGCTGGCTGGCTGGCTTGCTGGCTTATCAGGCAAAGACTTGCCTTCAAAGGGCGAATATAAATGTTTTGTTACCCGCGGAGCGAGCCAGGGCAGAGAGAGAACACTTGAAGGAACTGCAGCCCCGGAGATGAAAGATAGCTGGTTGTTGCGGCCGCACGGACACTCTTTCTCTCTCTCTCCATTTGAACATCGATCCGCATGGATTACACACACTGGGAATTATGGTGGCGGGGAAAAGAGGCTTCTATAAATAGGAGTCTGGAATAAATAGGAGTCTGTCTGGGTGTGTGATATTGTCGCCATGACCTCTCTCTGTAATATAGATAGACAATCTCAATTCTCCTTCTCGCTCTCTTTTTCGCTTTCTTTATGTCTCTCACACCCCTCTCTCTTTTTCTCTCTCTTTCTCTCTCTCTCACAGATTGGCTCCAATGGTATCTACAGTTTCTCTATCCCTGATTATTTTACCCTCTCTGCAGGTGTCATTACGTGTCTACGCGGTAGGTATATGCTATCCCCCACTGTATGTCCTACATACTGATAGGTTCTGAACAAACAGAGTAAAAACTCACGGATAACTAGAAAAAGCTCAAACAAAGTTTATTCACACACTGGGTCATACAGCTGCAAAGACAAAGACATGTTTACATAAGCACATATATTTATACCCTCCGACTAGGCGGAGTCAGCTCCTTGCACATCTAGACAGCCAATAGATATCTGTTGCTAGTCAGGAACTTAATTGGTTCCTCTCACTGGTGTAGTCATGGCCCTGCCTGATGCTAAAACCTTCGTGGGCATGGCAGTACACTACCAGTCAAAAGTTTGGACACACCTACTCATTCAAGGGTTTTTCTTTATTTTTACAATTTTTTACATTGTAGAATGATAGTGAAGACATCAACATTGTGAAATAACACATATGGAATCCTGTAGTAAACAAAAATGTGTTAAACAAATCAAAGTATATTTTATAGTTGAGAATCTTCAAATAGCCACCCTTTGCCTTGATGACAGCTTTGCACACTCTTGGCATTCTCTCAACCAGCATCACCTGGAATGCTTTTCCAACGGTCTTGAAGGAGTTCCCACATATGCTGAGCACTTGTTGGCTGCTTTTCCTTCACTCTGCGGTCCGACTCATCCCAAACCATCTCAATTGGGTTGAGGTCGGGGGATTGTGGAGGCCAGCTCCATCACTCTCCTTCTTGGTAAAATAGCCCTTACACAGCCTGGATGTGTGTTGGGTCATTGTCCTGTTGAAAAACAAATGATAGTCCCACTAAGCCCAAACCAGATGGGATGGCGTATCGCTGTAGAATGCTGTGGTAGCCATACTGGTTAAGTGTGCCTTGAATTCTAAATAAATCACAGACAGTGTCACCGGCAAAGCACCCCTGCACCATAACACCTCCTGCTCCATGCTTTACGGTGGGAAATACACATGCAGAGGTCATCCGTTCACAAAGACACAGCGGTTGGAACCCAAAATCTCAAATTTGGACTCCAGACCAAAGGACAAATATCTACCGGTCTAATGTCCATTGCTCGTGTTTCTTGGCCCAAGTAGGTCTCTTCTTCTTATTGGTGTCCTTTAGTAGTGGTTTCTTTGCAGCAATTTGACCATGAAGGCCTGATTCACACAGTCTCCTCTGAACAGTTGATGTTGAGATGTGTCTGTTACTTGAACTCTGTGAAGCATTTATTTGGGCTGCAATTTCTGAGGCCTGTAACTCTAATGAACTTATTTCCTGCAGCAGAGTTAACTCTGGGTCTTCCATTCCTGTCGCGGTCCTCATGAGAGCCAGTTTCATCATAGCGCTTGATGGTTTTTGCGACTGCACTTGAAGAAACGTTCAAAGTTCTTGAAATGTTCCGTATTGACTGACCAACATTTCTTAAAGTATGGATGGACTGTCGTTTCTCTTTGCTTATTTGAGCTGTTTTTGCCATAATATGGACTTGGTCTTTAACCAAATAGGGCTATCTTCTGTATACCCCCCCTACCTTGTCACAACACAACTGATTGGCTCAAACGCATTAAGAAGGAAAGAAATTCCACAAATTAACTTTTAAGAAGGCTCACCTGTTAATTGAAATGCATTCCAGGTGACTACCTCATGAAGCTGGTTGAGAGAATACCAAGAGTGTGCAAAGATGTCATCAAGGCAAAGGGTAGCTATTTGAAGAATATATTTTCATTTGTTTAACACTTTTTTGGTTACTACATGATTCCATATGTGTTATTTCATAATTTTGATGTCTTCACTATTATTCTACAATGTAGAAAACCCTGGAATGAGTAGGTGTGTCCAAACTTTTGACTGGTACTGTATATGTGTGTGTAATAGGACTGTTCCTTCTCACTTCATCTGACCTGACCTCGGGCCGAATTCCTCGCTCCTCCCTAATCCACGTCTGTCCTACCTTATCAATGACTGAAACCAGACTGTTGCGCTTTGCCTCCCTCTTTAGGATTTAACAATACCATGTTTTGACAGAATGTAAACTTTCTGCACTCCCCCTTCCTCACTCAGTAACTTTCCATACACCTACAGTGGGGAGAACAAGTATTTGATACACTGCCGATTTTGCAGGTTTTCCTACTTACGAAGCATGTAGAGGTCTGTAATTTTTATCATAGGTACACTTCAACTGTGAGAGACGGAATCTAAAACAAAAATCCAGAAAATCACATTGTATGATTTTTAAGTAATTAATTTGCATTTTATTGCATGACATAAGTATTTGATCACCTACCAACCAGTAAGAATTCCGTCTCTCACAGACCTGTTAGTTTTTTAAAAAGAAGCCCTCCTGTTCTCCACTCATTACCTGTATTAACTGCACCTGTTTGAACTCGTTACCTGTATAAAAGACACCTGTCCACACACTCAATCAAACAGACTCCAACCTCTCCACAATGGCCAAGACCAGAGAGCTGTGTAAGGACATCAGGGATAAAATTGTAGACCTGCACAAGGCTGGGATGGGCTACAGGACAATAGGCAAGCAGCTTGGTGAGAAGGCAACAACTGTTGGCGCAATTATTAGAAAATGGAAGATGTTCAAGATGACGGTCAATCACCCTCGGTCTGGGGCTCCATGCAAGATCTCACCTCGTGGGGCATCAATGATCATGAGGAAGGTGAGGGATCAGCCCAGAACTACACAGCAGGACCTGGTCAATGACCTGAAGAGAGCTGGGACCACAGTCTCAAAGAAAACCATTAGTAACACACTACTCCGTCATGGATTAAAATCCTGCAGCGCACGCAAGGTCCCCCTGCTCAAGCCATCGCATGTCCAGGCCCGTCTGAAGTTTGCCATTGACCATCTGGATGATCCAGAGGAGGAATGGGAGAAGGTCATGTGGTCTGATAAGACAAAAATAGAGCTTTTTGGTCAAAACCACTCGCCGTGTTTGGAGGAAGAAGAAGGATGAGTACAACCCCAAGAACACCATCCCAACCGTGAAGCATGGAGGTGGAAACATCATTCTTTGGGGATGCTTTTCTGCAAAGGGGACAGGACGACTGCACCGTATTGAGGGGAGGATGGATGGGGCCATGTATCACAAGATCTTAGCCAACAACCTCCTTCCCTCAGTAAGAGCATTGAAGATGGGTCGTGGCTGGGTCTTCCAGCATGACAAAGACCCGAAACACACAGCCAGGGCAACTAAGGAGTGGCTCCGTAAGAAGCATCTCAAGGTCCTGGAGTGGCCTAGCCAGTCTCCAGACCTGAACACAATAGAAAATCTTTGGAGGGAGCTGAAAGTCCGTATTGCCCAGCGACAGCCCCGAAACCTGAAGGATCTGGAGAAGGTCTGTATGGAGGAGTGGGCCAAAATCCCTGCTGCAGTGTGTGCAAACCTGGTCAAGACCTACAGGAAACGTATTAATTGCAAACAAAGGTTTCTGTACCAAATATTAAGTTCTGCTTTTCTGATGTATCAAATACTTATGTCATGCAATAAAATGCAAATTAATTACTTAAAAATCATACAATGTGATTTTCTGGATTTTTGTTTTAGATTCCGTCTCTCACAGTTGAAGTGTACCTATGATAAAAATTACAGACCTCTACATGCTTTGTAAGTAGGAAAACCTGCAAAATCGGCAGTGTATCAAATACTTGTTCTCCCCACTGTAGTTCTCCATTGACCTCAACATATACATTCATTATACAGTAATCAATAAGTTCTAGTCTGGTAACATGAATAATTATATTTCAAACTAGACTCCAACAATACGTACAGTGAGGGAAAAAAGTATTTGATCCCCTGCTGATTTTGTACGTTTGCCCACTGACAAAGAAATGATCAGTCTATAATTTTAATGGTAGGTTTATTTGAACAGTGAGAGACAGAATAACAACAACAAAATCCAGAAAAACGCATGTCAAAAATTTTATAAATTTATTTGCATTTTAATGAGGGAAATAAGTATTTGACCCCCTCTCAATCAGAAAGATTTCTGGCTCCCAGGTGTCTTTTATACAGGTAACGAGCTGAGATTAGGAGCACACTCTTAAAGGGAGTGCTCCTAATCTCAGCTTGTTACCTGTATAAAAGACCCCTGTCCACAGAAGCAATCAATCTATCAGATTCCAAACTCTCCACCATGGCCAAGACCAAAGAGCTCCCCAAGGATGTCAGGGACAAGATTGTAGACCTACACAAGGCTGGAATGGGCTACAAGACCATCGCCAAGAAGCTTGGTGAGAAGGTGACAACAGTTGGTGCGATTATTCGCAAATGGAAGAAACACAAAAGAACTGTCAATCTCCCTCGGCCTGGGGCTCCATGCAAGGTCTCACCTCGTGGAGTTGCAATGATCATGAGAACGGTGAGGAATCAGCCCAGAACTACACGGGAGGATCTTGTCAATGATCTCAAGGCAGCTGGGACCATAGTCACCAAGAAAACAATTGGTAACACACTACGCCGTGAAGGACTGAAATCCTGTACGCCCGCAAGGTCCCCCTGCTCAAGAAAGTACATATACAGACCCGTCTGAAGTTTGCCAATGAACATCTGAATGATTCAGAGGAGAACTGGGTGAAAGTGTTGTGGTCAGATGAGACCAAAATCGAGCTCTTTGGCATCAACTCAACTCGCCGTGTTTGGAGGAGGAGGAATGCTGCCTATGACCCCAAGAACACCCTCCCCACCGTCAAACATGGAGGTGGAAACATTATGCTTTGGGGGTGTTTTTCTGCTAAGGGGACAGGACAACTTCACCGCATCAAAGGGATGATGGACGGGGCCATGTACCGTCAAATCTTGGGTGAGAACCTCTTTCCCTCAGCCAGGGCATTGAAAATGGGTCGTGGATGGGTATTCCAGCATGACAATGACCCAAAACACACGGCCATGGCAACAAAGGAGTGGCTCAAGAAGAAGTATATTAAGGTCCTGGGGTGGCCTAGCCAGTCTCCAGACCTTAATCCCATAGAAAATCTGTGGAGGGAGCTGAAGGTTTGAGTTGCCAAACGTCAGCCTCAAAACCTTAATGACTTGGAGAAGATCTGCAAAGAGGAGTGGGACAAAATCCCTCCTGAGATGTGTGCAAACCTGATGGCCAACTACAAGAAACGTCTGACCTCTGTGATTGCCAACAAGGGTTTTGCCACCAAGTACAAAGTCATGTTTTGCAGAGGGGTCAAATACTTATTTCCCTCATTAAAATGCAAATCAATTTATAACATTTTTGACAGTGTTTTTCTTGATTTCTTTGTTGTTATTCTGTCTCTCACTGTTCAAATAAACCTACCATTAAAATTATAGACTGATCATGTCTTTGTCAGCGGGCAAACGTACAAAATCAGCAGGGGATCAAATACTTTTTTCCCTCACTGTTTTTTCTATGGTCCTCTGTAGCTCAATTGGTAGAGCATGGCGCTTGTAACGCCAGGGTAGTGGGTTCGATCCCCGGGACCACCCATACGTAAAAATGTATGCGTACATGACTGTAAATCGCTTTGGATTAAAGCGTCTGCTAAATGGCATATTATTTATATTATTATATTCCGGACTCTGACATTGCTCGTAAGGATATTTCTTAATTTCTTATTTTTTTTATTATGTTTTTATTTATGTGTATTGTTTTGTATTGTTCACTCTTAGAAAAAAAAGGGTTCTATGCTTGCTTCATATATGGCACCCCTTAAGCTTCATATATGGCACCCCTTACGGTTCTATATAGAACGTAAATTGGTTCCATATAGAACCCTATATGATCTTTTTTTAGTGTTAGGTATTACTGCACTGTTGGAGCTAGACACATAAGCATTTCGCTGCACCTGTGATAACATCTGCAAAATATGTGTATGTGACCAATAACATTTTATTTGATTTGATTTGAGAAGGTGACATTGCATCAAAGCATTGGGCTCTTGGTTGGGTTGTTCTTATGGGGATTTCCACAAGGCATGGTTCTCCTTCCTGAGGATTCTGAAATCTTGCCTTTTCAGCCTGGAAGTTATGTAATCTCAAATCCTTTAATTTCCAGCCAGTTGAAATATTCCGTCTAAGGTGTTAGGTTTCAGTAAGAGGATAGCCATTTTATAACACAACAATAGATTTCAAACTCTGAGCAACATTGCACTACTGGTTCAATGCAAGGTCAGAGACAGTTATGCAGGGGTTTTCAACCTTTTTTTGCCCAGGCAAACAAGCGACCCAGGGACCGCCATTATATGTTTGCACACAAAAACAAGGAGAAGTAATCAACATTTTAAAATGAATAGATTTGGTGGATAGTTATTATTATTTTGACCTCCTCACACTTCCTAACACTTATGATTGACTAGTTCTTCTATAATGTGTTAGGAGTGGCCATTGATTTGTTTACATCCTCAGATCCCTGTGTCTTCAGCTGCTGCTGTGCTCGCCTCAATAGATGTCATTGCTATAAACAAGGCTAGCGTTACCTGCAGCTATCATTAGCCACACATTACAGTCGGCCACATACTGAATGAATGGGAAGAGACTCAGGCAACGGAAAAGATTAGTGCCATATACCTTCTCACGATTTTGTCCCCTCGTAGCTGTTCTGCACTGCTTGCTTAACAGATGCTCGCTTCACGTGCACGCAGGCTCTCACAATCTCATACCATGTGCAGCCTCTCCCAGACCAATTGTGATGGATACTTTGGAAGGAGGCTTTTGGCTTCTTTATTCCCATTTCCCCATCTCTTCTTTATCTCATATCCAATTGCTTTCGCAATACATATTACCTGCATGGATTTATGTTCGGATTGGGCCCGATATAAACAGTCTGTCCTGGGATGTGTCCCAAATGGCACCCTATTCCCTACTATGGGCCCTGGTCAAGGTAGTGCACTATATAGGGAATATGATGCCAATTGGGAGGCAGCCCTGGGCTCGCTCAGCTGCTGCCATGGCCAGTTGCAGTGCTAGGGGTCTAGGGAGAGGGGGGAGGGGGGAGAAGGGAGGGAAGGAAGGAAGGAGAGAGAGAGAAGATGAGAGTTCGGGTGAGTGAGAGAATTGCCTAGCGGTGCCTGAGCAGAAGTGAGGATGTGCTGCTCCTATATTTAGACTTTTTAAGACACAAGTGAGTTAAATGAGCAAGAAAGAACACCTTAGACCCTCTAAACCGGCCAGGGGATGTGTGTGCGTGTGTGCGTGTGTGCGTGCGTATGCGCATTTACACACACACACACACACACACACACACACACAGAGGTCAGCTGCTAGAGGGGATCAGTGCTGTTTCAGTCTGCCTGCTGTCATCTACCTCTTCACCTGCCTCTCCTGTTAGGGCTCTGCACTGAACACGCTCGCTGGATTAAAGGATATCTCAAGTGTTCACCTCTTATACTGGACCAGCAGTGCCAGGCCACTTCAATGCCTGTGATGGCCCAAGATAGTATCCCTTTCTCAGGGAAAGTATGATGTATTGATCCCCTGTCTGGGTCTGTTGTGGGATTCCTATTCTGGGGATTAGGATTTGCAGTGTTTCTCATGGTGGACTTTGTCGATCCGGACCTCCTACAGGGCTGTGGCCAGAAACGCTTTCTTTACATTGAGGGCCACAAGAACATTGGAAATGTGTTAGATTGGGTCTAATGTGATGGCCTTTAAAATAAGCCATGCCACTGCTTGTGATGGCTTAGCATGCATGCCTTTCTTAGAGATGAGGTTGAGCTATCGATTGACTGTCAGTGTCTATGTGGTTTCCATTCAGACAGGTAGCCTAGTGATGGCAGGTAGCCTAGTGGTTAAGAGCGTTGGGCCAGTAACTGTAAGGTCGCTGGTTTGAGTCCCCAAGCCGACTAGGTGGAAAAATCTGTTGATGTGCCCTTGAGCAAGGCACTTAACCCTAATTGCTCCTGGAAGTCGCTCTATATAAGAGTGTCTGCTAAATGACTCAGTTTTTATTATGAAGCAGTATGAGCTCTCTCTGCATCTCCACTACATTTAAAGTTTTTTTTTTAATGTAGTGGAGATGCAGAGTGAGCTCATACTGCTTCATAATCAGTGGTTAGTGATGGACTCCCCTCTTGTCTGTGTCTCCGAATACACACACATGCGCGCGTGCACACACACACACACACACAAAATAGAGAGAGAGAGAGAGAGAGAGAGAGAGAGAGAGAGGGAGGGTGGGATTATAGCGGATGGGAGGATGATATGGGCATTATTTTTTTATAGAATAATAGCCTTTACAATTCTCATCACTTAACTTTATTAATATGAATAGATGCTGCTCCCAGGCTCAGACCTGACCTCTGATATATTTATTTAGAGTCAAACAATATTACATAAGGATTTATATAAATCAGACATTTGCATATACCCTTTTGCTAGTGAAATACACAGTCTGATGCTGACCATTTCACCTTTCC
The DNA here is from genome assembly GCF_020615455.1 of Coregonus clupeaformis. Classification (NCBI taxonomy): domain Eukaryota; kingdom Metazoa; phylum Chordata; class Actinopteri; order Salmoniformes; family Salmonidae; genus Coregonus; species Coregonus clupeaformis. The sequence goes on along the minus strand of NC_059198.1, from coordinate 18,944,672 downwards.
TGTTGTGCCGTGCTTATAACTGCCTGGTTATGATTCAAATCACAGTAAAATTATGTCTGGACTAATTTATGTTTTTGTGGCTGGAAATGGAATTGGTTTTATTGGATTACATTTCCACCCAATGGCAAATACGTTTGTGTGTCTGTGTAACATTTCTTGTAAGATTTTCCCACACAAAAATAGTGAAAACGTTTTCTAATTCCTATTTTTTTATGTATTTCTTTCTTTATTTTCCGCAGATGGGAAGAAACAAAACTTAATTTGACACATAACTTGAACCTTCCGTGATGTTTTGACACATTCTTACATGGAATGGGAGAGTTGTGATCCCACAAACACTCTTCAAACATTTCACAGCAAACTCATTAAGATGTCCTCCTCAAACTTCAAAACCCCTACACTAAACATAAAACAGCTTTATTTCACCACCATCTTATTTTCTTTCATTAAATAGAGGGATCTTATTTTTTATTTTATTTTAGTCATTTTAGCAGACGCTCTTATCCAGAGCGACTTACAGTTAGTGAGTGCATAAATTTTTCATACTGGCCCCCCGTGGGAAACGAACCCACAACCCTGGCGTTGCACGCGCCATGCTCTACCAACTGAGCTACACGGGCCCCTTATCTTCTGTAAGGGGTTCAGAGCGGAGATTCTATTTGATCTTTGATGTTAAAGGCGGCAGGTAGCTTAGTGGTTAAGAGCGTTGTGCCAGTAACCGAAAGGTTGCTGGTTCTAATCCCAGAGCCGACTAGGTGAAAAATCTGTCGATGTGCCCTTGAGCAAGGCACTTAACCCTAATTGCTCCTGTAAGTCCCACTGGATAAGAGCATCTGCTAAATGACTAAAATGTAAATGTTAAAGAAACACAGTTTTTACTCACCCCCAACCCTCGTCTCCCCTCTCCCTGCACCACACCCTTGACAGAAACCACGCCGATTCATTAGAAGCCTCAGAAAGTCAATTATGGTAATAGTTCCTTTTGCCAGGGGAAATGGGAGCTTGGCAGAACCACAGAGGGGCTTCTTTTCTGCACTTCACATACATATTTTATTTAGATCGCATTTATATGTGCAAATTGATCGGAGAAGAGAGAGCTAGCTAGGCGAGGAAGGCCAGCCTGGTCTCATAGACTAGACGTAACATAGTAAATGAAAAGCTATGATATGTTACGTTTATATATATATTTTTAAATATATTTTAGTAATTTAGCAGACACTCTTATCCAGAGCCACTTACAGTTAGTGAGTGCATACATTTATTTTTTTCATACTGGCCCCCCGTGGGAATCGAACCCACAACCCTGCCGTTGCAAGCGCCATGCTCTACCAACTGAGCTACACGGGACCTATATATATAAGACAGAAGGTTACTTAAGGCAAAAACGAAAGGAGGGTGGTTGGTCAGGGTGGATGGGTGGGCATTTAATGCGAGCATCTAGCAACCCAAAGGTTGCGTGTTCGAATCTCATCATGGACAACTTTAGCCTTTTAGCTAATTAGCAACTGTGCAACTACTTACTACTTTTTAGCTACTTTGCAACTACTTAGCATGTTAGCCAACCCTTCCCCTAACCTTAACCCTTTAACCTAACTCCTAACCTTAACCCTATCCTTAACCCTAACCTTAACCCCTATCCCTTAACCTAGCTAACGTTAGCCACCTAGACACCTAGCTAACGTTAGCAACAACAAATTGGAATTCGTAACATATCATATGAATTGCAATATGTAAGATCATATAAATTGCCATTCATAACATTTCATACAAAATGAATGAAGGACATCCACAAATTAATACATAATTTCTTAACCTTATGGAATATGGATTTGCACGAAACTGCTGTACTGCAGCAGTGGGCTGCCGACCGAAACCTCCTCTCCCCTTATACACTTCACTTTCCCAAATTCTCACTTTTGATTCTTCCTCATATCAGATAAACACACAAGACGTTATGTTTCATAAATCACAACACTTCCCTCTCCGAAAATACTCCTCACGAAAACGGTAGAGCCAACTTAATTTGGGAGGGTTAGTGTAGTGGATAGCCTGATGTTTAAGTAGCCTGTAAGGGAGAAGGAGAGAAGGAACAGATGCCGGACCTGAACTGTACATTCTCACCAATCTGTTTCACTACCTGTCTTGAGTGACAGGCATAGGGAGAGGAGGGCTGCTCGGTTTCACGTTGAGCCCACTGATGCAGAACTAAAATATGCATGCACATGGATCTGATAGCACTGGCCGTCTAGTCCAAAGTCACCCCACATTGACGTGACAAATGAGGTCTTAACCTCCCATTTAATGAACAATTACACATTCACATTTCACTAACGAGGTGAAATTACGTTGTAGCCGCCTGGATACTGCTCGATTCCAATATAGACAAGATTGATGTGATTTTGTGTGGCTTAACTCTAACACCAAACCAAACACCACACGGGACCATTTTCTGTTGTTCAATATACTTCTGGGGTTTCAGGTCATCCTCTGTGTCACTTTAAGGCATATTTTCTTAGTTTCTGAGTTCACACAGAAACCACGGTTCTCTTCTATTGCTATTCTGAGTTTATTTATTTATTTCCCATTTGGCTGTGCCGCGGCAGTGAGAAGCAAGCAGCCAGAGATAAAAAAACAGCCAGGCCTTTACATTTGGGCGCTCTGCTCTCGCTCGCTTTTGGCAGCCATTACCGTTACATGGATGACCCCGGGCGTGAATTAAGGAAGCCTGCCACATTTGGCGGGAGAGGAGGATAGATGATAAATCCACAGAGAACAGAGGGAGGGAAGAAAGCCTACAAACCCAAGGTCCTTCAGGGGCACTCAGGATCCTCCATTAGCAGCGTGCCCATTTCCCCCGTCTCTATATGTTTGTGTGTGTGTGTGCATCATTATCTGAACAGTATGTAAGAAGGGTTTGGTGTAAAAGAAATAGGGTGGGCGGAGGTACTGTTACTGGCCTTTCCAGTGTTCACAATGCAAATGATTCCACTCCAGAGATCTGTCGTAGCCGACCGGGAGACCCATGGGGCGGCGCACAATTGGCCCAGCGTCGCTCAGGGTAGGGGAGGGAATGGCCGGCAGGGATGTAGCTCAGTTGGTAGAGCATGGCGTTTGCAACGCCAGGGTTGTGGGTTCGATTCCCACGGGGGGCCAGTATGGATTTTTTATAAAAAAAAAAAATTATAATAATGTATGCACTCACTAACTGTAAGTCGCTCTGGATAAGAGCGTCTGCTAAATGACTAAAAATGTAAAATGTAAAAAAATGTTTGGGAGAGATTAAAAACAAAGTTGGCAGAGATTCACGCAATCCGATGCAACAGTGGCGCAAGGCGAGCGCTTTTCTCATGTTTTGTAAATCAAATAAATAAATAAATGACTGCTTACGTAACACACAGACCACAGCAGTCTGGTCTGGACAAGCAGCTAGCGCCCTTCAAACACACACCAGCTCCAGATCCACACCAAGCCATGGGAAAAAGGATTTGGCATCCAATCACACACACAAACACACATGCACGCACACAACACATACACACACATGCATATACAGACACACACACACCCTCAATAGACAGTCAATACACACAGAGACATACACAACACACACATAATATACTCCAATGGCATTGGATCATCGGATTAACAAGGCAATTATTCCCATAGAAGTGCTGGAGAGGGGCTGTGAATGGGCCTGTTGACTGCTTGATTTGACTGCGTGACATAACACCATGGACTGGCTGTGTGTCAAATGGCACCCTATTCCCTATATAGTGCACTACTTTTGATCAGAGCCCTATGGGTTTCCCTATTGCACTATGTAGGGAAAAAGGGTGCTATTTGAGACGCAGCCCATGGACGGAGAACAGGACAGAAGCCAGCTCTCTCTCACTGACTTCTTCTGTTCACAAGGGAAAGTGTTTCCCACGAAACACGCAGCGTCGCCTGAAAGCGATAAACTGTAGTTATCTCTCTGCCACAGTAATACAAAGACATCAAATTAAACACTGCGTTTTTTAAATGGATTTCTTGACGCCGTGTCAAAGTTTGACTCGGCCGTGATAAGAAGTTTTCCTTGGTTCCTTTGTGCTTTTTTTCTCCATCCTCTTTACTCTTTGCCATGTTTAATTTCACCTCTGACTGACTCTCTCTCTCTCTCCCTTATATCTCTCTCTCTCTCTCTCCCTCTTTCTCCTCTTCTCCAGGATATTCAGGACCCAGTCTCTAGAATGGTACTATAACAACGTCAAGAGCCGCTTCAAGAGGTTCGGCAGTGCCAAGGTTCTGAAGACGCTCTACAGGAATCACATAGTGGAGAGAGGAGGCATCTCGGATCTACCAGGTACAGGTCATTTCTCTCTCTTTTGCCTCTTCCATGTACGGAACAGTGTGTGCATCCCAAATGGCACCCTTTTTCCTATATAGTGCAGTACTTTTGACCAGGGCCCTAGAAAGTGCACTAAATAGGGAATAGGGTGTCATTTAGGACGTAGACAGTGTCATGTCTCTAATGTTGTGTTTTTGATGTGATCTCGCTCTTCTGTATGTCCACTTCTCAACGACTGCCTGACATACACTGTATGGTCCAGCCCTAGGATGTCATGTGTTCTCTGTTGGCTATGACGATGATGCCTCATTAATGAATCTCAGTTAGTAACTCAACTACAGGGGGAAAAAAGATCTTGCGTCGAATGTACACTCGCACACATAAACAACCACACTCAGTCAGTCACACATCACGTGGAGAGAAACTGAACCATTGGCTAACAGATATACACGCCCACGCTTTCTCTTTTACACACACACACATTACCTCTCTTTCGTACACACTCACACACACTCACACACAGAACGATTTCAGGACAGGGCTGTGTGTGAGTCACTAATGTTCTAAGACCAGAGAGCAGCAGGAAGCAGGAGAGCGACAACCAAGTTCATGGTATTGGTAGGCTACTGTCACTGACTCACTGAACCAACTGATATCATGACATTGGTTGTGTTTCAGGCTGACTAAATTGTAGCCGTTGCATTGCTGAATGGCGCCGGAGAAGATGGCTGTCGTTTTACGGGCTCCTAACCAATTGTGCTATTGTGTGTGTTTTTTCGCGTTATTTGTAACTTATTTTGTACGTAATGTTTCTGCCACCGTCTCTTATGACCGAAAAGTGCTCCTGGATATCAGAACAGCGATTACTCACCTCGTACTGGACAAAGATTTTTTCTTTAACGAGTCAGACGCGAAGGATTTACTTCAGACACCCGACAAGGCCCAAATCCCCATCATTCGCATGAAGAAGTTACAGAGATATAGGGGACGTAGGTTGGGGTGCCTTGTAAGAATCCGACAGCGAGTGGGTAACCCCCCTCTACCATCAGTCCTATTAGCCAACGTGCAATCATTGGATAATAAACTGGATGAGCTCCGATGAAGACTATCCTACCAACGGGACATTAAAAACTGTAATATCTTATGTTTCACCGAGTCGTGGCTGAACGACGACATGGATAACATACAGCTGGCTGGGTTTTCTGTGCATCGGCAAGATAGAACAGCTGCCTCCGGTAAGACAAGGGGTGGCGGTCTATGTCTATTTAATTTATTTAATTATTTATTTAATTGTATTTATTTATTTTATTTGTGTCCTCAAAGCTGGTGTTTGTTGGATATATTGGCACGGTTTGTCGGTCCTCGACTTCGTCTCGGGCCTAACAACACCTGTGCCAATATATCCAACAAACACTGGCTTCTAGGGCATTATCACTTTTATACAACGGGTTACCAACATATTCAAATCATGATTGACATATTTTCATAAAAAATGTTATTTGTATTAATTTATTCGTACTATTTCATCCTTCCACAAGATATAGTCCTGACACAAATCTAGGGTTGCTAGAGACCCAGTCATTCATTCTTTTTGTTCTGTATCTATGGACGTGACCCAGTCGTTCAGTCTTTTTGTTCTTTATCATAGACGACCCAGTCGTTCATTCTAAATGTTCCATTGCCATACTGGCTGGCAACTTTCTTATCCCTTGCTAGCTAGCCAACTACGGCTAACTTACAGTCACGTCAAAAAGTTCAGCCAGAATAACAGCCAGCAAAGTAGCTGCATTTGCATTTGTTTAAGCTGTTTTCTAGTGACATTTATTTGGATACATCCATAACAATAAGCTAATGAGGCGCAATTTTGCCTGGCATAGAAAATGTGCTCACTCGTCAGCACACTGTTGTTCAGAGGAGCTAGCCAACAACACAGCTACAGTTACACAATCACTTCAAACTGAAGCTGGAAAGACTGCAAATTAGCTGCATTTCGTTTTACCTTTTTTCAATAGACTTTTTAAAAAATATATCCATAAAAAATAATGCCAGCTGATTCATGATTTCGACCGGCTGAGAAACACTGCCTGCCTTTCTGTCTCGTCCCGACTCCCGACACATTCATTACTATGGGACAGCAGGAGATCGAATTTGAATATTGAAACAATGTTGCAAATGTCGGAGACAGACAGCAAGGTTTATACAAATCTCCGCTGTTGAAAAACTAAATGTTAGTCTAAAATAAATGGGAGATAATGTCTAGATGCTTTTTATAGTGGAGATCAAGTTTGTAAAGTGCCTGACTGGGTTGATGAGACAGTGGATTGCGCAGTTAGAAGGAACAGAGTAAATAGGCATTTTAACGTCATAGATATAGCTGGTGGTAACTTGTGGAATAGACACCGGCTGGAATGCGGTTTTAACCAATCAGCATTCAGGATTAGACCCACCCGTTCTGTAATTGTCATAACAGCTGGTGCACAAAATCTAATATTAAGGAAGTCTCAAGGTTTTGCTCGCCTGAGGTAGATTATCTCATGATAAGCTGTAGACCACACTATTTAACAAGAGAGTTTTCATCTATATTTTTCGTATTTTTCGTGAATGTCAACATTCACAAAGTCGCAGGGCCAGACGGATTACCAGGACATGTACTCCGAGCATGCGCTGACCAACTGGCAAGTGTCTTCACTGACATTTTCAACCTGTCCCTGACCGAGTCTGTAATACCAACATGTTTCAAGCAGACCACCATAGTCCCTGTGCCCAAGAACACCAAGGTAACCTGCCTAAATGACTACCGACGCGTAGCACTCACGTCTGTAACCATGAAGTGCTTTGAAAGGCTGGTCATGGCTGACATCAACACCATTATCACAGAAACGCTAGACCCACTCCAATTTGCATACCGCCCCAACAGATCCACAGATGACGCAATCTCTATTGCACTCCACACTGCCCTTTCCCACCTGGACAAAAGGAACACCTACATGAGAATGCTATTCATTGACTACAGCTCAGCGTTCAACACCATAGTGCTGTCAAAGCTCATCACTAAGCTAAGGACCCTGGAACTAAACACCTCCCTCTGCAACTGGATCCTGGACTTCCTGACAGGCCGCCCCCAGGTGGTAAGGGTAGGTTACAACACATCTGCCACGCTGATCCTCAACACAGGGGCCCCTCGGGTGCGTGCTCAGTCCCCTCCTGTCCTCCCCGTTCACCCATGACTGCATGGCCAAGCACGACTCCAACATCATCATTAAGTTTGCCGACGACCCAACAGTGGTAGGCCTGATCACCGACAATGATGGGAGACAAAGGAGATGATCGTGAACTACAGGAAAAGGAGGGCCGAGCACGCCACCATTCTCATCGACGGGGCTGTAGTGGAGCAGGTTGAGAGCTTCTAGTTCCTTGGTCTCCACATCACCAGCGAACTGTCATGGTCCAAACACACCAAGACAGTCGTGAAGAGGGCACGACAACACCTATTCCCCTTCAGGACACTGAAAATATTTGGCATGGGTCCTCAGATCCTCAAAAAGATCTACAGCTGCACCATCGAGAGCATTCTGACTGGTTGCATCACCGCCTGGTATGGCAACTATTCGGCCTCCGTCCGCAAGTCACTACAGAGGGTAGTGCGTACAGCCCAGTAAATGACTGGGGCCAAACTTCCTGCCATCCAGGACCTCTATACCAGGCGGTGTCAGAGGAAGGCCTCAAAAATTGCCAAAGACTCCAGCCACCCTATTCATAGGCTGTTCTCTCTGCTACCGCACGGCAAGCAGTACCGGAGCGCCAAGTCTAAATCCAAAAGGCTGCTTAACAGCTTCTACCCCCAAGCCATAAGACTCTAGAATAGCTAACCAAATGGCTACCCGGACTATTTGCATTGACCCCCCCTATTTTTAATAATATTAATTAAATATATTAATATAAAGCTGCTGCTACTCTCTGTTTATTATCTACATATTACCTCAATTACCTCGACTAACCTGCACATTGACTCTGTACCGGTACCACCTGTATATAGCCTCGTTACTGTTATTTTATTGTTGCTCTTTAATTATTGTTATTTTTCTATTTTATTTTTTATTTTTTACTTCAGTTTTAGTAAATACTTTCTTAACACTTATTTTTCTTAAAACTGAATTGTTGGTTAAGGGCTTGTAAGTAAGCATTTCACTGTAAGGTCTACACCTGTTGTAGTCGGCGCATGTGACAAATACAATTTGATTTGATTTGATTGTGTCAACCAATGGTTGTGTGCCACGCCATCGACTGCACAGTTGGGCATCAGATTGCTAAGTCATATTATGGGGCCAGGCGTAGTGAGATCTGGCAGACGTCTGCATTGTAGTCAGCCTGGAATGCGGCCATTTTGTTTGTTTGACCTCACACCCCATTGGACCACAATTCGTTGTCAACATTGTTTCCACATCATTTCACCGAACCTTGTCGAAATGATCACGTTCCATCAGCGTTGCATCACTGAATTAATGTTTGTTGACAACTCGATCAAATATCAATCAAGACTGGATGTAGACCTGATGTCTTTTCCCGGTGGGATGGTCATGGATGTTAGAGTAACGATTTGGGAGCATTATCTCGTGGTTGTGTGCTATAACATTGTTCTACATAAACATTTATTGTGCCACACTACCCTATGAAGGCTATCTTGCTTGTGCTGTAAAACTTGATCATGCATGCGGCTCGGTTATCGTGCTGTTGTGGGAATGTTATCGTAGCATTGTGCTGTTTGTGTAAACCTACATAGCATTAAGTAGAGTGGCTTCTTTTTACTGTGTGGTGCTAGCTCTGTCTGACCACTACCCTCAGGCCACACTGAGGCTAGAGAGCACAGAACTCTAGGACATATATGCACAAACGAACGAACGCACACACATATATGAGGTACATTTACATTTACGTCATTTAGCAGACGCTCTTATCCAGAGCGACTTACAGTTAGTGCATACATAACTTTTTTTTTCATACACCCCGTGGGAATCGAACCCACAATCCTGGCGTTGCAAACATCATGCTCTACGAACTGAGCTACATCCCCTGCCGGTCATTCCCTCCCCTACCCTAGACGACGCTGGGCCAATTGTGCGCCGCCCCATGGGTCTCCCGGTCACGGCCGGCTACGACAGAGCCTGGATTCGAACCAGGATCTCTAGTGGCACAGCTAGCACTGCGATGCAGTGCCTTAGAACACTGCGCCACTCGGGAGTCACCTGGAATGCATTTCAATTAACAGGTGTGCTTTCTTAAAAGTTAATTTGTGGAATTTCTTACCTTCTTAATGCGTTTGAGCCAATCAGTTGTGTTGTGACAAGGTAGGGGGGGTATACAGAAGATAGCCCTATTTGGTAAAAGACCAAGTCCATATTATGGCAAGAACAGCTCAAATAAGCAAAGAGAAACGACAGTCCATCAATACTTTAAGAAATGTTGGTCAGTCAATACGGAACATTTCAAGAACTTTGAAAGTTTCTTCAAGTGCAGTCGCAAAAACCATCAAGCGCTATGATGAAACTGGCTCATGAGGAACGCCACAGGAATGGAAGACCCAGAGTTACCTCTGCTGCAGAGGATAAGTTAATTAAGAGTTAACTGCACCTCAGAAATTGCAGCCTAAATAAATGCTTCACAGAGTTCAAGTCACAGACACATCTCAACATCAACTGTTCAGAGGGGACTGTGTGAATCAGGCCTTCATGGTTGAATTGCTGCAAAGAAATCTCTACTAAAGGACACCAATAAGAAGAAGAGACCTGCTTGGGCCAAGAAACACAAGCAATGGACATTAGACCGGTGGAAATGTGTCCTTTGGTCTGGAGTCCAAATTGGAGTTTGTGGTTCCAACCGCTGTGTCTTTGTGAGATGCGGTGTGGGTGAACGGATGATCTCCTCATGTGTAGTTCCCACCGTAAAGCATGGAGGAGGTGTTATGGTGTGGGGGTGCTTTGCTGGTGACACTGTCTGTGATTTATTTAGAATTCAAGGCACACTTAAGCAGCATGGCTACCACAGCATTCTGCAGCGATACGCCATCCCATCTGGTTTGGGCTTAGTGGGACTATCATTTGTTTTTCAACAGGACAATGACCCAACAAACCTCCAGGCTGTGTAAGGGCTATTTTACCAAGAAGAAGAGTGATGGAGTGCTGCATTAGATGACCTGGCCTCCTCAATCCGCCTATCTCAACCCAATTGAGATTGTTTGGGATGAGTCGGATGGCAGAGTGAAGGAAAAGCAGCCAACAAGTGCTCAGCATATGTGGGAAGTCCTTCAAGATCGTTGGAAAAGCATTCCAGGTGAAGCTGGCTGAGAGAATGCCGAGAGTGTGCAAAGCTGTCATCAAGGCAAAGGGTGGCTATTTGAAGAATCTCAAATATAAAATATATTTTGATTTGTTTAACACTTTGTTGGTTACTACATGATTCCATATGTGTTATTTCATAGTTTTGATGTCTTCATGATTATTCTACAATGTAGAAAATAGTCAAAATAAAGAAAAACCCTTGAATGAGTAGGTGTGTCCAAACTTTTGACTGGTAGTGTGTATATATACAGTGAGGGAAAAAAGTATTTGATCCCCTGCTGATTTTGTACGTTTGCCCACTGTCAAAGAAATGATCAGTCTATAATTTTAATGGTAGGTTTATTTGAACAGTGAGAGACAGAATAACAACAAAAAAATCCAGAAAAACGCATGTCAAAAATGTTATAAATTCATTTGCATTTTAATGAGGGAAATAAGTATTTGACCCCCTCTCAATCAGAAAGATTTCTGGCTCCCAGGTGTCTTTTATACAGGTAACGAGCTGAGATTAGGAGCACACTCTTAAAGGGAGTGCTCCTAATCTCAGCTTGTTACCTGTATAAAAGACACCTGTCCACAGAAGCAATCAATCAGATTCCAAACTCTCCACCATGGCCAAGACCAAAGAGCTCTCCAAGGATGTCAGGGACAAGATTGTAGACTGTCAATCTCCCTCGGCCTGGGGCTCCATGCAAGATCTCACCTCGTGGACTTGCAATGATCATGAGAACGGTAAGGAATCAGCCCAGAACTACATGGGAGGATCTTGTCAATGATCTCAAGGCAGCTGGGACCATAGTCACCAAGAAAACAATTGGTAACACACTACGCCGTGAAGGACTGAAATCCTGCAGCGCCCGCAAGGTCCCCCTGCTCAAGAAAGCACATATACAGGGCCGTCTGAAGTTTGCCAATGAACATCTGAATGATTCAGAGGAGAACTGGGTGAAAGTGTTGTGGTCAGATGAGACCAAAATTGAGCTCTTTGGCATCAACTCAACTCGCCGTGTTTGGAGGAGGAGGAATGCTGCCTATGACCACAAGAACACCATCCCCACCGTCAAACATGGAGGTGGAAACATTATGCTTTGGGGGTGTTTTTCTGCTAAGGGGACAGGACAACTTCACCGCATCAAAGGGACGATGGACGGGGCCATGTACCGTCAAATCTTGTGTGAGAACCTCCTTCTCTCAGCCAGGGCATTGCAAATGGGTCGTGGATGGGTATTCCAGCATGACAATGACACAAAACACACGGCCAAGGCAACAAAGGAGTGACTCAAGAAGAAGCACATTAAGGTCCTGGAGTGGCCTAGCCAGTCTCCAGACCTTAATCCCATAGAAAATCTGTGGAGGGAGCTGAAGCTTCGAGTTGCCAAACGTCTGCCTCGAAACCTTAATGACTTGCATCTGCAAAGAGGAGTGGAACAAAATCCCTCCTGAGATGTGTGCAAACCTGGTGGCCAACTACAAGAAACGTCTGACCTCTGTGATTGCCAACAAGGGTTTTGCCACCAAGTACGAACTCATGTTTTGCAGAGGGGTCAAATACTTATTTCCCTCATTAAAATGCAAATCAATTTATAACATTTTTGACATGCGTTTTTCTGGATTTTTGTTGTTGTTATTCTGTCTCTCACTGTTCAAATAAACCTACCATAACAATTATAGACTGATCATGTCTTTGTCAGTGGGCAAACGTACAAAATCAGCAGGGGATCAAATACTTTTTTCCCTCACTGTATGTACAGTGGGGAAAAAAAGTATTTAGTCAGCCACCAATTGTGCAAGTTCTCCCACTTAAAAAGATGAGAGAGGCCTGTAATTTTCATCATAGGTACACGTCAACTATGACAGACAAATTGAGAAAAAGAAATCCAGAAAATCACATTGTAGGATTTTTAATTAATTTATTTGCAAATTATGGTGGAAAATAAGTATTTGATCACCTACAAACAAGCAAGATTTCTGGCTCTCACAGACCTGTAACTTCTTCTTTAAGAGGCTCCTCTGTCCTCCACTCGTTACCTGTATTAATGGCACCTGTTTGAACTTGTTATCAGTATAAAATACACCTGTCCACAACCTCAAACAGTCAAACTCCAAACTCCACTATGGCAAAGACCAAAGAGCTGTCAAAGGACACCAGAAACAAAATTGTAGACCTGCACCAGGCTGGGAAGACTGAATCTGCAATAGGTAAGCAGCTTGGTTTGAAGAAATCAACTGTGGGAGCAATTATTAGGAAATGGAAGACATACAAGACCACTGATAATCTCCCTCGATCTGGGGCTCCACGCAAGATCTCACCCCGTGGGGTCAAAATGATCACAAGAACGGTGAGCAAAAATCCCAGAACCACACGGGGGACCTAGTGAATGACCTGCAGAGAGCTGGGACCAAAGTAACAAAGCCTACCATCAGTAACACACTACGCCGCCAGGGACTTAAATCCTGCAGTGCCAGATGTGTCCCCCTGCTTAAGCCAGTACATGTCCAGGCCCGTCTGAAGTTTGCTAGAGTGCATTTGGATGATCCAGAAGAGGATTGGGAGAATGTCATATAGTCAGATGAAACCAAAATAGAACTTTTTGGTAAAAACTCAACTCGTCGTGTTTGGAGGACAAAGAATGCTGAGTTGCATCCAAAGAACACCATACCTACTGTGAAGCATGGGGGTGGAAACATCATGCTTTGGGGCTGTTTTTCTGCAAAGGGACCAGGACGACTGATCCGTGTAAAGGAAAGAATGAATGGGGCCATGTATCGTGAGATTTTTAGTGAAAACCTCCTTCCATCAGCAAGGGCATTGAAGATGAAACGTGGCTGGGTCTTTCAGCATGACAATGATCCCAAACACACCGCCCGGGCAACGAAGGAGTGGCTTCGTAAGAAGCATTTCAAGGTCCTGGAGTGGCCTAGCCAGTCTCCAGATCTCAACCCCATAGAAAATCTTTGGAGGGAGTTGAAAGTCCGTGTTGCCCAGCGACAGCCCCAAAACATCACTGCTCTAGAGGAGATCTGCATGGAGGAATGGGCCAAAATACCAGCAACAGTGTGTGAAAACCTTGTGAAGACTTACAGAAAACGTTTGACCTGTGTCATTGCCAACAAAGGGTATATAACAAAGTATTGAGAAACTTTTGTTATTGACCAAATACTTATTTTCCACCATAATTTGCAAATAAATTCATTAAAAATCCTACAATGTGATTTTCTTGATTTTTTTTTCTCATTTTGTCTGTCATCGTTGACGTGTACCTATGATGAACATTACAGGCCTCTCTCATCTTTTTAAGTGGAAGAAGTTGGGTAAAATTACAACAACACATTTTTTTTACAAAGTAAACCAAATTACAATTACAAATGTTCCTCATTGAGGATAATTGGAATTGGAATTGGAATTTCAGTGTACATCTTGAATTGACTGGAATTTAAATGGAATTGACCCCAACCCTGATGGACTCTGGTCAAAGATAGTGCACTATATAGGGAATAGGGTGCCATTTGGGACGCTCACCAAGCTTTCAGAAGAATACAAAACGTCTTTATCGTGTATTTCTGCAGCCCCATTGCCTTGACCCATTATGGGTACATATTGACATTCTCTTCCCTTTCAATCTGGTATACGAGGAGGAGGAGGGGGAGGGGGGGAGCACATTCAGAATGGTGAGGAGGACAGTCTCAGGGACAAACGCACGCAATGTCACACACACAACGCACTCACACATATGCACGCACGCACACACAAACGAGCAAAATAAAGCCGTAACTCATGCATTCTTTGTATAGAAGAGAACTCCATGTTAACACCCCTTGTCTCAAACACACACGCACAGCCCCCACTTCTCCCCGTTCGTCCGTCATTCCATCAGCCAGCTAGTCAGTCATTCGGTGTGATGCAGTAGTGTGTGTTTCTAACTCTGAAGCTGTATAATCTGTTCAGCTCATCTGAAATGGGAGCCCAGCGGCAGCTAGAAGCTAATCCTATTAACTCCTTGTGTGATGTAAGAGTGGCAGTGGGAGGAGAGGAGGAGAGAGGGAAGGGGAGGGGAGGAGAGGAGAGGAGAGGAGAGGAGATCTTAGAGGGACAGCTGGAAAGACAGATTAGGACAGGAGGGCCTTTTGGACTCTATGGGGACACACAGACAGTGGAGCTGATTGGACTAATAGCCAGCCAGCAGTCACGTGGACACACAGACAGAGAGTGGAGTTGATTGGACCAACAGCCCCCAGTCATGTGGACACACACACAGACAGATGAAACTGATTGGACCAACAGCCACCTGTCAGGTGGACACACAGACAGACAGTGGAGCTAATTGGAACAACAGCCACTACCAGTCAGGTGAACACAGTCACCAGTCAACACAACAGCTTTGAAACTCCTAATGCTTCAAACGGTGATATAACTGCCATGACTAGTTGCTGTTCCGGTAGACTGGCTAAGAAAATACAGTGGCCCTATTCCTGCCATAACTACCATTATTGGTATTACCGCTAACAGTAGGCCTAATGGCCATGTCGGATACTTTTGACAATACCAGCCTGTTCCACATCAGCGTTCGAAGTCAGGAAGATGTACCTCTCGGTTCAATCAACTCATCCCTTTAAAGGGGCAATCTGGGATTGGTATATCCATTTTTGAACTTTGATATAGAGCCATTAATTCTTGAAGAACTTATAAAAACCTATAAAAGCCCCATTCCTCCGCTGTTGTTGTTTGAAGCGCAGATTGCCCCTTTAACCCAGTGTGCTATACAACAGTAATACTCCCTAACTCCACACACTCTAACAGGTCAGGCTGATGGGGGGGAACAATGGCATTTGGATGAAGAGAGGATGAGGGCAGATAAAACGTGTCTCCACTGTTCCCACAGCAGGAACTAATCACTCAGAGGACAAAGTGGCCAGGGCGACGGAGGGGATTACTAGCCAGCAGCACCAGCAGCGGGTCCATCACCACCACCCCACTCGGCCCGAGCAGCATGGCCACTCTCCTCTCTCCCCCATTAGGCTTGCTGAGCAGCAGCCTTAACACAAGCTGTCTGCTAATATTACACAAGGATTACCCCCTCCAACTTCAGGGATTAGTACCATCTATACTGTATCCAGTGGCTGGACAGTGGTGGATGAAGAGGGTGTTTGTGTACAAAAGAGATCATGTGATAGGGCGAGTGATGTGTGTTTGTGTGGGGGGGTTGTAGAAAAGGGAGATTGTGTGTCATATTCAAATCAAATTTTATTTGTCACATGCCCCAAATATAACAGGTGTAGACCTTACCGTGAAATGGTTACTTACAAGCCCTTAACCAACAATGCAGTTCAAGAAATAGAGTTAAGAAAATATTTACTAAATAATCTAAAGTAAAAAAATATCTAAAAAGTAACACAATAAAATAACAATAACGAGCAGTGGCGGCTCCTGAAAAAATTCTCAGGGGGGGCAATTTTTCTGATGATTTAAGTGACCTACACACATTTTAAAAAAGATATGTCCAGCAACAACATGAAGACAGGGGCAGCATATAAGTCAATACCAGAAGCATTTATTGACTGATCTCAAAAGTGTTGGCTTACAAAAGCAAAATAAGTTTTCACAGTAAAAATAATCAAGGGTGTTCTTTCACATTCCTCAACACTGCATAAACAATATGCATTTCCATAAAACACCTCATCTAATTGTGCCACAAAGTTGACAAGTCCAAGAAAAATACCAGGGTTGGTGGAGCCCTCAGTTTCATCTTTGCCTCGCAAAGCTGACTCAAACACTCCGCAAAAACTTCACACACTGGATTAGCCGGCTGAGGATGTGGCGGTTCTTGCTAACCTCATCGTTGTGGCGGCGGACAGCTAGCCTGTATCCCTCATCCAGTTGAGTGGCAATGTTCACTCTCCCCAAAGCAGACAATCTCAAACAGCTATCCATGTGGGTCTTTGACAGCTCATGTTTCTTAATCTTTTCTGAAAGATGGTGCATGTCCGTTACACCAGTCGCTGTCCAAGCGGTGCTGTCTGCCGTGCCGCCTTCAGGGTGAAAGAGTAAGCAGGGGTAGCAGAAGACTGCATTAGCTACATCGCAGCCTGCTAGCCAGGTTTTTCGTTCGTACCAATTTTTGGAAAATCCTCGGGTGTAGGACTTTTCCCCCTTTAGTAGAAACCTGTTGAATTATTAAATTTGGTCTGGGAGGTCCTAATTGTTTCGTTGCCAATTTATCTTGATTTGTTCGCCGACAAAAAGGAACTTCTTTCAAAGAGACAATCGAGTTGCACTGAACGCTAGCCATCTTGACAGTAGTACGTGAATTGATTGACGCTGCTACCCGCTCTTTTCTTAGTTACGTTCATGGTTATGTTACGTATGACGAAAGCGCGTAAGTGCAAGCCCTCCCGGAACCCATAGAGATTGTATTGAAAGCTCTGATATTTGAAAAAAAAAAGATTTTACATGAGAGTCTATGAGAGACTTCTGGGGCGATTTTCAACCTGACTGAAATCGCCCCAAAAGGGGCGGGGCCATTTGAAGCACGACTTTAGCCTGATTGGACATTTAGTGGCAGATCAGACGTCTAGATTAGAACACTGATAACTACTGTTGCCGTGATATAATTGATTAGAAAAAAAATCCCTTCCTTTTCCCGTTTGGCAGTGCGTCGCCCATATCGCCCTAATGAACACACCGCCCCTGATAACGAGGCTATATACAGGGGGTACCGGTACCGAGTCAATGTGCGGTGGTACAGGTTAGTCGAGGTAATTTGTAAATTTAGGTAGGGGTAAAGTGACTATGCATAGATAATAAACAGCGAGTAGCAGCAGTGTAAAAACAAAGGATGGGGGGGGGGTCAATGTAAATAGTCCATCTGGCCATTTGATTAATTGTTCAGCAGTCTTATGGCTTGGGGGTAGAAGCTGTTAAGGAGCCTTTTGGACCTAGGCTTGGCACTCCGGTACTGCTTGCTGTGCAGTAGCAGAGAGAACAGTCTATGACTTGGGTGACTGGAGTCTTTGACAATTTTTTGGGCCTTCCTCTGACACTGCCTAGTATATAGGTCCTGGATGGCAGGAAACTTGGCCCCATTGATGTAATGGGCTGTACGCACTACCCTCTGTAGCGCCTTACGGTTGGATGCCGAGCAGTTGCCATACCAGGCGGTGATGCAACCGGTTTGACGCTCTCGATGTTACAGCTGTAGAACTTTTTGAGGATCTGGGGACCCATGACAAATCTTTTCAGTCTCCTGAGGGGGAAAAGGTGTTGTCGTGCCCTCTTCACAACTGTCTTGGTGTGTTTGGACCATGATATTTTGGGACAGGATGGGACTAAGCACGCACCCCTGAGGGGGCCCCCGTGTTGAGGATCAGTGTGGCAGATGTGTTGTTGCCTACCCTTACCACCATGGGGTGGCCCGTCAGGAAGTCCAGGATCCAGTTGCAGAGGGAGGTGTTTAGTCCCAGGGTCCTTAGCTTAGTGATGAATAGCATTCTCACATAGGTGTTTATTTTGTCCAGGTGGGAAAGGGCAGTGTGGAGTGCGATTGAGATGGCGTCATCTGTGGATCTGTTGGGGCGGTATACGAATTGGAGTGGGTCTAGGGTTTCCGGGATGATGGTGTTGATGTGAGCCATGACCAGCCTTTCAAAGCACTTCATGGCTACCGATGTGAGTGCTACAGGGTGGTAGTCATTTAGGCAGGTTACCTTCGCTTTCTTGGGCAAAAGGGTGTGTGTGTGTGTGTGTGTGTGTGTGTGAGTGTGAGAGAGACATATTGATCTGTCACTAACCATCCATCAGATGTTTTAGGAGGTTTAAGGACAACACACACTCACACACACCTCTCTGTCACACACACACACACAGTCACACACACACGCACATCGTATATGGCAGAGGTGTTGTCAGTGTCAGAAAAAATTGAATAGTTTGAGAACAGAACAGAAATCCACCATGCCCCTCTCATCTCAACCCCTAATGGCTGCTGTAATGTCTGATGAGCTGCAGTGCCCCTGGTGGCCAGTATGTTACACTACAACATGCAGCAAATGGAGCAGTCAGGTGTACTCCCAGTCTGTGCATTTCTCTTTCTCTCTCTCTCTCTCTGTGTGCGTTTGTGGTGCCAGATGCTCTGATGTAATTGAAAGCCGTCTGTACTGCCCTTCCTCCTGCTGCTGGAGGAACTTCATCTTTAAGTGCTCTTTCTCTCTCTCTCTCTCACTCACACAAACACACACACACAGACCGGTGCTGTCGTCTGCAATGTTGTCATGGTGATATCGAGTGATTCCTCTGCCAAGCCGTGAGTGGGGAAAAGGTGAGACTGTGGTCAGTGAGAGGAAATGAAACGGGAACAGGGAGGAACACAAAGGAGATAGTTATCTCTCTCCATCTCTATATGATCATTTGACATGAGTAGGGCTCTGTGTTTTGGTTAATCATGTCACATTACCTGTATTTCAACCTTTATTTTAACCCTTTTCCAGAAATGAGAATTAGACCAAAAATGAAAGCAATTGTCTGAAGATGGTGCTGGACCATCTGACATAAAAAGAAAAGGTGACAGTTTGATGAAAAAGCTTTAAATAAAGGTTCAAATCCAGGTAATCTAACATGATTAACCAAAACACAGGGCCCTAGACATGAGATGACATGAGCTTCCTGGTTTGAGGAAAACACGCCCAGTAGAGGTGGGGAGGGGGAGGGGCTCTGCTCAGTGTGAAGGCTTGTAAGGGTTGACAGGAGAGGGTCATGACAATGGCAATGCAGTAGAATGGCATCATTCATGTGTTTGTCATGTGTACATTTGTGGGTTTCACACAGACCTGTTCCGTCTGCCTGTCTGTCATCCCCTGTCTGTCTGCCTGGACGGTGAGGCGTCGGGAGGTGGACATGTTGTTGCTGTGATAGATGACAGACCGGGTCACCTGCAACAATGAGACTGTTACTCAGGAATTCAATAGTTCTCACATCCTCAGCAAAGCACACACATTCATCAGCACTGCATGCATGCATGTCCGCGCGTGTGTGAAGGAGAATGGGAGATATAGAAATAGCGAGAAGAAAAAGAGAGAGACGTGTGTGTGTGAGAGAGATTGAGATAAAGAGAGAAAAGGAGATGGAAAGTGAGCGTGGAGACAGAAAATAAAGAAAGAAACAATCAGAGAAGCATTACTGTGCCCACGTAAAAGACCAGTAAACAGGATGTCACACGGCCTCCATCTTGTGATCATGTTTGTTTGCAGGGCATTATTGTCGTCCCCCCGCATGCTTCATTTCCTTCATTAGTAGAACCATGTAGGGTTTTTTGGTTTGTCCCCATAGGGGAACCCTTTTTGGTGCTAGGTTGAACCATTTGCAGAGGGTTCTACCTAGAACCCTCTTCATAGAACCCCCTGTAAATGGTTCTACCTAGAACTCTCTATGAACGGTTCTACCAAGAACCCTTTTATCTTTGAAGGGTTCTTCCTAGAACCTTCTATAAACAGTTCCACCAGCCTTATTAGCATTTAAAATTAAACTCTTTATGACAATACATTACGTATATCATAAGGCCCTTCTTTGAGAGTCATACCCTAACACAGTGTGTTAGGAAACTCCTGGTTTTCAGGCCACATCAGGTCTGCATTTCACATTATGCTGGCTTCCAAAGTTAAGTGAAATTCCTATTGCCAGAGTGAGGATATCCAACTATTTGAACTTTTCATCACCCACATCCTGCAGAATGACTGCCAGGGTGGGGAAGATTGATTAATTGGACTACCTAAACTAGGAAAACCATCTCAGTAACGGGTACAATATGTACTACTACTAACAGATTGGATTAGTTTATAAAAATGTATGTTATGTATCTTTATGTAGCATAAGATTAATCAACCAATCAATGTACATGCAAAAACACAGACATTGAAACAAACAATTCTGAAAATCAACCTGCAATAGAGCATGCTGGGAAATATTATAATGATGGGCGTCGTTTTGAGTGTTTTACTCCACAGAGAGTAAAAATGACACGATCACACTCAACTCTGGTTATTAACACGAACATGGGGGTTCTTTTACACCACTTTTAACTCCTAAGTCAACACTGCAAAATCAACACTAGGTAAAACTGGCCAATTTGTTGTAGAAACCTATCCCTCCTCAAAGAACCCTTTTGGAACCCTTTTTTCTAAGAGTGTAGGACTTGGTTATCTCGGCAGTGCCATCGTATATCCCTGTCCTACTAAATACATGATTATAGGCTTTATTTGTGCTGGGTAATATACTGTATGTTGTTGTTGGCAGTCTCTCTCCTTTAAGTCAAATGTGCAGGCAGCCACACACACACACCACACGCACACACCAGTGGAGGCTGCTGAGGGGAGGATGGCTCATAATAATGGTTGGAACAGAGCAAATGGAATGGCATCAAACAAATGCAAACCATGTGTTTGATATATTTGCTACCATTCCACTGATTCCGCTCCAGCCATTACCACGAGCCCGTCCTCCCCAATTAAGGTGCCACCAACCTCCCGTGGCACACACAGATACAAACACACACATACACCCTGCATCTCGAGCAGAGGAGAGAGAGAGAGGTCTTGGAGTGGCATTTAATTAAGCTGACCTGAAGCGGTCGAGAAGCGGTCGGAAAGTGGACTTAAACCATGCGCTGTGGAGTTGTGGTAACACGATTCTCACTTATTATCGGAAGGATAAAAAAATCCATCAAATGGACAAACAAACTCCAGAGAGTAGTGGTGGGATGGTCGAAAGATGACAGGAAGAGGAGGAGGAACCGAAGAGGAAGAGGGAGGTAGGGAGGACAGTGATGTGGATACAGATGACATCGTTGGGAGTTCTTGTCTTGATCAAAGAAGAACTGAAAGACTGACCATTCCCACTGTCCACTCCCTCCAAGCCAGGAGGGGACTAAAACTGTTAAAACACAAGACAACCTGTCCTGTGCCTGACCAAGCAGAGTCCCACTAGAGGCAGACAGACGGACCAACACAAGCAAGTCTAGTACTGTCTGTTTGCCTAGCTCCAAATATCACTGCAATTTCAGCCTCACTGCACACAGGCACTCAGAGGATGTTTAGTGGCCTGCCGCGACTCCCAGTGCTAGGCTCCGAGTGCTTCGTGTCACGGCTACAGCCGTTATAGCCCCAGCCCCTACACACACACACACACGCACACAGTTCAGTCCTTCAGGGGCACAGGCTATGGCAGGATGATAACTTCAGCTGTGACACCAGTGTTATTCCCAGAGCTGTGGCTCTAAGCTGCTAATTGGAGGAAGTTGATTTGTCCCGTAAGAGGAAGTACAGAGTCGATGAAAGACCTCCTGGAGAAAACAGATGGCCCTATGGGATACATATCTGCCACCAAATGGCTCTCTGGTTTATGAAGAGACTACTCTACACAGGCAAATGTGACAGGTTAAAGGACATATTCATAGCCTGTTATACACTAAAAAGTATTAGTAAGTTCATGGTATGTAAGGATCTTAAAATATCTAAGGTTAAAAAGAGAATGCATCCAGTACTAGTTCATAGAGATTGATAAAATGCATAAATGTGTTTAAAATCCGTCAAGAGTCAAAGGGTTAATATTGTAAGAGGAATGTGTAAATGTTATATTGACTACTTTATTTTGTGGTGCCTAATTTAAGGGTAAAAGTGTTCATCTGTGATCTACTAAATGCTCTTAATCTATGAGCCTGAGATCGATTGCTCTGGTCTCCACCCAACTTCCTGGGGGAATCGCGGTCTTTTTCTCATTACACTAAATTTGTCAGTGAGGAAACATAACTGCGTCACGTTCGTGATTATTTCTTCCCCTTTTTTCAGGGGTGTAACATTTTGGAGGCTCCGCTGAGATTGCTGCTCAGATGTCCGGCTTCCACATCCTGGTCGCTGAATTCCGAGCCAGCTAAATCCCTACATAACAACCCAGGCAGGCTGCAGTGAGGAAAGTGTTGCTGTTCGAGGGGAGCTGGAAGTTGGGGGTTAAGTACGTGTCAACTGAGGCCGTTGAGAGACCATCAGAGACAGTAAGGACCACCTAATTCAGAGTCAACTCCTGCACAGTAAAGGTTCCTCCTGTCCTGTCAACATGACAACCGCCTTGGAAGAACTACAGGAAGAGGTAGTAGGAGAATTGCACACCCTGACTAAAGACAAGTTACTAGACGTATGTGATTTCCTTGACATATCAGGCGAACAGAGAAGAGATGTTCAAGACAAATCCCGCATATCACTGATGACTCACATTATGATGTTCCTTGAAAGAGAGGAAGTTGCAGAGTTAGAAGATGGCGGCATGTCGGAATTATTGTTACTTAAAGACAAAATGACAGAGATGATCAGTGGCATAGATAGCAAGACAGGGCAAACTGACCATGATATTGAAACAGCCAGAACACATCACAGAATAGAGGGACTGAGAACTGTAACCCCACAACAAGGGGTGGGAACTGAGCAGAGTACTGCAGACCAAGCCAGTGATTCTCTGCGCCAGCCCCAACCCCCTGCCCATCTTCAGAGGAGCATGCAGCTCTCACCCAGTGCACAGCCCGGCTCATACTGGCGCAAAGAGTTAAAAATTTCTGGTCAGATAGGTGAACCGGGCCAGAAAGATAAACTGACTTTTTCCAGCCTTGCCCATCAGATTGAGAATGGACTTAACAGAGGCTATCCTGAGGTAGAAATAGTAGACGCAGTAATCAGGGCTATTTCTCCAGGCTCACAGCTACGCAGCTACTTGGAAGGTAAACCCCAGCTAACTCTTCCCACACTTAGATGCATCCTGCGTTCCCACTTCCAAGAGAAGAGTGCAACAGAGCTTTACAAACAGCTAGCTTCAGAAGCACAGCATAGCAAGGAGACCCCTCAAAGCTTCCTGATGCGCGTCTTAGATTTGAGGCAGAAAGTACTATTTGCGTCCCAGGAGTCAGAATCAGGGCTTAAGTATGACCCTGCTCTAGTCCAGCGCATGTGTTTACACACAGTCCTTACAGGTCTCCAGAGTGACAGTATCAGGATAGACATGCAGCCTCTCCTGCTTGATAGCGAAACATCAGATGAGGTTTTGCTAGAGAAGCTTAACATTGCTTGTGCTAATGAGATAGAAAGACGAAACAAAAAGCGTTTTAATGCCCCACAGCCTGCTACAACTGTAAGTGTAGTTCAGTTAGAAGATACGCCATCTGCAAAGTGTCCTGTGAAGGAAGCCAAAGCTAAGATACCCGCAGAACTGTTAACAGAGTTAGCTGAACTTAAGACAGGTGTAGCTTCCCTAAAAGGTCTCAGTGCAGAGATTGCTCAGATTAAGGAGACATTACAGCAGCCTATGTTTCAGTCATCGCCTTATGCCCATGCCCCACTTCCAGTTAGGAGGCCAGATAGGGACCCCCAGCCACCTGTTTCCCAGCAGCAGTATTACAGCAACTACAGTCAGCCCCAAGCACCTGACCCTGCGCAGTATCAATATGCACCTAACCTGTATACCAACCGCTCTGCTCAAGCTCCAAGGAGGTGTTTTGTCTGCCAGCAGGCCAGAACAGATGCACGCTGCACACACTGCTTCCGATGTGGGAGTGGGGAACATTTTCAAGCTGGATGTAAAATCCGGGGAGTCAGACCATCCAAAGAGGCCCCTTTAAACGGGGAAGGGTTACCGCTGAGGGACAAGTGTTAACCATAGCTACCAAAAAGTCCCAGAAATGTGCAAATTGTGCCAGAGAAGAGTCATTTGAGAACCTGAAACAATGTTCATCATGTAAAGAGACACTGTACTGTTCCAAAGGATGTCAAAACCAACATTGGACTAAACATAAGGAAAAATGCACTCACCTGAAAATTGACTCTACCTGTGAAAAGCTTTCCTGTACAGAAGAAAATGCCCACTCTTTACCATCCCTAGCTCAAGGTTGCCACCCCCATAAGGTCACCTCGCTAGTCGGTAGACAGTGCCTTGTTGAGTGTCACCTGAATCGCCACCACCTCCAAGCTCTATGGGACACAGGCTCTCAGGTATCGGTCATTGATGAACGATGGAAAGCGGAATCTCTCCCAAACGCAAGGCTGAGGGATGTTTCAGAAATTCTGGACTCACCTGATGATCTAAGATTGACGGCAGCAAATGGGACTGAAATGCCGTACCTGGGATGGATTGAAACAACTTTTCGGTTAGCCTCTGAAACTGACCAAACGAAGGAACTGATCATCCCAGTGCTGGTAATGAAAGGCTGTCACCTATCTCATCCCATCATAGGTTTCAATGTTATTGAGCACATCCTGACAATGACCGAAAAGACTAAACGGTACAGTACAGTGAAAAAAGCTTTCCCAAGCCTCAAAAGAAATAAGGTGAGGGCTTTTATACAGGCTGTTAGCGCAGAACAGACAGATGAATACGCAGTGAAGACCAAGAAAGAGAAGGTTGCTGTACCAAAACACAGTAGCATTCAGATTGAGTGCCGGGTAGCTTCCCAGCCTTTCAAAGATGACATGACAATGCTTTTCCAGCCAGACCTGAACCCGCAGTGGCCAGATGAACTTGAGTTCTTTGACACACTAGTCAGAGTTAAGAAAGGTGTTTTTCCAGTTGTCATGCTTGATGTCTCTAACCCCACTGACCACGACATTGCCCTGCTAGGACGCACCATAATCGGTACAGTACAAACCATTATGACTGTGTTACCTGCCCAAGTCTTTGAAAAAGCTGTCACCCCAGCCACAGTGAATCACACTAGTGTTCAAACTCCATGTACTGCTACTGAACAGTGGGATCCACCAGTAGGTTTAAGTCACCTAACCGAAGAACAGAGAGAGGTTGTTAGGAAAATGCTTAGAGAAGAGTGTCACTCCTTCTCCAGATCAGACAATGACATTGGCTGCACTGAACGATTGAAAATGACTATTTCTCTAAAGGACTCTGAACCAGTCAAGCGCACATACATGTCAGTGCCCAGGCCACTGTATCAGGAGATGAAGGGGTTACCTTCATGACCTCATAGCCCAGGGTTGGGTTAGGAAGTCAAACTCTTCATATTCTTCACCTGTCGTGTGCGTTAGGAAGAAGGACGGGACCCTCCGGTTGTGTATAGATTACAGAGACCTGAACAGAAAGACACATCCCGACCGCCAGCCCATCCCTCGGGTCCAGGACATCATGGACAGTTTAGGTGGTAATTCCTGGTTCTCCCTTTTAGATCAGGGAAAAGCATATCACCAAGGGTTCATCTCTGAAGAAAGCAGATCACTGACAGCATTTGTGACCCCATGGGGACTCTATGAGTGGATACGTATGCCATTCGGCCTCATGAACGCTCCTGCAGCTTTTCAGCGTTGTATGGAGGAATGTTTGGAAGGGCTCCGGGACAACATCTGCATTCCTTATCTGGACGACACGCTAGTTTTCAGTAAAACTTTCGACAGCCATGTGAATGATGTGCAAAAGGTTTTGCAGCGTCTCAGAGAGTATGGCATCAAACTCAAGCCAAGTAAGTGTGATCTCTTTAAACCCCAGGTCCGTTATTTGGGCAGAATAGTGTCTGCAGACGGCAGCAAAGTTGACCCAGCCGATTTTGAAGCAGTAAGAGCATTGAAAGAGATCAGACCACAGACTGTGGGCCAGCTCAGAAAAAATGCTTGGTTTACTCACTTACTACAGACAGTACATCAAAGACTTTTCTAGGAGGGCCAGCTGTCTGTATGACCTCCTGAAAGCAGATTCAGAGAAATTACCTGACCACCCACGGAAAGCAAAAACAAAGAAAGTAAGTCATGTGGTGCCCTCAAACAAGCCAATCCTGTGGACTGACCAGCATCAACAGGCACTTGAACAGCTGATTGAGTGTCTGCTTCACCCACCAGTCTTAGGTTTCCCTGACTTCACTCAGCCATTTGTTGTACACACTGATGCGTCACACCAAGGCTTGGGAGCAGTTCTTTATCAAGAGCAAGATGGGAAGCTTAGGGTCATTGCTTATGGCTCTCGAACCTTAACAGCAGCTGAGAAGAACTATCACTACCACTCTGGCAAGCTAGAATTTCTAGCTCTAAAATGGGCAATCACTGATAAGTTCCATGATTATTTGTACTATGCTCCGACCTTCACTGTATACAGTGATAACAACCCGCTCAGCTACATTCTGTCTACTGCAAAACTGAACGCAACCACTTCCAGGTGGGTTGCAGAATTGGCTGATTTCCACTTTACAATAAAGTACAGGCCAGGCAGAGAGAACGGTGATGCAGATGCTTTGTCGAGGATGCCACTGGATGTAGAGTCACTGATGAGAGAATGTTCTGAGGAGCTTCCACCAGACACCATTGCCGCCACTATACAAGCAGTAGAGGTACAGAAAGAGCCTTTTGTGCCTTGGTCAATTTCAGCTGCATCTATGTCAGTATCAGCTGAAGGTGAGACAACTACAGCAACAATCAGCTCGATCCCAAAAGAGGGGATAAGAGAGGCACAAGAGTCTGATCCGGTCATCCGTCCTGTGCTCGATTTCAAGCTGTCTGGTTCCAAACCGCCAGTTAAAGAGCAAAAGGAATTCAGTCCAAAGACAAAATGCCTATTCAGAGAATGGGACAAATTGACAATCGACAGTGATGGTATTCTGTACAGAATCACTACAGCCCGCAAGCAGTTAGTTCTACCAGAGCAGTACAAAGGTAAAGTGATGGAAGAGTTGCACAATAACATGGGACACCAAGGTACTGACCGCACTGTATCACTAGTACGTGACCGCTTCTTCTGGCCTTATATGCAATCTGACATTGAGCACTATGTGACTAAAACTTGTAGCTGTGTCAAGCAGAAAAAGCCAGGCCATGAAACAAGAGCTCCTCTGACAAACATTGTGACAACACAGCCATTTGAACTGGTATGTATAGATTTCCTCCATCTCGACAGATGCAAAGGGGGATATGAGTACATCCTCGTGATTGTTGATCATTTTACACGTTACACTCAAGCCTACGCCACCACATCAAAGTCAGGAAAAACTGCTGCAAATCTCATCTTCAATGACTTTGCCCTGAAGTTTGGGTTCCCCTCCCGCATCCACCATGACCAAGGGGGAGAATTCGAAAATCAGTTGTTCCATCAGTTAAAGAAACTCAGTGGCATGGCGGGGTCCAGAACAACACCCTACCACCCGATGGGGAACG
The DNA here is from genome assembly GCF_020615455.1 of Coregonus clupeaformis. Lineage (NCBI taxonomy): Eukaryota > Metazoa > Chordata > Actinopteri > Salmoniformes > Salmonidae > Coregonus > Coregonus clupeaformis. The sequence goes on along the minus strand of NC_059198.1, from coordinate 18,916,844 downwards.
GTCAAGTGGAACGAATGAACAGAACATTGTTGCAAATGCTAAAGACACTAACTGAGACACAAAAGTCAAACTGGAAGGAGTCTCTAAACAAACTGGTTTATGCCTATAACTGCACCCGCTGCGAAGTGACTGGCTATTCACCATTTTATCTTCTGTTTGGGAGATCACCCAGGCTTCCAGTTGATATGTTCTTTGGATTGTGCACAGAGGCAGGTTCCAGTAACCAGCGAGACTACGTGGAGAACTGGAAACGAGGAATGGAAGAAGCATACGCCATTGCAAATGAAAATGCTCAGAAAGCTGCTGAAAGAAGTAAAAGTACTATGACACTAAAGTTAGGAGTTCAGTGCTACAGCCTGGCGAGCGAGTTCTGATTAAAAACCTGACACCAAGAGGAGGACCAGGCAAACTCCGTAACTATTGGGAAGATCAAATTCACACAGTAGTGAGACAAATGGGTTCAGACCTGCCGATTTATGAGTTGAGACCAGAAAAGGGTAGGGGACGCTCCAGGGTCCTGCACAGAAACCTGCTCATGTCCTGTGACCACTTACCTTTTGAGAGACAACCAGAAATGACTAAAGATGACAAAAGTAAGAAAAAGAGACATCAGCCTGGATCACAGCCTCTAGATTCTGATGAAGACAGCGGGGATGAATATGACCTTCATCATGAGCCGCTACAGGTCCCCACATTTCCTACAGTACCTGAGAGGTATGCTGAACCAGCGAGAGAGTCGGAAAACAGGCCCCCACCAGTGAAACAAACAGTTGCGGTGCCAGTTCCTGATATGCTACCAGCACAGCCGCTTGTTGAAAATCAGCTGGAGGAGAAAACAACAGTTAAAGAACTGCCTGCTGAGGAGATGAACTTGCCTGCTGAAAATGTGCCTGATGATCGTCCACTAAGTGCCTTTCCTTCATTAACTGCTGCTGCTGAACCTGAGGAACCAGCTTACCAGCTGCCACAAAGAGAGAGACACCCTCCAAGACGTATCACCTATGATCAGCTTGGTATCCCTTCCTGCTACAGTATCCAGCCACAGCCACAGTTGTTCCCTGTCTACCCTGCACCAGGACTGGTTCCATGGCTGCCATCACTACAGCGATATTACCTTCAGCCACCCTACATGTATGGACTTCAGCAAACTTGAGGCCACAGACAGAGTTGACATGTTTGACCATGGACTACTGACTGATTTCACAGACTTTCACGAGACAATTAGCAGACTATGCATAGAGATCATTAAAACTGATGGACTGTTGACAATAGTATGAGAAAAGACTGCTTATGGACTGTTTATACAGCTGGTCAACAGATATGGACTGTGAATATAACTTCTTGGTTCTATTTGAACTGTGAACTTTGACCTCTGCTCAAGGACTATCTTACAGAAGAGGATTTTCTACGTCCAGTGCTTATAGACTGTTTAAGAAGACAATGTTGGTAATGTTGGGACAACATTTATTTTGTCGGGGAGAGTGTGACAGGTTAAAGGACATATTCATAGCCTGTTATACACTAAAAAGTATTAGTAAGTTCATGGTATGTAAGGATCTTAAAATATCTAAGGTTAAAAAGAGAATGCATCCAGTACTAGTTCATAGAGATTGATAAAATGCATAAATGTGTTTAAAATCCGTCAAGAGTCAAAGGGTTAATATTGTAAGAGGAATGTGTAAATGTTATATTGACTACTTTATTTTGTGGTGCCTAATTTAAGGGTAAAAGTGTTCATCTGTGATCTACTAAATGCTCTTAATCTATGAGCCTGAGATCGATTGCTCTGGTCTCCACCCAACTTCCTGGGGGAATCGCGGTCTTTTTCTCATTACACTAAATTTGTCAGTGAGGAAACATAACTGCGTCACGTTCGTGATTATTTCTTCCCTTTTTCAGGGGTGTAACACAAACACACACACACACACACACACACACACACACACACATAAACACAAACACACACACACACCCTAAGCACAGAGGAGAGAAAGAGGCCCTGGAGTGGCATTTAATGAAGCTGACCTGAAGCGGTCAGGGAGCTGACTTAAACCATGTGCTGTAGTGGAGTTGTGGGGCCACGATTCTCACTTATTATCAGAAGGATAAAACAAGCCATCATATGGACAAACAAACTCCAGAGAGTAGTGGTGGAATGGTAAAAAGATGACAGGAAGGGGAGGAGGAACCGGATAGGAAGAGGATGGTAGGGAGGACACAGATTAGTGATGCACGGGTCAGCTAACTGAGCATTGCATTCTCTCAAGATGCAGAAATAAATAAATCATATTTCTCCACTACTGTTCCCAAATTTTGCCTACATTTGGCGTATAATATTACTGCAGGAGTTATTATTAAGGCAATAGCCCTATTCGCGCTGGACTAGTATTACTAGAGAACGTTGGTTATGTATTTATTACCCCAGAATGTCCGTTATTCCAGAGGCACAATATATTTTTTATTATGCATTTGGCGATGTTCAATTCATTTGCACAAAACGTATAAACAAAAGCATTCACTGTGAAAGTCGATCCATGTAGGCCCTTCATATACAGTGCATTCGGAAAGGATTCAGACCCCTTGACTATTTCCACATTTTGTTACGTTATAGCCTTATTCTAAAATCGATTAAATTGTTTTTGTTTCACTCATCAATCTACACACAATACCCCATAATGACAAAGCAAAAGCAGATTTTTAGAAATGTTTGCACCTTTTTTTTTTTTTTATGAAAAAACGGAAATATCACATTAACATAAGTATTCAGGCCCTTTACTCAGTACTTTGTTGAAGCACCTTTGGCAGCGATTACAGCCTCAAGTCTTCTTTGGTATGAAGCTACAAGCTTGGCACACCTGTATTTGGGGAGTTTCTCCCGTTCTTCGCTGCAGATCCTCTCAAGCTCTGACAGGTTGGATGGGGAGCGTCGCTGCACAGCTATTTTCAGGTCTCTCCAGAGATGTTCGATCAGGTTTTAGTCCGGGCTCTGGCTGGGCCACTCAAGGACATTCAGAGACTTGTCCTGAAGCCACTCCTGCGTTTTCTTGGCTGTGTGCTTAGGGTCGTTGTCCTGTTGGAAGGTGAACCTTGCCCCAGTCTGAGGTCCTGAGCGCACTGAAGCAGGTTTTCATCAAGGATCTCTCTGTACTTTGCTCTGCTGATCTTTCCCTTGATCCTGACTAGTCTCCCAGTCCCTGCCGCTGAAAAACATCCCCACAGCATGATGCTGCCACCACCATGCTTCACCGTAGGGATGGTGCCAGGTTTCCTCCAGTCGTGATGCTTGGCATTCAGGCCAAAGAGTTCGATCTTGGTTTCATCAGACCAGAGAATCTTGTTTCTCATGGTCTGAGAGTCCTTTAGGTGCCTTTTGCCAAACTCCAAGCGGGCTGTCATGTGCCTTTTACTGAGGAGTGGCTTCCGTCTGGCCACTCTACCATAAAGGCCTGATTGGTGGAGTGCTGCAGAAATGGTTTTCCTTCTGGAAGGTTTTCCCATCTCTACAGAGGAACTCTGGATCTCTGTCAGAGTGACCATCGGGTTCTTGGTCACCTTCCTGACCAAGGCCCTTCTCCCCCGATTGCTCAGTTTGGCCGGGCGGCCAGCTCTAGGAAGAGTCTTGGTGGTTCCAAACTTCTTCCATAAAACATTTTGGTACCCTTCCACAGATCTTTGCCTCGACACAATTCTGTCTCGGAGCTCTACGGACAATTTCTTCGACCTCATGGCTTGATTTTTGCTCTGACATGCACTGTCAACTGTGGGACCTTATATAGACAGGTGTGTGCCTTTCCAAATCATGTCCAATCAATTGAATTTACCACAGCTGGACTCCAATCAAGTTGTAGAAACATCTCAAGGATGATCAATGGAAACAGGATGCACCTAAGCTACATTTCGAGTCTAATAGCAAAGGGTCTGAATACTTATGTAAATAAGGTATTTCTGTTTTTAATTTTTAAGACATTTGCAAAGTTTTCTAAAAACCTGTTTCGCTTTGCCATTATGGGGTATTATGTGTAGATTGATGAGGGAAAAAAATCATTTAATCCATTTTAGAATAAGGCTGTAACGTAACAAAATGTGGAAAAAGGAAGGGTCTGAATACTTTCCGAATGCACTGTATAAATAGCACAATAATTATACACTCAATATTTAATGGCCCTAAACCCGTCCGCCCCGCGGATACAACCGCGCGGACTGCGGGTTATGAGTCAACCGTGCATCACTAATACAGATGACGTCATTGGGAGTTCTTGTCTTGATCAAAGAAGAACTGAAAGTCCATTCCCACTGACCACTCCCTCCAAGCCAGGAGGGGACTAAAACTGTTAAAACACAAGACAACCTGTCATGTACCTGACCAAGCAGAGTCCCACTACAGACAGACCAACACAAGCAAGTCTAGTACTGTCTGTTTGCCTAGCTCCAAATGTCACTGCAGTTTCAGCTTCACTGCACACAAACAGGATTCCTAGTGACCTGCCGCGAATTCTGAGTGCTTTGTGTCACAACCCCAGCCCCCCCCACCCCCCGACACACACACGCGTACACACACACACACAGTTCAGTCCTTCAGGGGCACAGGCTATGGCAGGATGATAACTTCAGCTGTGACACCAGTGTTATTCCCTGAGCTGTGGGTCTAAGCTGCTAATCGGAGGAAGTTGATTTGTCCCGTAAGAGGAAGTACAGAGTCGATGAAAGACCTCCTGGAGAAAACAGATGGCCCTATGGGATACATACAGTGGGGAAAAAAAGTATTTAGTCAGCCACCAATTGTGCAAGTTCTCCCACTTAAAAAGATGAGAGAGGCCTGTAATTTCCATCATAGGTACACATGTCCAGGCCCGTCTGAAGTTTGCTAGAGTGCATTTGGATGATCCAGAAGAGGATTGGGAGAATGTCATATGGTCAGATGAAACCAAAATAGAACTTTTTGGTAAAAACTCAACTCGTCGTGTTTGGAGGACAAAGAATGCTGAGTTTCATCCAAAGAACACCATACCTACTGTGAAGCATGGGGGTGGAAACATCATGCTTTGGGGCTGTTTTTCGTCAAAGGGACCAGGACGACTGATCCGTGTAAAGGAAAGAATGAATGGGGCCATGTATCGTGAGATTTTGAGTGAAAACCTCCTTCCATCAGCAAGGGCATTGAAGATGAAACGTGGCTGGGTCTTTCAGCATGACAATGATCCCAAACACACCGCCCGGGCAACGAAGGAGTGGCTTCGTAAGAAGCATTTCAAGGTCCTGGAGTGGCCTAGCCAGTCTCCAGATCTCAACCCCATAGAAAATCTTTGGAGGGAGTTGAAAGTCCGTGTTGCCCAGCGACAGCCCCAAAACATCACTGCTCTAGAGGAGATCTGCATGGAGGAATGGGCCAAAATACCAGCAACAGTGTGTGAAAACCTTGTGAAGACTTACAGAAAACGTTTGACCTGTGTCATTGCCAACAAAGGGTATATAACAAAGTATTGAGAAACTTTTGTTATTGACCAAATACTTATTTTCCACCATAATTTGCAAATAAATTCATTAAAAATCCTACAATGTGATTTTCTGGAGAAAAAAAATCTCATTTTGTCTGTCATAGTTGACGTGTACCTATGATGAAAATTACAGGCCCCTCTCATCTTTTTAAGTGGGAGAACTTGCACAATTGGTGGCTGACTAAATACTTTTTTCCCACACTGTATCTGCCACCAAATGGCCCTCTGCGCTAAAGCGGTGTGGTTTATGAAGAGACGACACTAGACAGGCAAACACACACATCTGAAAAAAATGGGTTCACGGATGTGTTAAAATGAATTGGAGCAGTGCCATAGGTTCTCTGCTCTCTGCTCCTGTCTCATATCATTGCTCTCCTCTGCTGATGAGGGTGAGGTGAGGTTCTCTCAGTGTGAGCCAAGTTTCCTCCCAGCACAACCGTAGCTGACCTCTAAGCTCTCCTCTGGTGGTCCTGTGTGGCATGGTTGGTAGAGCATGGCCCTTGCAATGTAAGGATCGTGGGTTCGATTCCCGAGCTGGGGCCACCCATATGATGATTAAATCAAATACAATTGTATTTGTCACATGTGCCAAATTCAACAGGTGTATACCTTACCGTGAAATGCTTACTTACAAGCCCTTAACCAACAATGCAGTTTTAAGAAAAATAAGAGTTAAGAAAAAATATTGACTAAATAAGCTAAAGTAAAATATAAAAGCGCAACAATAAAATAACAATAACGAGGCTATATATAGGGGGTCAATGTGTGGGGTTACAGGTTAGTCGAGGTAATTTAGGTAATATGTACATGTAGGTAGGGGTAAAGTGACTATGCATAGATAATAGATAATAAACAGCGAGTAGCAGCAGCGTTGTCGTGCCCTCTTCACGACTGTCTTGGTGTGTTTGGACAATGATAGTTTGTTGGTGATGTGGACACCAAGGAACTTGAAGCTCTCAACCTGCTCCACTACAGCCCTGTCGATGAGAATGGTGGCGTTCTCAGTCCTCCTTTTCCTGTAGTCCACAATCATCTCCTTTGTCTTGATCACGTTTAGGGAGAGGTTGTTGTCCTGGGAACACACTTCCAGCCTCCCAATAGGCTGTCTCATCGTTGTTGGGGATCAGGCCTACCACTGTTGTGTCGTCGGCAAACTTAATGATGGTGTTAGAGTCGTGCCTGGCCACGCGGTCATGGGTGAACAGGGAGTACAGGAGGGGACTAAGCACACACCCCTGAGAGGACCCCGTGTTGAGGATCAGCATGGCAAATGTGTTGTTGCCTACCCTTACCACCTGGGGGCGGCCCGTCAGGAAGTCCAGGATCCAGTTGCAGAGGGAGGTGTTTAGTCCCAGGGTCCTTAGCTTAGTGATGAGCCTTGAGGGCACTATGGTGTTGAACGCTGAGCTGTGGTCAATGAACAGCATTCTCACGTAGGTGTTCCTTTTGTCAAGGTGGGAAAGGGCAGTGTTGAGTGCAATAGAGATTGCATCATCTGTGGATCTGTTGGGGCGGTATGCAAATTGGAGTGGGTCTAGGGTGTCTGGGATAATGGTGTTGATGTGAGTCATGACCAGCCTTTCAAAGCACTTCATGGCTACAGACGTGAGTGCTACGGGTCAGTAGACATTTTGGCAGGTTACGTTGGTGTTCTTGGCCACAGGGACTATGGTGGTCTGCTTGAAACATGTAGGTGTTACAGACTCGGCCAGGGACAGGTTGAAAATGTCAGTGAAGACACTTGTCAGTTGGTAAACGCATGCTCGGAGCACACGTCCTGGTAATCCGTCTGGCCCTTTGTAGTCCGTAATAGTTTGTGTCGGAGCCAGTGTAGTAGGATTCCATTTTTATCCTGTATTTACGCTTTGCCTGTTTGAGGGTTCGTCTGAGGGCATAGCTGGATTTCTTATAAGCGTCTGGGTTAGAGTCGCGCTCCCTGAAAGCGGTAGCTCTACCCTTTAGCTCAGTGCGGATGTTGCCTGTAATCCATGGCTTTTGGTTGGGATATGTACGTACGGTCACTGTGGGGACAACGTCATCGATGCACTTATTGATGAAGCCGGTGACTGATGTGGTATACTCCTCAATGCCATCGGATGAGTCCCGGAACAAATTCCAGTCTGTGCTAGCAAAACAGTCCTGTAGCTTAGCATCTGCGTCATCTGACCACTTCCGTATTGAGCGAGACACTGGTACTTCCTGCTTTAGTTTTTGCTTGTAAGCAGTAATCAGGAGGATAGAATTATAGTCAGATTTGCCAAATGGAGGGCGAGGGAGAGCTTTGTACGCGTCTCTGTGTGTGGTAGTAAAGGTGGTCTAGAGTTTTTTTTCCTCAGGTTGCACACGTAACATGCTAGTAGAAATTAGGTAAATCGGATTTAAATTTCCCTGCATTAAAGTCCCTGGCCACTAGGAGCGCCGCATCTGGATGAGCATCTTCTTGTTTGCTCATGGCTTTATACAGCTCGTTGCGTGCGGTCTTAGTGCCAGCATCGGTTTGTGGTGGTAAATAGACAGCTACGAAAAATATAGATGAAAACTCTCTTGGTAAATAGTGTGGTCTACAGCTTATCATGAGATACTCTACCTCAGGCGAGCAAAACCTTGAGACTTCCTTAATATTAGATTTCGTGCACCAGCTGTTATTGACAAATAGACACAGACCGCCACTCCTTGTCTTACCGGAGGCAGCTGTTCTGTCTTGCCGATGCATAGAAAAACCAGCCAACTGTATATTATCCATGTCGTCGTTCAGCCACGACTCGGTGAAACATAAGATATTACAGTTTTTAATGGTAGGGTAGTCTTGAACGGAGCTCATCCTGTTTATTCTCCAATGATTGCACGTTGGCCAATAGGACGGATGGTAGAGGCGGGTTACCCACTCACCGACAAATTCTCACAAGGCACCCGGACCTGCGTCCCCTTCTCTTCATGCGAATGACGGGGATTTGGGCCTGGTCGGGTATCTGGAGTAAATCCTTCGCGTCCGACTCGTTAAAGAAAAAATATTTGTCCAGTTCGAGGTGAGTAATCGCTGTTCTGATATCCAGAAGCTCTTTTCGGTCATAATAGACAGTGGCAGAATCATTATGTACAAAATAAGTTACAAATAATGCGAAAAAACACACAAAATAGCACAATTGGTTAGGAGCCCGTAAAATGGCAGCCATCTCCTCCGGCGCCATTGTACATGATATATGCATGCACTACTGTAATTCGCTTCGGAGAAAAGAGTCTCTATATGTTAGGTATGTTGTTATTGTGTCTCTGTGTCCCCCGCAGAAAGCAGTGTTCACGATGGAAGCAATGACAACGATGGCAGCGTGTGTGGCAGTGACTCCACCTTCTACAGGCAGAGTGAAGGTACACAACCCCATATAGGTGGCGTCCTGGTCAAAAGTAGTGCACTACATAGGGAATGGGGTGCCATTTGGCACACAACCATGGAAACCAACAAATTAAAAATGGTAATTTGTAGCAGGTATATCTGTTTCATCAGGCTAGCACATTACATATACCCACAGCATGACACAGCATTATAGTAGGGGGGTGTAGAACTACACACTGCGTGGTCTTCTTGTTCCAGAGGTCTGAGTCCCTCCCAGTCGGTCACTTGTGAATCACAGCAGCACTCCACCACAGCACTGACATTAGTTCGCAAATAAACCACTTTGCTCTGCACTAGTAATGTTTTGTTTGTCTAATATATCTGTAATTAAATCTGCTATTTAGATAATGACTGCTCCTGAAAGGGCTGCAAGTAAACGTGTGTGTTTGTGTGTGTGTGTGTGTGTGTGTGTGTGTGTGTGTTCGCAGGACACAGCATGGCAGAGACCCTCACTGTTGCCCTGCGTGTTGCTGAGGAGGCCATAGAGGAAGCCATCGCCAAGGCAGAGGAGTTTACTGACAGCTTGGTGAGACAATAGTCCTGCTGTGTGTGTGTGTGTCTGTTTCATTCTTTCTTTCTGTCTTTCTGTCTTTCTGTCTTTCTTTCTTTCTTTCTTTCTTTCTTTCTTTCTTTCTTTCTTTCTTTCGTTCTTTCGTTCTTTCGTTCTTTCTTTCTTTCTTTCTTTCTTTCTTTCTTTCTTTCTTTCTTTCTTTCTTTCTTTCTTTCTTTCTTTCTTTCTTTCTTTCTTTCTTTCTTTCTTTCTTTCTTTCTTTCTTTCTTTCTTTCTTTCTTTCTTTCTTTCTTTCTTTCTTTCTCTCTCAGATTCAGATAAGCTTTATTAGCATGAATGACAAGGCCACTGTTGCTAAAGCGACATGAGATAATGACAACAATAACAGTTAAAAATAAGTCTCTCTGTCTCTCACCATGTCTCTTTTGATTTGGAGCTTTTGGGATAAGGGTTTTGCTGTAGTTCTGACCAGGCTTTGATGTCTCTGTGTTGCAGGAGAAGCAGAATGAGGCACGCTACCTGCAGGACCACAAAGAGGAACTTATAGAGGAACTTGCCACAACCATCGTACAAAAAGTAAGTTTGGAGTTTGGTGTGGAGTTTTTGGTCACATCTAACATTAAGCTCTCGCTCTCGCTCCTCTCCTCTCGTCTCGTTTCATCTCCTCTTCTCTCCTTCTCTCTCCCAGATCATCCAGAGGAGGAAGCGTTCAGAGATGCAGACAGAGTATGACTTTGTTTGGCCCCAGAGCCAGGGCCAGCCCCAGGACAGTGAGATGTCCTCCCCCAGCCTGCCCCCTCACAGCATCCTGGCCCAGGCCAACCGGGCCCACCTCAAGAGCTCCTATTCCCTCTGGGTCAGTCTGGTTAGGAAGCCCTCACTACACTACACTACCCTACAGTACGCTATACTTCACTACTCTACACTATACTACAATACCCTACGCTACCATGCACTAAGATAAGCTACACTACACTACGCTACCATGCAATACTCTACCATGCACTACGCTATGTTACACTATGTTACACTATGCTATGCTACGTTACACTACACTACACTGCACTGCACTGCAATACACTACACTACAGTACTGTACAGTAAAGGCGTCCGCATACTAGGTTCGGTTTGCTTCTAGGAAAACTCGGCTAGGCGTAGCAAACATCTATGCCTCGCATACTCCGTTAATTAAAAGACATTTGCTTGAAAAACAAATATTACTGGCAATATTACTGTTTGTCCCTCTTGAGACGCCATAGCCTTGGCAAAAGTATTCATCCCTCTTGGCGTTTTTCCTATTTTGTTGCATTACAACCTGTAACTTAAATGGATTTTTATTTGGATTTCATGTAATGGACATACACAAAATAGTCCAAATTGGTGAAGTGAAATGAACAAAATAACTTGTTTCAAAAACCCCCCCCAAAAAAATAACGGAAATGTGTATTCATCCCCTTTGCTATGAAGCCCCTAAATAAGATCGGGTGCAACCAATTACCTTCAGAAGTCACATAATTTGTTAAATAAAGTCCACCTGTGTGCAATCTAAGTGTCACATGATCTGTCAGATGATCTCAGCGTATATACACCTGTTCTGAAAGGCCCCAGAGTCTGCAACACCACTAAGCAAGGGGCACCACCAAGCAAGCGGCACCATGAAGACCAAGGAGCTCTCCAAACAGGTCAGGGACAAAGTTGTGGAGAAGTACAGATCAGGGTTGAGTTATAAAAAAATATCCAAAACTTTGAACATCCCACTGAGCACCATTAAATCCATTATTAAGACATTTAAATAATATGGCACCACAACAAACCTGCCAAGAGAGGGGCGCCCACCAAAACCCACGGACCAGGCAAGGAGGGCATTAATCAGAGAGGCAACAGAGACCAAAGATAACCCTGAAGGACCTGCAAAGCTCCACAGCGGAGATTGGAGTGTCTGTCCATAGGACCACTTTAAAAAAGCCATTGCTTAAAGAAAAAAATAAGCAAACACTTTTGGTGTTCACCAAAAGGCATGTGGGAGACTCCCCAAACATATGGAAGAAGGTACTCTGGTCAGATGAGACTAAAATTGAGCTTTTTGGCCATCAAGGAAAACGCTATTTCTGGCACAAACCCAACACCTCTCATCACCCCGAGAACACCATCCCCACAGTGAAGCATGGTGGTGACAGCATCATGCTGTGGGGATGTTTTTCATCGGCAGGGACTGGGAAACTGGTCAGAATTGAAGGAATGATGGATGGCACTAAACACAGGGAAATTCTTGAGGGAAACCTGTTTCAGTCTTCCAGAGATTTGAGACTGGGACGGAGGTTTACCTTCCAGCAGGGGAAACATTTAAATGTCTTGGAATGGCCTAGTCAAAGCTCAGACTTAAAGATTGCTGTACACCAGCGGAACCCATCCAACTTGAAGGAGCTGGAGCAGTTTTGCCTTGAAGAATGGGTAAAAATCCCAGTGGCTAGATGTGTCAAGCTTATAGAGATACCCCAAGAGACATGTATGCACACATGACTAAGTCGCTTTGGATAAAAGCGTCTGCTAAATGGCATATTATTATTATATTAGACTTGCAGCTGTAATTGCTACAAAAGGTGGCTCTACAAAGTATTGACTTTGGGGGGGTGAACAGTTATGCACACTCAAGTTTTGTCTTATTTCTTGTTTGTTTCACAATAACAAATATTTTGCATCTTCATAGTGAATACATATTTCTGTGGAAACATAACCAACCCTGTTACACAGACAATACAATAATATTTAAATTTTTTGTTCCAATACTCATTTGCATGTTGTATAAATCAAATGATACAAACCCCCAAAAAAATCAGGTTGTAAGGCAACAAAATAGGAAAAAGGCCATGGGGGTGAATACTTTCGCAAGCCACTGTACACTTCCTCAAAATAGTCAGAATTAATCTAAGATAAATCAAGAAATCTGTAATTAAATGTTTTTGCCGAGGTGGTCTTAGTCGTGCAATTTGACATCTAACTAAGATGTTTGGGGCAGTATTTGTCAAGTTATTTTTTTTGCATGAAAACTAGTTGTCTCTCGTTGAATGACAACATTTAATTGAAGAATCCCATCCATAGTTCCCACTCATACTAGGAGTAGTTCTGTTGACCAATCACCGACAAAGGGGCGTGTACTTCGGCTACTGAACTTCGACTTACCTCAAGAAGAAATGTTGTGTGCTCGAACATCCCCCCCAAAAAACTCCTGAACAATAAAACTAACAAAAACTGAACCACATTTTGTCATAATATGTGCATGAACTGTTTTGAGCGGGAACCATGCGACAGGCTTAAGCTCCACTATACTACACTACACTACCCTTTGTCCTGACCATTTGACCTGACCCAGGAAAAACTGGGCCCTAAATATAGTCTGTAGGTAGGGCTTGGAGTTTTGGGGTATAACTAGGACCCAGAGTTTTTCCCTGGTCAGGGCATATGGGACAGGATCAATTATTTGCCCTATGTGATGAGATATGGGGACAGACGGGGTTGAGGTCTGGCGAAGACCAAATGTAATTACTTTAATGGTGCTGGCAGATTTTCCCATGAATGCTTCTCCACTGAGGGTTGTGTAACCAGTTTGTACCTGTGACTTATACAGTAGCTTTCCAGGTAAACCTCCACACACACACACACCTAGCAGTGTTTCACAGGGGTAGTCAGAGGGGACCTGGTCCCGTGTGTGTGAGGCAGGCACAGCAGTGGAATCATGGCTATGTTCCCAGCCCTTCTCCTGTCCCAGTCTGTCTGTTACACTCAACCATGATCAAAGTCCTGCAGAAATATACAGAGATTCTCCTCAACTCCCTGGCTCACAGAGGGATGAGTTCCCTTTATTAACGCTCTGCAAACACACACACACACATACATACAGGCACACACACAAACACAGGTGCGCACATACACATACAGTCACGCACACACTCTTATGAATGAGCTCAGAGTGAGTGTGTATGCGTGTCTGTAAGTAGAGATTTAGTAGTATTTGGTTGAGATTAGTTACTCATACACTGTTTTTGTTCATATTTGTATTTCTCTGATACCCAGATTGTAGTTCTCTGATATCCAGATTGTAGTTCTCTGAAACCCAGATTGTAGTTCTCTGATACCCAGATTGTAGTTCTCTGGTGCCCCCTGCAGACTCTATATATTAATCACATCCATTAGACTGGTTGTTCATACCAAATGGCACCCTATCACATTTACATTTTAGTCATTTAGCAGACGCTCTTATCCAGAGCGACTTACAGTTAGTGAGTGCATACATTTTCATACTGGCCCCCCGTGGGAAACTAGTTCAATTTCAGTTGGATCAGTGAATACCAGCACATGGTCTGTGGTATCTACATTGCCACCCAAACAAACCAAGCTAATCTTTTGTACCTAAGCCTGAAATGTTTGGCTGGAACTGGAGCGTGGGAAAATTGCTCCCCAGAACGCAATTTTGCCACTGTGCCTGTTACATTTGAAGCTGTCCTTGGCTGGTAGGCCCAGAATGCATCATTCTGTGTAATTCTTTGTTACCGTTTCAGCGCTTGTAGTTTTTAAATTGTGTAGCCTATCATTTACGTGTGTGTGTGTGTGTGTGTGTGTGCGTGTGCGTGTGCGTGTGCGTGCGTGTGTGTGTGCGTGTGTGTGTGTGCACAGAGGTCGCGGTCTGCGTTCTCCCTGACCAGTGATGATTCTCCAGAGAAGACCACTGAGGCACTAGTGGGGGCAGGGGGAGGTGGAGGGGTACAAGACTACGCCTCTCTTAAGGACACTGCAAGGGCCTCCTCACTGCCCAGCTGGAAGAGTGTGGACCGCCTGGACAACTCCAGTAAGACACAGACTGAAACATAGATCCCTCATACAGTCACACACACACATTAGAGACGTCCATAGCGAAATCATCCGTATTGTCACACACAACACTCTACACTCAACCCAGAGAGATATGTCCATATTGTCACACATTACATGCAAAGACATGTCAGTACAGTCATGTCTGTCATTTGTACAGTCAAATATGTTACATGCAACAAGACAATTCCATACCGTTACATTCACAGGAAGAATGCTGTGTTTGTCACATACGTAAAGCTCTGGATATGTTTATCTGTGCTTGTATGTACAGGTGCGTCCTCGGTGCTGCAGAGCCCTGATGGTAACTGGATCGCTCTGCAGAGCTCTCAGCACTCCCGTCCCAGCCTACTGACCAAGAGAAAGTCGTTAGTGTTCAGCGTCCTGGAGAAAGAGTCTGGCGTAGTCTCGGCCTACGACGAGATGGGCTCCGAGTCCGACCAGGAGGACGACAAGGGGGGCTGGGGGGCCGCGCTGCGCCAGTTCCAACGGAAACTCTCAGACGAGACGTACTACACGGACTCCCAGCACGACCCTGAGTGGACGTACACCCCGGTCCACCTCCCGGTCACCTCGCCCTCCTCGGGCCAGTACACCAACACAGAGACCCTCAACTCTGACTCAGAGTCCTCCTCGGTACCCTCCACCCGCCCCCGCAAACCCCTCCAGAACTTAATGAAGAAGACAGGCCCTAACCCGGACCAGCATCTTCATCCCCAACAAGCTCAGTACCACCATCATCAGCATCAGCATCAACACCAGAACCTCCCTTCGTACTCGCTCCATCCGGAGGCGCTGGATGTGAACTTTAACCCCAAGGTGACAGGGGACAGCAGGCAAAGCAACCATGTCAGGAGGTCACGGAGACGCAGGAAGAGCAAGAGGGAGCTGGCGGGGAACCACACACAGCCCCTTTATTCACCATCTGCACAGGTGGGAGGACATCACTCAAAGCCTTGAGGAAGGTTTTACTTGCAATGACTGTGATATGTGGTTGTCTTATCTACCTTAGTTGAATGCACTGACTGTAAATCTCTCTGGCTGACAGTTTCTGCTAATTGACAAAAAAATTAAGATATGGAGCGTGTAGCAGCTACACCAATCTCTTCTAATTTCTCATTGACAGTAATAGATTGAGGTACAGAGATGTTTTAATCATCTTTACTCCACCTCATTCTAGTTGTTATAAATGTCTGAAAAAAGGTGTGAAGTCATTGGTCAACCCTCATAAGACGATTGTGAAACATTACTACACCACTAGGTGGCAGGAAAGGACAATGTTTTTTCATATTGAAAGAAATAAGCTTTAAGGTCTCTCCCTATTGCTCTCTCTTTCTGTCTCTTTCTGTCTCTCTCTCTCTCTCTCTCTCTCTCTCTCTCTCTCTCTCTCTCTCTCTCTCTCTCTCTCTCTCTCTCTCGCTCTCTCTCTCTCTCGCTCTCGATCTCCACCCGTAGGAGAACAGTTTCCTGCTGAACGCCCTGCTAAAGAGTGGCATGAGTGAGGAGATGCCAGCGCCTGATGTGGAGCCCATGCCCGAGAACTCCTCTGAGGTCATGACCCCCGAGCCCGAGAACCAGGACACTGTGGCCCCTAACTCTGCGGCCCCCAGCTCCGCTAACCGCATGGCCCCTGCCCCTGGCCCCCTGTCCCCCAGCAGCTCTGGGCCCGGCTCTGGAGACACACTGGAGCAGGAGCTCTACTCCAAACTGGGCCAGCTGGTTGGACGAGCCAGCAGCAAGGAAGTAGTGAGCTCGTCCGAAGACGAGACAATCAAAAGTCCCCCCGGAAGGAGAGACAGAGACCGAGAAAGTGACAGACCGAAAGAGAAGCTGAGGCAGAATGAGAGAGAGCGAGATCGGCAGAGACAGAGTGAGAGACAGAGCAGTAAAAGTAGGGATAGGACAAAGAGAGAGACAATGGAGTCAGTGAACGGGCCGGAACTGAAAAAGAGAGAGAGACTAATGGAAAGTCCGACATTGAGAGAGGAGGAGAGAGAGAAGGAGAGGAGGTTGGAGAGAGGAGGGAAGAGTTTGGAAGTGAAAGTAGATGACAGGGAAAATAAGACAGTGGAGAAGAACAGGCAAAGTAAGAGACGACAGAGAAAAGAGGTGGACGGAGAGACCGCAAAAAAGGGGGAACAAGTGGAAGACAGAAAAGAAAAGGCAGCATCCACGCCCTCCTCGCCTGCAATTACCCCATCTATCCAGGAAGGGGTGCTGTGTGGTGGACAGGTGAGCAGAGCGAGGCGGAACAGGAAGTCTTTGTTTCATATTTAGCTTTAGCCATAGAGTTGGAAAGAGGGCCAAATCTAGGGATATGGATACTTGGATAGGGATGCTTGGCCCAAAGCCTGTTTTAGCATGGAAAAGATAGGAGATGAGCTCTTTAGTACATCTCTATGGCTTTAGCCTACCATCCACAACCTGTCTGTCCTGTCTGTGTCCTCACCTAAACACGGCAGGGGGCTACCCTGAGTTATCTTTACTCTTATCTTAAACTCTCTGTTTCTTACTCCTTTATCTTGTTTCTCTCGGTCACTCCTTTATTTTCCCTCCCTTTCATCTGTCTGTACCTTCTACTCATCCTTAACCTCTCCCTCTTCGCTCACCTCTTCTCTAATCCATATTTTTCTGTGACATCCATGTCCCACATCTGTCTTTCACCTGTTTCTCTCTATCTCTCCTTCCCCTTCTCCCTTTCTCCTGTGTCTTTCCGTCCGTCCACCTGTCCGTCCATGTGTGTCTGTCTGTCAGGAGGGACAGAATGGGATGGAACTACAGCAGAGGCTACAGTTGCTCTCCTCTCTCTTACAGCAGGTGAGATCTACTGTCTCTATAACACAGGCCCCAGTCAGGGACACACACACACATACCCTTGTATGCAACATGAGTCATGACTAACAGTCCCAACCTTAACATTCACATGATGCAACCCCAAAACCATCAAATTAATCAGATTTCTGTGATGGACAACTAACACACACTCAGGCATGCACACATGCATCTATCTGATGATTCACTTCTTACAATGCTTAGACACAAGTAAGGCATCATCAAGTGAAACATGGTAGTTTTGTCAGGGGCCATAACGGTATTAGTAACTCTCTCTCTATAATTTACTTCAGTTGTCTCGTGTCCTAAATAGCACCCTATGCCCTATATAGTGCACTACTTTTAACCAGTGCGTGTAGGGAATAGGTTACCATTTGGGACGTAGGTTTGCTCTTATCTAGAGGTGGTCTATTTTAGGGACTTCTGGACACGTTCATGTACAGTGGGGGAAAAAAGTATTTAGTCAGCCACCAATTGTGCAAGTTCTCCCACTTAAAAAGATGAGAGAGGCCTGTAATTTTCATCATAGGTACACGTCAACTATGACAGACAAATTGAGAATTTTTTTTCCTGAAAATCACATTGTAGGATTTTTAATGAATTTATTTGCAAATTATGGTGGAAAATAAGTATTTGGTCACCTACAAACAAGCAAGATTTCTGGCTCTCACAGACCTGTAACTTCTTCTTTAAGAGGCTCCTCTGTCCTCCACTCGTTACCTGTATTAATGGCACCTGTTTGAACTTGTTATCAGTATAAAAGACACCTGTCCACAACCTCAAACAGTCACACTCCAAACTGCACTATGGCCAAGACCAAAGAGCTGTCAAAGGACACCAGAAACAAAATTGTAGACCTGCACCAGGCTGGGAAGACTGAATCTGCAATAGGCAAGCAGCTTGGTTTGAAGAAATCAACTGTAGGAGCAATTATTAGGAAATAGAAGACATACAAGACCACTGATAATCTCCCTCGATCTGGGGCTCCACGCAAGATCTCACCCCGTGGGGTCAAAATGATCACAAGAACGGTGAGCAAAAATCCCAGAACCACACAGGGGGACCTAGTGAATGACCTGCAGAGAGCTGGGACCAAAGTAACAAAGCCTACCATCAGTAACACACTACGCCGCCAGGGGACTCAAATCCTGCAGTGCAAGGCGTGTCCCCCTGCTTAAGCCAGTACATGTCCAGGCCCGTCTGAAGTTTGCTAGAGTGCATTTGGATGATCCAGAAGAGGATTGGGGAGAATGTCATATGGTCAGATGAAACCAAAATATAACTTTTTGGTAAAAACTCAACTCGTCGTGTTTGGAGGACAAAGAATGCTGAGTTGCATCCAAAGAACACCATACCTACTGTGAAGCATGGGGGTGGAAACATCATGCTTTGGGGCTGTTTTTCTGCAAAGGGACCAGGACAACTGATCCGTGTAAAGGAAAGAATGAATGGGGCCATGTATCGTGAGATTTTGAGTGAAAACCTCCTTCCATCAGCAAGGGCATTGAAGATGAAACGTGGCTGGGTCTTTCAGCATGACAATGATCCCAAACACACCGCCGGGCAACGAAGGGAGTGGCTTCGTAAGAAGCATTTCAAGGTCCTGGAGTGGCCTAGCCAGTCTCCAGATCTCAACCCCCATAGAAAATCTTTGGAGGGAGTTGAAAGTCCGTGTTGCCCAGCGACAGCCCCCAAAACATCACTGCTCTAGAGGAGATCTGCATGGAGGAATGGGCCAAAATACCAGCAACAGTGTGTGAAAACCTTGTGAAGACTTACAGAAAACGTTTGACCTGTGTCATTGCCAACAAAGGGTATATAACAAAGTATTGAGAAACTTTTGTTATTGACCAAATACTTATTTTCCACCATAATTTGCAAATAAATTCATTAAAAATCCTACAATGTTATTTTCTGGAAAAAAAATTCTCATTTTGTCTGTCATAGTTGACGTGTACCTATGATGAAAATTACAGGCCTCTCTCATCTTTTTAAGTGGGAGAACTTGCACAATTAATTGGTGGCTGACTAAATACTTTTTTCCCCCACTGTATAAATGTTATTCAAAGCCACTAGGAATAGATGGAGTCATGAGTGAAATGCTGATGGTGCTGTATTCAATTTAGACATATGAAGCCGATTGCATTAGCTTATACCCTTACGGAAAAACCACATGATTTCACATGTGGAAAAATCACATGATTTCATGTGAAATTGTGACATGTTTTGCACATATCAAATGTTATTTTACGTGATATTTCACATGTGAAATCATGTAGTTTCACGTGGATATTCTTCACATGAGATTTCACAGGTGATGCCCTGCGAATGTAAATTCGTCGTTAGGATGTCTCCGGAACATCACGCAGTCGCAGTGTTTAACTTACATATTTGACACACTTTGACATACAGTACCTTCAGAAAGTATTCATACCCCTTGACCTTTCCCACATTTTTGTTGTGTTAAAGCCTGAATTTAAAATGGATTCCATTGAGATTGTTGGTCACTGGCCCACACACAATACCCCATCACGTCAAAGTGGAATTATGTTTTTAGAAATGTTTACAAATTAATTAAAAATGAAATGCTGAAATGTATTCAACCCCTTTGTTTTACAAGCCTAAATAAGTTCAGGAGTAAACATTTGCTTAACAACCCACATGGACTCTGTGTGCAATAATAGTGTTTAACATGATTTTGTAATGACTACCTCATCTCTGTACCCCACACATACAATTATCTGTAAGGTTCCTCAGTCGAGCATGAATTTCAAACACAGATTTAACCACAAAGACCAGGGATGTTTTCTAATGCCTCACAAAGAAGGGCACCTATTGGTAGATGGATAGTTTTTAAAGCAGATATTGAATATCCCTTTGAGTATTGTGACGTTATTATCAATACACCCAGTCACTACAAAGATACAGGCGTCCTTCCTAACTCAGTTGCTGGAGAGGAAGAAAACTGCTCAGGGATTTCACCATGAGGCCAATGGTGTCTTTAAAACAGTTAGTGTAATGGCTGTGATAGGAGAAAACTGAGGATGGATCAATAACATTGTAGTTACTCCATAATACGAACCCAATTGACAGAGTGAAAAGAAGGAAGCCTGTACAGAATAAAATGTTCCAAAACATGCATCTTGTTTGCAACATGTAATACAGCAAAAAATGTGGCAAAGCAATTTAACTTTTTGTTCTGATTTGGGGCAAATCCAATAAAATATTTTCAAGCATAGTGGTGGCTGCATCATGTTATGGGTATGCTTGTAATCTTTATGGATTGGGAAGTTTTTCAGGATAAAAAATAAATGGAATGGAGCCAAGCACAGTCAAAATCCTAGGATAACCTGGTTCAGTCTGCTTTCCACCAGACACTGGGAGATGAATAACCTAAAACACAAGGCCAAATCTACACTGGAGTTGCTTACCAAGAAGACAGTGAATGTTCCTGAGTGGCCGGGTTACAATTTTGACTTAAATATGCTTGAAAATCTATGGCAAGACCAAAAACAATGGTTGTCTAGCAATGATCAACAACCAATTTGACAGAGCCTGAAGAATTTTGAAAATAACATTCTTTATTTATTTATTTATTTTATTTCACCTTTATTTAACCAGGTAAGCCAGTTGAGAACAAGTTCTCATTTACAACTGCGACCTGGCCAAGATAAAGCAAAGCAGTGCGGAAAAAACAACAACAACACAGAGTTACATATGGAATAAACAAAACGTACAGTCAATAACACAATAGAAAATCTATATAAAGTGTGTGCAAATGTAGTAAGTTATGGAGGTAAGGCAATAAATAGGCCATAGTGCAAAATAATTATAATTTAGTATTAACACTGGAGTAATAGATGTGCAGAAGAGTATGTGCAAATAGAGATACTGGGGTGCAAATGAGCAAAATAAAGAACAATGTAAATAACAATATGGGGATGCGGTAGTTGGGTGGGCTAATTACAGATGGGCTGTGTACAGGTGCAGTGATCGGTAAGCTGCTCTGACAACTGATGCTTAAAGATAGTGAAGGAGATAAGTGTCTCCAGCTTCAGAGATTTTTGCAGTTCGTTCCAGTCATTTGCAGCAGAGAACTGGAAGGAATGGCGGCCAAAGGAGGTGTTGGCTTTGAGGATGACCAGTGAGATATACCTGCTGGAACGCATACTACGGGTGTGTGTAGCTATGGTGACCAATGAGCTAAAATAAGGCGGGGATTTGCCTAGAAGGGATTTATAGATTACCTGGAGCCAGTGGGTTTGGTGACGAATATGTAGTGAGGGCCAGCCAACGAAAGCGTACAGGTCATCACGTAGTCCCGTGTAGCTCAGTTGGTAGAGCATGGCGCTTGCAACGCCAGGGTTGTGGGTTTGATTCCCACGGGGGACCAGTATGAAAATGTATGCACTCACTAACTGTAACTCGCTCTGGATAAGAGCGTCTGCTAAATGACTAAAGTGTAAAAAAATGTCACAATGGTGGGTAGTATATGGGGCTTTGGTGACAAAACGGATGGCACTGTGATAGACTACGTCCAATTTGCTGAGTAGAGTGTTGGAGGCTATTTTGTAAATGACATCGCCGAAGTCAAGGATCGGTAGGATAGTCAGTTTAACGAGGGAATGCTTAGCAGCATGATTGAAGGAGGCTTTGTTGCGAAATAGGAAGCCGATTCTAGATTTAACTTTGGATTGGAAATGCTTAATGTGAGTCTGGAAGGAGAGTTTACAGTCTAACCAGACACCTAGGTATTTGTAGTTGTCCACATATTCTAAGTCGGGGGGGGGCAAGCTGTTGCGGAGGGTGCAGAGCTGTTGGCCGGGGTAGCCAGGTGGAAAGCATGGCCAGCCGTAGCAAAATGCTGGTTGAATTTTTTATCGGTAGTGACAGTGTTTCCTAGCCTCAGTGCAGTGGGCAACTGGGAGGAGGTGCTCTTATTCTCCATGGTCTTTATAGTGTCCCAAAACTTTCTGGAGTTAGTGCTACAGGATGCACATTTCTGTTTGAAAAAGTTAGCCTTTGCTTTCCTAACTGATTGTGTATATTGGTTCCTGACTTCCCTGAAAAGTTGCATATCGCTGTCACGCCCTGGCTCTGGGGACGCTTGTATGTTGAGCCAGGGTGTGAGTGTTCTTTATGTTGTTCTAGTTTTGTGTTTCTAGGGTATAGTTCTTGTATTGTGTTTCTATGTTGGCCAGAGTGGTTCTCAATCAGAGGCAACGAGTGTCAGCTGTTGCTGGTTGTCTCTGATTGGGAACCATATTTAAACAGTCTGTTTTTCCACAGTGTTTGTGGGATCTTGTTCCTTTTGGTTTGTGTTAGTACCGTTGGACTTCACGTATCGTTTGTTGTTTTGTTTGTCGTGTGTGCACTTAATAAAGTAAGATGTACGAATATCACGCTGCGCCTTGGTCCTCCTCCTTCGATGATCGTGACAGAAGATCCCACCAAAACTGGACCAAGTAGCGTGTCCAGGAGCCATCGCCAGGGGAATCTCTAGCGGATCTCCGTTGCAACCTCGACTGGGTCAAGCCAAGTGAAGAGCAGAGAGGTTGGACTTGGGAGCAGTGGAGGAAGAGTCTCGACTGGGCCAAGCCAAGTGAAGAGCAGAGAGGGTGGACTTGGGAGCAGTGGAGGAAGAGTCTCGACTGGGCCAAGCCAAGTGAAGAGCAGAGAGGTTGTACTTTGGAGCAGTGGGGTGAGAGTCTGGCGAGAGATAGGGAGGCCTGGTCCACGGGGAGGAGAGACGCCCAGAAATTTTTTAGGTGGGGGCTCACGCCGTGGACGACGGGGCAGCAGGAGACCGCAATAGAGCGGTCCAGCGGGTTGGCAGAGGAGGCCGCCAGGTTACGGGGGCCGCTGGTCACAAAGGGGAAGGAAAGTGTAGAGGCACGGCGAGAGGTACTGGGGTGTGTTACCAGTCCGGTCCGGCCCGTTCCTGATCCCCGCATAGGGCCAGTGGTGTGTGTCCCCAGTACGGTCCGGCCTGTTCCTGTCCCTCGCACCGAGCCTGTGGTGCGCGTCGCCAACCCAGTCCGGCCTGTTCCTGCTCCCCGCACTATGCCTATGGTGCGCGTCGCCAGCCCGGCCCGGCCTGTTCCTGCTCCCCGCACCAAGCCAATGGTGCGCGTCGCCAGCCCGGCCCGGCCTGTTCCTGCTCCCCGCACCAAGCCTATGGTGCGCGTCGCCGGCCCGGCCTGTTCCTGCTCCCCGCACCAAGCCAATGGTGCGCGTCGCCAGCCCGGCCCGGCCTGTTCCTGCTCCCCGCACCAAGTCAGTGGTGCGCGTCGTCAGCCCGGTCCGGCCCGCTCCGGCATCCCGCACCAAGCCTATGGTGCGCGTCGCCAGCCCGGTCCGGCCCGTTCCTGCTCCCCGCACCAGGCCAATGGTGCGCGTCGCCAGCCCGGCCCGGCCTGTTCCTGCTCCCCGCACCAAGCCAATGGTGCGCGTCGCCAGCCCGGCTCGGTCTGTTCCTGCTCCCCACACCAAGCCAGTGGTGTGCGTCGTCAGTCCGGCACAGCTTGTGCCTGTTCCACCGGTGCCTGGTCCGGCACCGGTCAGCTGCTCCACGCCGGAGCTAGAGCAATCCGCTCCACCAGTGTTCAGTCCAGCTCCGGCCAGCAGGGCCAGACCGGACCAGGGGTACTGTGGGGGGTTAGAGAGGGAGTGGGGATCATGCCCGGAGCCGGATCCGCCGCCAAGGCGGAGTGCCCACCCGGTCCCTCCCCTGTGGTGTTCTGTTGGCGCGGTCGGAGTCCGCGCCTTTGGGGGGGGTACTGTCACGCCCTGGCTCTGGGGATGCTTGCATGTTGAGCCAGGGTGTGAGTGTTCTTTATGTTGTTCTAGTTTTGTGTTTCTAGGGTATAGTTCTTGTATTGTGTTTCTATGTTGGCCAGAGTGGTTCTCAATCAGAGGCAACGAGTGTCAGCTGTTGCTGGTTGTCTCTGATTGGGAACCATATTTAAACAGTCTGTTTTTCCACAGTGTTTGTGGGATCTTGTTCCTTTTGGTTTGTGTTAGTACCGTTGGACTTCACGTATCGTTTGTTGTTTTGTTTGTCGTATGTGCACTTAATAAAGTAAGATGTACGAATATCACGCTGCGCCTCGGTCCTCCTCCTTCGATGATCGTGACAATCGCGGGGGCTGTTCGATGCTAATGCCGTACGCCACAGGATGTTTTTGTGCTGGTCAAGGGCAAATTAGCAAATGTTGCACAATCCAGGTGTGGAAAGCACTTATAGACTTACCCAGAAATGATTTGTTTAACACTTTTTTGGTTTCTACATGATTCTATATGTGTTATTACATAGTTTTGATGTCTTCACTATTATTCTACAATGTTGAAAATAGTAAAAATAAAGAAAAACCCTGGAATGAGTAGGTGTGTCCAAACCTTTGACTGGTACTGTATGTAAATTAGATATTTATTGTATTTCATTTTAAATACATTTGCAAACAATTCTCAAAACATGTTTCACTTTGTCATAATGGGGTGTTGTGTGTAGATGGGTGAAATAAATGTCATCCATTTTGAATTCAGGCTGTAACACAACAAACTGTGGAATAAGTCAAGAGGTATTAATACTTTCTGAAGGCACTGTACATGATTACATTGTGTATGTTTATTTATACAGTAATTATTATTCAATATGACCTCACCTGGGATTTGAACTCACAACCTCTTGGTTGACAGCATTCCGATCTTCCTGCTACACCGCCATGTCTGTGTCAATAAATGATTTCACTTGGATTCCTACACTTTGGACTTCAAAGTAAATCTCAGCTTTGTTGAAAATTCACTCAAGAAAAACGTTTATATTTTTCATAGTGATTCAGGAGTAACATTAAAATGGAATAATATGCCCCACAACTATACAGAAAACCCTCAAGTTGCTGAAATAAGTAAATGAAATCATTGATGAGAGAATAGTCAGATGAACTGATAACTGAAATAGCAGTGCAGATGGCGTGCAGAGATGTATTATAGTTAATTAATCTGTATGGGACTTCTGAGAATGCTACAGACTTTGTGGCGCAGCAGAAAGATCAGTGTACTCCAGATCCAGATGTTGTCAGTTCAAATCCCAGGTGGGGTCATTTTGAAAAATCAGTACTAAGTGATCAGGTCAAATGTAATCATATTGATTAAAGATGTTTACACTATCTTAGCTGAACAGTGTGCCACTTACCTTAAAACGCCCATACCATTTCATTACATCCCTTTCAAAAGAACCACATGTGAAATGTGCAGTTTCACATGTTAAGCTGAAGTATTCACACGTGAAAACAAAAGAGACATGTGAGGTCAGTTGTTCACATGTGAAAGCATATGTTCCCATAAATTAAATTTGGAGTTCACATGTTAAAACCACCTTTTCACATGTGAGGAGAATAACATGTTTTCACCTCACATGTGAAGTGCGGACTGTAACACAACAAAAACATTCACATGTAAAAATCGAATTTGCAGTTTTACAACTTTGAAATGTTGTCATGTGTAATTTCATGGTATCACAGGTTAACATTTTGCATCCCCATGTTGTCACATTTATTTCACATGAGATCATGTTATCACAAATGCTCAAAGATTTTCACATGTAGTTTCATGTGATCACATGCTGCTTTTACATGTTATTACATGTTATCATATTAACTTCACATAAGGTAATGTGAAATTCATGTGTTTTTTCTGTGTAGTCGTTTTCTTTAGTGCTTTTCCTTTTAATTCCTATTTCAATAAATGTTTTACATTTGTAAAGGCAGATGCTGGTGTATGACCACAGCAAAGGTGTGAAACAGCATAAACATGGATGGATTTATTAATTATAGTATATACCATGGTGTATGTCACACACCCACACACTGTTAAGGGTACATTTTTAGTTGTGCCGGTGCTACTAAAATCCTTCTCTTGGATGGCTTACCTGTGTAAAGTCATGTCCCTTTTTATTCCAAATAAATAAAACAAATGACCGCAACAACAACGTTTTCAATTCATGGTGCTCTTGTTTATATTTTTAAAAAGCTGACGTATTTATTTTAAGAAATAAGAGCATCATGAATTGAAAACTTTGCTGTTGCTGTCATTTGTGGGAGATGCTGTGACCATTTGTCTTTTGGAATAACCAGGAGACTTTAAAGTATATTTGCACAGCTCTCGGTTCCCATTAGACTTGCTCTCAATCAATTAATAATACATGGGCTAATGTCTAGACAGCTCTCCACTTGTTTGACAAAAGTATAGATCTGCAACATGTTCATATCACTCATGCACACACTGCATGGTATCTCAGGAATACAAGTCTTTTTAAAGTTGGATACACTTTCTAAAGCGCTTTCTAAACACAAATGTCGCAGTAGGAAATGGAGCCGTGTGTTGGAGCCATGTGATAATGATGTATCTTTGTAATGGAGGTGACGGCCAAAACTCTCACTCCAGCTCCCATTACCCATCTACGTACTCAGTTGGTACCTGAAATCTTTCTCTCTCACTCTTTGCTCTCTAAGTCACAGCTGAGTGTTCAAAAGGAGCCGCCTCTCATCTCGTCTCATCTCCCGCTCGAGTGCCACCCACTAACACCCCCTAATACCCACACTGTACACACTTCCTTTCAAAGCCCACGTACGTCGCTAGCTAGCTAACGCATATTAAAGAGAGAGAGAGAGTTGGATCAATGCACTCGTTAGTCCCACAGATCAAAGCTTCAAGCCAAGGATGATCTCATTATTGAAGCGATCATCGATCTCTCTCCTTCTCCCTCTTCCCTCTCACCTTTTCATCCATTCAGATGTACTTGTTTGTACTTTACAGTAGGAGTGTGTTTTGTTACAGACTTGTAGGTTCGAGACTACACTTTCACTTACCGTATTTTCGTAAATTTTTTACTTTTTTAGTAGAGGAAAACGTGAATACAGTAATTGTAACTCTGTTAGGTCCCCTGTCACCCTTCTATGACCTCTATAACTTAAACGTATAAAATACTAGAATCTACTAATAGACAAGGTCAACAGCTCCCTTCCTCTTCCACATGAAGCCTCACACTCTTCTTCCTCCACCTGATTGCTCCTTGCAGGTCGAGCGTGAGTCATGACGATGTGTGTGTCTTCACACTGGCACTGATTGGAGGTGTAAAAGCTCTGTGTCATTGAGGCCAATGCTGTTAACATCTCGCTTGGACCCTGTCACGACTCTCCTTTCGACTGTTCCATATTTGTTTGTACTCACTAATGATAGTCATGTTCGTGCCTGTGTGTGTCTGACTCGTATCTCTGTGTGTGTTGTGTGTCTGTTTCTATGTGGCATGTCTCTGTGTGTGTATGTGGTGTGTGTTTGTGTGTGTGTCTTGATGTGTGTGTGCACATGTGTGTGTTGTGCAGAAGTGCTCGGCCACGTCGCTGTGCAGTATCACCACAGAGGTCCTGAAGGTGCTCAACGCCACAGAGGAGCTGATTGGTGAGGCGGGGGGCGATAGCGTCACCCCCTCTGAGTGCATGAGTGCGTCTGAGTCCTTCTCCAGCAGCTTAGAGACCAGGAAGCTGGACCAGAAACTCACCAAGATGGAGGAAAACGTAAGACCCACAGCCTACATACATCTGCATGTTGGTGGTCACTATCTGGCCATGCTAGAAAGGACCAAAGTGCAGCGCTTTCTAAACCCTAAATAGCGTATGTGTACTTGCTCATCTGAAGTCAATATCAGAGCCACTTTTGTCCCTCTTAGCATGACCATATAGTGACTACCACCTGTAGAGACTAAACAAGAAAGGCCCAAGGATAGAGCCCTGTGGGACCCCAACATTGTTACGCTCAGCACCTGTGCCCATTGACCTCTCCTGTAACACTTGACTTGTCCCTCCCTGTAGGTGTACCTGGCTGCGGGGGCGGTGTACGGCCTGGAGGGGGCACTGGGGGACCTGGAGGAGATGGCCCGAGGCATCAGCAGTGGCACCTCAGACAGAGAGCTGGCCTTCCTGGAGGACCAGGTGGCCACTGCCGCCGCCCAGGTGCAGCAGTCTGAGCTCCAGGTAGGGGGTCCATTCATATCAAAACGCCCAGTTGTTTCTATGAATGCATTCCATGCTGATTACATTGCAGACGCATGTTAGAATCGACGCATGCCCAACTGTGCAGTTGATGACGTGGCAATGTGGTGGGCATGGAACGCAACCAATGTCTGATGGTCCTGTAAGAATGCAGGTTTTAATGTGGAGACTGGAGAGAATGCGGAGGATATGTAATTGTATTCCAATGGTGTCTTATTAATTAATCAATTAATTAAATTAACCTGAGCCTTGATGTACTCTACACTACATCTACAGCAAATGTAATTTTCTTTTCTGAATAATTTTTAATCTTTCTCCTCCAGATATCAGACATCGAGGTGAGGATATTATCTCTAAAAACAGCTGGTCTGAACGTCGCCGCCTGCAATCGTTTCTCCAAGTTCTCCAATCCAAAACCTAAGGTACTGTAGTATATTCCCACCTCACAATTATTACACACTGCTACACCCTCATATGGCCACTGTATTCACCGTACTGATCTGTCATTCTGCAGCCTCAAACCCTTGACACGTCACGCCAACAGAGGAGGAAACTACCTGCCCCTCCAGTCAAAGGTAACAGACAACTTGTTGAAATGATCACAAAGAAAATCTGGTTTCAACATTTGCTTTTGAAAAATGTTAAATGTTCTGTTTAATCCATTTCCTTTTTCGACTTCTTTTTAATGGAGTTTATAGGGTTGACTCCCCTTGTTGATAAAAAAAAGTACCAGGTCGCAAAAAAGACCCAAACTTTGTCACTTCATAAAATGTCAGACTGTGTAATGTCACACTGTCTCAATGAGCAGGTTTTGCCTTTCAGAAGTCTGAAAATACACTCATACCTTCTTTATGCTTTGATGTGCGTGTTGCATAGATCGTGGCTGACATCACTGTGGCAACAGAAAGGTGTCTGCTCCACAGAATAACACACCCTTTTTCATGTGTGGACGTTGGCTTGGCAGAAAGAGTTGTGTTCATACTTAGAAGACTAACATCACATTTGGATCTAAAGGAAGAGGTTGAATGGATGCCAGACTAAATGTACCAGGTAGAGAGGGAAGATATAGACAGGAAAGAAAGAGAAAGGTTCCATTAGGAAAGAGAGAAGGAGCACAGAGAATAAGAGACGAATCGGACGGCTGCGTCATTAATTAATTATTAATGGGGGTTATTCTTTTTTTGATACCATCAAGCAGCTTTTCCACATGGTTAGTGAATCACTCGGTTTTAGCCTTAGTTTCAAAGTAAAACACAACACAACAGAGGCTAAATCAAAGACGTGGTCTCATATAGTCATATAACATCGATATCAGAACGGGATCGACAGTGCATCTTTGAAAGAGACTGTTATTCGACTATCAATCAATCAAATGTATTTATAAAGCCCTTTTTACATCAGCAGATGTCACAAAGTGCTTATACAGAAACCCATCCTAAAACCCCAAAGAGCAAGCAATGCAGATGTAGGAGCACAGTGGCTAGGAAAAACTCCCTAGAAAGGCAGGAACCTTGGAAGAAACCTAGAGAGGAACCAGGCTCTGAGGGGTAGCCAGTCCTCTTCTGGCTGTGCCGGTGGAGATTATAGGAGTACAGGGCCGTTAAGGCTAGATCGCTCATTCAACATTTTCAAACGTTCATAGATTACCAGAATGGTCAAATAATAATCACAGTGGTTATAGAGGGTGCAACAGGTCAGCACCTCAGGAGTAAATGTCAGTTGGCTTTTCCTAGCTGAGCATTCAGAGGTCGAGACAGCAGGTGCGGTAGAGAGAGAAAGAGGGAGAGAGAGGGTCATAACATCAGGGCCGGGATAAGGTAGGAGGTCACGTGAACAGGTCAGGGTTCCATAACCACAGGCAGAACATCAGAAACTGGATCAGCAGCACGACCAGGTGGACTGGGGACGGGGACAGCCAGGAGTCATCAGGCCAGGTAGTCCTGAGGTATGTTCCTAGGGATCAGGTCCTCCGGGAGGGGAGAGAGCGAGAGAGAGAGATGGGAGAATTAGAGGGTGCATACTTAAGATCACACAGGACACCAGATATGAAAGGAGAAATACACCAGATAGGACAAACTGACCCTTGCACATAGATTGTTGCAGCATAGACACTGGGGACTGAGACAGGGGGGTCAGGGGACAATGTGGGCACGTCTGATGATACCCCCGGACAAGGCCAACCAGGCAGGATATAACCCCACCCACTTTGCCAAAGCACAGCCCCCACACCACTAGAGGGAAATCAACTGACTACCAACTTACTACCCTGAGACAAGGCGGAGTATACAGTGCATTCACTTTTTCCACATTTTGTTATGTTTAAGCCTTATTCTAAAATGGATTAAATAGTTTTTCCCCCCCTTATCAATCAACGCACAATACCCCATAATGACGAAGCAAAAACAGGTTTGTAGACATTTTTGCAAATGTATTAAAAATAAAAAACGGAAATATAACATTTGCATAAGTATTCAGACCCTTTACTAAGTACTTTGTTGAAGCACCTTTGGCAGCGATTACAGCCTAGATTCTTCTTGGATATGACGCTACAAGCTTGGCACACCTGTATTTGGGAAGTTTGTCCCATTCTTCTCTGCAGATCCTCTCAAACTCTGTCAGGTTGGATGGGGAGCGTCGCTGCACAGCTATTTTCAGGTCTTTCCAGAGATGTTCGATCGGGTTCAAGTCCGGGCTCTGGCTGGGCCACTAAAGGACATTCAGAAACTTCTCCCGAAGCCACTCCTGCGTTGTCTTGGCTGTGTGCTTAGGGCCGCTGTCCTGTTGGAAGGTGAACCTTCGCCCCAGTCTGAAGTCCTGAGTGCTCTGGAGCAGGTTTCTATCAAGGATATCTCTGTACTTTGCTCTGTTCATTTTTCCCTCAATCTTGACTAGTCTCCCAGTCCCTGCAGGTGAAAAACATCCCCACAGCATGATGGTGCCACCACCATGCTTCACCGTAGGGATGGTGCCAGGTTTCCTCCAGATGTGACGCTTGGCATTCAGGCCAAAGAGTTCAATCTTGGTTTCATCAGACCAGAGAATCTCGTTTCTCATGGTCTGAGAGTTTCTCATGGTCTTAGGTGCCTTTTTGCAAACTCCAAGCGGGCTGTCATGTGCCTTTTACTGATGAGTGGTTTCCGTCTGGCCACTCTACCATAAAGGCCTGATTGGTGGAGTGCTGCAGAGATGGTTGTCCTTCTGGATGTTTCTCCCATCTCAACAGAGGAACTCTGGATCTCTGTCAGAGTGACCATCAGGTTCTTGGTCACCTCCCTGTCCAAGGCCCTTCTCCCCCAATTACTCCGTTTGGCCGGGCGGCCAGCACTAGGAAGAGTCTTGCTGGTTCCAAACGTCTTCCATTGAAGAATGATAGAGGCCACTGTGTTCTTGGGGACCTTCAATGCTGCAGGAAGTTTTTGGTGCCCTTCCCCAGATCTGTGCCTCAACAAATTCCTGTCTTGGAGCTCTACGGACAATTCCTTCGACCTCATGGCTTGGTTTTTGCGCTAACATGCACTGTCAACTGTAGGACCTTATATAGACAGCTGTGTGCCATTCCAAATCATGTCCAATCAATTGAATTTACCACAGGTGTACTCCAATCAAGTTGTAGAAACATCTCAAGGATGATCAATGGAAACAGGATGCACCTGAGCTCAATTTCGAGTCACATAGCAAAGGGTCTGAATACTCATGTAAATAAGGTATTTCTGTTTTTTATTTGTAATACATTTGCTAAAGATTCTAAAAACCTGTTTTCGCATTGTCGTTATGGGTTATTGTGTGTAGATTGATGAGCAAAAAATATATTTAATCCATTTTAGAATAAGGCGCTGTAACGTCACAAAATGTGGAAAAAGTGATGCGGTCTGAATACTTTCCGAATGCACTGTAGCCCAAGGAGATCTCCCGGACCACACATTTACATTTACATCATTTAGCAGACGCTCTTATCCAGAACGACTTACAAATTGGTGCATTCAACTTATGATAGCCAGTGGGACAACCACTATGGGGGGGTGGGGGAGGGAGGGGTAGAAGGATTACTTTTATACTATTCCAGGTATTCCTTAAAGAGGTAGGGTTTCAAGTGTCGCCGGAAGGTGGTCAGTGACTCCGCTGTCCTGGTGTCGTGGGGGAGCTTGTTCCACCATTGGGGTGCCAGAGCAGCGAATAGCTTTGACTGGGCTGAGCGGGAACTGTGCTTCCGTAGAGGTAGGGGGGCTAGCAGGCCAGAGTTGGATGAACGTAGTGCCCTCGTTTGGGTGTAGGATCAGAGCCTGAAGGTAAGGAGGTGCTGTTCCCCTCACAGCTTCGTAGGCAAGCACCATGGTCTTGTAGTAGATGCAAGCCTCAACTGGAAGCCAGTGGAGTGTGCGGAGGAGCGGGGTGACATGAGAGAACTTGGGAAGGTTGAACACCAGACGGGCTGCAGCGTTCTGGATAAGTTGTAGGGGTTTAATGGCACAGGCAGGGAGCCCAGCCAACAGCGAGTTGCAGTAATCCAGACGGGAGATGACAAGTGCCTGGATTAGGACCTGTGCCGCATTCTGTGTGAGGTAGGGTCGTACTCTGCGAATGTTGTAGAGCATGAACCTGCAGGATTGGGTCACCGCTTTGATGTTAGCGGAGAACGACAGGGTGTTGTCCAGGGTCATGCCAAGGTTCTTTGCACTCTGGGAGGAGGACACAATGGAGTTGTCAACCATGATGGCGAGATCATGGAGCAGGCAGTCCTTCCCCGGGAGGAAGAGCAGCTCCGTCTTGCCAAGGTTCAGCTTGAGGTGGTGATCCGACATCCACACTGATATGTCTGCCAGACATGCAGAGATGCGATTCACCACCTGGTTATCAGAAGGGGGAAAGGAGAAAATTAATTGTGTGTCGTCTGCGTAGCAATGATAGGAGAGACCATGTGAGGATATGACAGAGCCAAGTGACTTGGTGTATAGAGAGAATAGGAGAGGGCCTAGAACTGAGCCCTGGGGGACACCAGTTGTGAGAGCACGTGGTGCGGAGACAGATTCTCGCCACGCCACCTGGTAGGAGCGACCTGTCAGGTAGGACGCAATCCAAGAGTGAGCAGCGCTGGAGATGCCCAACTTGGATAGTGTGGAGAGGAGGATCTGATGGTTCACAGTATCAAAGGCAGCAGATAGGTCTAGAAGGATAAGAGCAGAGGAGAGAGAGTTAGCTTTAGCAGTGTGGAGAGCCTCCGTGACACAGAGAAGAGCAGTCTCAGTTGAATGACCAGTCTTGAAACCTGACTGGTTTGGATCAAGAAGGTCATTCTGAGAGAGATAGCAGGAGAGTTGGCTAGAGATGGCACGCTCAAGAGTTGTTGACATCGGAGGGATCGAGTGTAGGTTTTTTGAGGAGGGGTGCAACGGAAGGGACATGGCCAGCGGTCAAGGATGAGTTGATGAGCGAGGTGAGGTAAGGGAGAAGGTCTCCGGAAATGGTCTGGAGAAGAGAGGAGGAGATAGGGTCAAGCGGGCAGGTTGTTGGGCGGCCGGCCGTCACAAGTCGCAAGATTTCATCTGGAGAGAGAGGGGAGAAAGAAGTCAAAGCATAGGGTAGGGCAGTGTGAGCAGGACCAGCGGTGTCATTTGACTTAATAAATGAGGATCGGATGTCGTCAACCTTCTTTTCAAAATGGTTGATGAAGTCATCCACAGAGAGGGAGGAGGGAGGGGGAGGAGGAGGATTCAGCAGGGAGGAGAAGGTGGCAAAGAGCTTCCTAGGGTTAGAGGCAGAGGCTTGAAATTTAGAGTGGTAGAAAGTGGCTTTAGCAGCGGAAACAGAGGAAGAGAATGTAGAGAGGAGGGAGTGAAGAGATGACAGGTCCGCAGGGAGTCTAGTTTTCCTCCATTTCCGCTCAGCTGCCCGGAGCCCTCTTCTGTGAGCTCACAATGAGTCATCAAGCCACGACGGAGCAGGAGGGGAGGACCGAGCCGGCCGGGAGGATAGGGGACATAGAGAGTTAAAAGATGCAGAAAGGGAGGAGAGGAGGGTTGAGGAGGCAGAATCAGGAGATTGGAAGGAGAAGGATTTAGCAGAGGTAAGAGATGATAGGATGGAAGAGGAGAGAGTAGCGGGAGAGAGAGAGCGAAGGTTGCGACGGCACATTACCATCTGAGTAGGGGCAGAGTGAGTAGTGTTGGAGGAGAGCGAGAGAGAAAAGGATACAAAGTAGTGGTCGGAGACTTGGAGGGGAGTTGCAGTGAGATTAGTAGAAGAACAGCATCTAGTAAAGATGAGGTCAAGCGTATTGCCTGCCTTGTGAGTAGGGGGGGACGGTGAGAGGGTGAGGTCAAAAGAGGAAAGGAGTGGAAAGAAGGAGGCAGAGAGAAATTAGTCAAAGGCAGACGTAGGGAGGTAAAGTCACCCAGAACTGTGAGGGGTGAGCCATCATTTTACATTTACATTTTAGTCATTTAGCAGATGCTCTTATCCAGAGCGACTTACAGTTAGTGAGTGCATACATTTTCATACTGGTCCCCCGTGGGAATCGAACCCACAACCCTGGCGTTGGAAACGCCATGCTCTACCAACTGAGCTACACGGGACTCCATCCTCAGGAAAGGAACTTATCAAGGCATCAAGCTCATTGATGAACTCTCCAAGGGAACCTGGAGGGCGATAAATGACAAGGATGTTAAGCTTGAATGGGCTAGTGACTGTGACAGCATGGAATTCAAATGTCCACTTGGGAGAGATGAGGATTCCTGTGCCACCGCCGCGCTGACCAGATGCTCTCGGGGTATGCGAGAACACATGATCAGACGAGGAAAGAGCAGTAGGAGTAGCAGTGTTTTCTGTGGTAATCCATGTTTTTGTCAGCGCCAAGAAGTCGATGGACTGGAGGGTAGCATAGGCTGAGATGAACTCTGCCTTGTTGGCCGCAGAACGGCAGTTCCAGAGGCTGCCGGAGACCTGGAACTCCACGTGGGTCATGCGCGCAGGGACCACCAGATTAGAGTGGCAGCAGCCACACGGTGTGAAGCGTTTGTATGGCCTGTGCAGAGAGGAGAGAACAGGGATAGACAGACACATAGTTGACAGGCTACAGAAAAGGCTACAATAATGCAAAGGAGATCGGAATGAAATTAACTAAACATCTGGGAAAGCGAGAGAGCGGGGCCTCCCTCACTTACGTTTCACTGAAACACTCAAAAATAAACTCTCCCAACTTCCACTTTAGAAATTATAGTTGTTGTAAACTACAGCGGTTCAATGTTTTCTAGGAATAGACTCTAACTTAGTTTATTCAGTGAGCTAACTTGGTACAGTATTCTTCTGTGAAAACCGCCCAGGGCACCGTATCCTATGACGCCAAAGCTAACTAGCATGCTAGCTTCCAATAACACGGTTTAGCACCAATACTCGGTTACAACAAACTACCAATAGTGTGTTAACACGCTAAACAGATCATTCGTGTCCGTGTCTAACGTTGTGTAAAGTTTTGGGGTTAGTTTTGACAGTTTGAGAGAGTACGTCGTCAACTTATTCAGCCAGTTAGTTAGCTAGCTAGAATAGTTAGCATATTAGCTAGCCATTGCTCTATGTCAACGAACCAACCCCTCCTCCCACGGTATGAAACACAC